>NW_027494007.1:0-352500 GCF_021521415.1 Bidens hawaiensis
AAAAAAAAACTAAAGTGCTTTATCCATATATATATATTTAACTTAAATAAGATAATTATTAGTTTTTGGAAGAATTAACAATTTATAGGGGGCAATAGTCGGTGTTAATTTGTACTAAATGGTTTAGTTTAATATTTGATTCAAAGGAGTTATTATTCTTCTTATTTTATGATATTAAGATACTAGTCTATAAGCTTATATACCATCACTTTTTCCTTATATTCCAATATAAAAAGATGCTAGCATGATACGATTTAGACTTTTAGTACGGATGTATATGAGTCGAGTCGAACTCAGGCTTGTCAAAGCACATATTCAACCTATCAACTAAAAGAGTTCAGTTAGCTATGCGAACCTAATCAACCTTAATATTTGAATCCCAAACGCGGGCTCGATTTAGGCCGACCAAGTTCGAGGTTTTAGTAACCTACTCTTTTCCACGATTATTTAAATACATACTAATTTTGATTAAACTGTAAAGTAACGAAGGATAGCGTGCGACAAAATCTTTTTACAGCGTTTTTATAATTTAATAAGTGTTTATTAATATTTTTACAGCCTTTTCATAATTTATTAATAAGTATCATTATTATTATTAATTTCATTAAGATAAAACAGATGCTTACGTGTTGATGCTTCTTCTAAATTGCGGGTCCCAAAACGGGAAGAAAGAATTTGTGGCTGAAACAAGTGGCCGGTACTTTTTCATTTTTTATTTCAAAATGCTGCCGTTACTTCTAAACCTTATACTTTTATTTATTTTTTTTATATTTTTTACCAATAAACTTCTTTTAATTTTTTTTTCTTAGACTTGAACCTAATACCTTTTGAATCCTTTTAAACTAAAGTGTTTAAAGGTGTGCCTTTGTTAGGGCTGTAAGCGAACGGGACGTTCAACTGTTCGTTTGATGAGAAGTTCGTTTATGTTCGTCCATTTGATAAACGAACCAGGCACAGACAAAAAAATTTGTTCGCTAAACTTAACGGATGAACGTGGACAAAGCTCACGTTCATTCAATAGTGTTTGTGAACGTGTTTGATATTGTTGTGTATGTTGAAATTCCTTGAAAAATGAAGAATTTGAAGCTTGTTTATCGTGAAACACTAGACGTTTGTGGATTCTGAACACCAAGACATTATTTTGATATGATTATGTGTTTGGTTACTATGTTAAGTGTTAAGTATTTTTGGATATCATATGGTGTAATATTATTCATTAGTGTTTGTATTAAGTATTTTGATATGTTTATTTTTGTTTGTCCATTAACGTTCATTAGTGTCCATTGGTGTTTGTCCATTAGTGTTCGGTTGTCCATTAATGCCCGTTAGTGTCTGTTTACAACACAAATGAACTGACACGGACAAACTCAGTTCCTTAATAAATGGATGCAAAAATTAATTTTCGTTCGGTAGGGTGTTCATGAACTATTCATTTGTCCGAAAACAACTTAACATGTGAACATATGAAAGGTCTCATCCAGTTCGGTTTAGTCTGCTTATAGCCCTAGCATTTGTCAATGGACCAACAACCTCATTAGTTAAAAATTATGAATGGACCAACAACCTCATTAGTTAAAAAAATTGTATAGAATGTTTAAATTATGAATTATCATTTTCAAACAATAAATTTCTAAATTGGAATATTTCCACAACCAATGTCTTTGGGACCATATTTATTAGAACAAAAAAACACAACATTTATTAAAACACAAAACATTTAATAAGTTAATATATTTGTTAAAACACAAAACATTATAATTTTAAAGGTGAAATAAATAATAACTTTAAGAAAGAGGAGTGACCCATGTAATGCTAGACAACTCATACTCAAGGGGTGCCCTTCTGGTGTTGGCCTACCTCATCACATGGATCCTTTGCTACCAAATCACCCTTACCTAGCTATTCTTTTTCTTATTCTTGTCTTGTATAAAACATAAATACATGTTAGTATTTAATAAAAAATATTTAATTTTACCTGTAAATATAAAGTATAAAAGTCATTATTACTTTAATATTTGTACAATGTACAAACACAATGTTTACTTCTAGTAATGAAAAAGCAGTCCAGAAAAATGTAGTTAAATATGAATTTGACAAACTATGATATTTTCTCTCTTTTTCTATTGATCTATTATATTCTTAAGATTCAATATTTACTTATACTGATATTAATAACACGAAAAAACAAATATCAAATGAAAATGATACCAGTGTTTCATAAATCAAACTTGTTATTGAACGCTCTCTATATTGTTTACTGGTCGGACTGGTTGAATATATGTAATCATTATTAATTCTGAAACTAACGACGTTAGAATTTTGTTAGTCGGGGATCATTAGGAACAAATACGTTAAAAGTTGGGACCGCCAGCAACCAATTCGTTAGTTGGGACCGGGCAGTGACCAAAAACGATAGTTGGGCAATAAAAACCAGTTTTCTTTAATTTTAAATTGTTTTTATGTATATTAGTATATTACATGAGTTTAAGTATTATAGTTCTATGTTTGCTATGTTTATAAGAATAATTGAAGTATTATTTTTGAGGCGGGTCTGTAAATGAATCAAACTAACTCGAATAAGTACATGTTTACATTCATTCATTTAACTTTAAGAGAATACGAACACTTAATTTGGATAAATATTTTTTGTTCATATTCATTCGTTTAAAAATGAACACGTACGTGTTCAATTATGTTCGCTCATTTAAAATCTAACAAACAGATGAACATGATTCAACAAAGATAAACGAGCATATATGAGTAAATGCAAACGAATACAAACAAACATAAAGGATACAACAAAATAAACACAAACAAACAAATAGAAAATATTAAGCACATGATTCATCCAAAGTTTTATAAAAAACGAACATAAATGAACTATTGAACATAAATGAGCGAATGAAACGTATGTTCATGTCCGCTCATTTATAAAATGAACACAAACTTTTTTCATGCCCATTCGTTTATTATATAAACAAACATAAACAAAGTTTCCGCCGCACAATTCACAAACAGTTAACTAAACATTTGATTCATTTACCGACCTACTAACTCATAATTCCAAGTTTCAACTATCCAACTCAATGACTCACAACTCACAAACATTAATTAACGTGGCATCCATCTCACCATAAATTTCTAAATATTCATAATCTCAAACCGTTTAATCGAGATAAATATTATTTTTTAACCAACCCATATTTTAGTTTATCATACTTCAAGATTTTGTTATATAACCATAACAGATGGCAACAACCGGTAAACTCTTGACTTGAAACATTAAATGATTACAACGATATATTTTATTGGAGTGGATTATACTACACTATCAACACAAATATTATATAGATTCGAAGCAATATAATATAACTTTAATTATTATTAATAATTATTCACAGCTTAATTGTCAGATTCTATATTGATAATGTAAAGTATTCAAATTTTGTTATTATAAATGAAAATTGAAAACTAAAAAAACTCTTATAACATCTCCAAAAACCGACCATGATGGATGCACTCAGAGAATCAAAAGTCAATGCAGGATTCATCCATGTGATACAACAGTACTATTGTTTTTTCGGGTTGTACTTTCGAGTTTCAAGATTTTTAGGTCAGGTTTTTCAAGATTGAGAAATTTAATTTAGAACCAATGCATCGATGCAAATACTCTTTTTAATGAATAAAGAGCTGAAAGTCACGGGATCTAGAACCGAAACCTGACCCTAGTCTCTCGAATTCTTCAAGTTCAGGTTCAGGTTTTATCACGTTGGGTTAATTGAGTATTAGTATTCGACCTAGAAAACTAAAAAAAAAGAATGCTAAAATCATAGCAACATTATCATCATCATTTGTAACGTAAATAAGCAAATAATATACCAGCATAACCCAAAAACACAATCCATAGAACTAAAGCAACATTATCATCTTCACTTACAAAATTTGATCGAACAACGCACGTGGAATCGAACAAACTTTAAATCAAATCGTGGAATTAGTAAAATATATAAAGAAACTATAACTTAGACGTAGAATATAACCATAGAATTTGAGATAGATGGAGTGAATCGCATAGTCTGTGATGGAATACTAAACGATTGAACGTGCCGCATACTAATAGTATTAAGGTATAAAAACGTAGAACGGGTTTTTTGGGTATACCCAAAAACCCCTAAACGAGTAACTAGTAATCGAACAAAATTAGAATGGTTCGGGTTAAGAGTTTCTCGGGTCAGTATTCTCGAGTTGTCAAACAAGTTTTGTGCTTGAAAGCTCCTCAAAATCCTATAAATTAGACATTTAGACACCTCACACATCAATGCTAGCAACATCAGTACCAAGGACAATCAGGCTTAACAAAGAAAAGCATAACATTATGATCTGTCTTAATTTATCATGTTCCATAGCTGCTTCAATGGCCAACTGTCATTAATCATAGAAATATTTAGTGACTATAATTGCACAGAACTAAAATGTGGTTGAAAAACTCCACAGAAAGGTAGCATGATGAAAGCTAGGCTGTAAAAAACCAAAACATAATACAACAAGGACCAGTGGAGAGAAATTTGACCCCATAATTGGCCTATTTGAGTTATGTTTGCTTATTGTTGGGATTTTTATTAACGTGCCCGTGCTTCGCATACTTGATGATACCATTATTATGTTCATCATTATTTGTGACCGACTTGACTGGACGTTTACGCTCTTTTTATGGATATTATCTTTCCCATCAGAGATGTTTACTAGACTAGTTACATAGTACGGGTAGTTAGTGTCAAATTTTGAACTTAACGATATCTTACGCATCTCAGAGATGTTTACTAGACTAGTTACATCAGAGATGCTTAACAACTTTGAGCTTAAAGCCAAGGAAAATGGTTTATCAAGCTGATATTGTATTCAATCATTCACAGTCTAGCAGAAGTTTCAAACTACATAAGTTTTATAACGCGTTAATGAAATAGAATAACCTCCACATATGCAAAACTTGAAATTCACATGGCAACAGCATTTTCTGCAAGAATGAAAATTAAGACACGTCACACGTGCGAAATTAACATTTTCCTGTAACATTCATGATATGAACTTATGAAGTATACCTGCATAAAACTGCAACGTTCTCTCCCAATCGATTCATTTTCTGCTATGGCAAAAATAAGCAAGCATAGGGTAACGGCCAACATACGACGCATAGCTGTGTCTCTGGATATTATTAACCGCCCATTCACTTCAAGCAAACAAAAAGGTTTAAAAACATGTGTGTGTGCATGCTATGATGCTAAACCCTTTATTTCATAAGCATATTGTATTTTAGTGCATAGGTGAAATTTACTTATGCAAAAACAACTTACAGTCTGCATGTCCTGTTCCTACATGCATCGCTTGCAGATGCTCAAGTTGGGAGTTGATATTAAACTTGTCACTAGCCTGCCAAACACTCTGATAAGATAACATTGTTTTACAAAACATTTGAAACAAAATGTATTGTTATACATCAATCTCATCATCCACTTGCGTGTAAACAAACCAAACATTCAGTGAATTGTTCGTGAACCGTTTGGTGGGAAGTTTGCTTATTTAATAAACGAACGACCTTGTGAAACCAGTTACGTTCATGAACGTGCGTTTATGTTCGTTTATTTGTGTTCGGCCGTTTATGTTCATTCATTTGTGTCCGTACGTTTATGTTCATTTAACCAATATAACTATGTAATTTTATAACTTTTAAAAACAAACATGTATGATAAGTAAATAAGAACCCATATATATTATTGTGTAATTAATGTTTTATATTTATTCACTTGTGTTCGTTTATGGTTGTTCATATGGGTTCGTTTTGCCATTTGGGTTGAAAATGTTGGGCAGAAAGAAAAAAAAGTTAGTAAAAAATAATTAATTTGGGCCTAAATTTCTTTGTTTATTATTAATAAATTGATTATTATACATTTGAGATAAACTATATAATGTATTACTTAAAGTTTTAAATAAAAAATAATAATCTATAAGTTCGTTCGGTTTTTTCGGTTTTAGTTACACGCAAAATCGAAAGTTTGGTTTTTACGAAAACATAAAACAAATCGTTAGTTTTAGTTCCGGTTAACTTATTTTTATTTGATTTTTTCCGGTTTCATGCACCCCTAATCCAAGTACACAAAAAAATCAAACCAAATGGCGGTTTGCGTATCAATGGACTTTAGTAAATACATGTTTCTTAGCGTCAAGTTATTAGCCACCGGCGGTCAAACGTAGCAAAATTTAGTAGTAGCAAATACTTGAATTTGTAGTGGTAAGTAGATTGTACCTTTTTATCAATAAGATAATCTTCTTTTGATGGTTGCTACCTTTTATGAATGTTCACTTGATTGATCTTTCCCTGCATATATAATGACAAGCGGAAATTAAGTATAGAAAAACACTGGCGGACCATAATCGATATGGTTCAGGTCTTATAATGAGAATTTTCTAAAACTTACCTCATAGCCCAGTGCGGATCGAACAAGAACCAAACAGTAGCGTGCAAGTCCTAGTAGACCGGTTTGCACAACTAGCTACAAAATCTACCGGTGGACATAAACATATGTAAGATTTGATATCTAAAATAAGGATTACAAATAAAATGTAACGTTTTTCTTTATGTAATAAGAAAGCATGTGACAAACCTGCAATATTGTTCCATTTAACTTTCTTGATTCGCCGTTGTAAAAGGGAGGCTTACAATATTGCGTCGAGAGCATATACAATTACGTTCGCAAGATGATTAAAATGAGTTATTCGTATAGTTTTCGTGTGTGAAGTTATTTCATATGGGTTTTGTAGAGGCTCATTGTTGTCACCTAAGGTTTTATGTGTGAAGTTATTCATATATATTTGTTTTCTTAAGATCTTGGCATCTCAACAAATACCTCACTGAATTTATTTTTGAAATATGTATGTGACAAACCTGTAAAATGAAGCAGCAGCAGTAACAACAATTTTAAACTAGCTTGTAGAAATGGAGCTTCTGAATTTTGGCTTTGTTATGATCTAGATTAAACTTGTCTTTTTCAAGGACTTCCACACTTAGGTTGTAACATGTAATGTGTTTAAAACAAAAGCATTAAACAATAATTAAAAAAATCAAATTTTTAACCAAACCTGTTAGTTATAACTTGTACCATGTTTTTTTTAGACACTTAAATCGAGTCGGCATGCGAAGGATATGTCAAGTGTGTCTTTGCCTATGGTCAGGTGAGCTTTGAAAATAAGTTGCACAAGATGTTAAGGGTTATAGGCTATGCATGTAGTCGTTAGTTTATACCAACTTGGTCTCCTACACCTATACTAGTGTATCGTCTTGAAAGGTTGTGTCAACTGCTAAATAATACCCACCGAAAAAAGAATTCCTTTCGTGTTTAGATGGTTTAGAAAATGGATACGTGTTTTGATATGATCATGCAAACTCCTATTTAGATTAATGGTGGTTATCTAAAATCTTGCGGGATAAGTTTAATATTTAAATATCATTATCTGTTTATTTTAAATTGTGTTTGATTTGGATATAAAGTCTTACTATATTCCTATTTAATGTTTTCATAATGAAAAAGAAAGAATTATCATTTTGGGTCTATTTTCTCTTCTTTCAGAGAAGAAAAGTCTTATGACTTCAAATCAGAGGAAGGTCCATGAATTATTTTCTTGGGGGCGACATTGGAACTTAACACTAGTTTTAAGGGGGGCGATCGGATTTTCACATACAAATAACACTAAAAAAAAAATTTAGGTGGGCGGGCGCCCCCTTACCCTTAACATAGGTTCGCCCCTGCTTCAAATCCAAATCAAACACAATTAAAAATAAACAGAGACTGATATTTTAAATGTTAAACTTATCACGCAAAATTTTAGATAACCACTTGTCACGCCCCTATCTAAGGCCTAGGAGTGCGACCAATAAGTTGGTATCGTGTTTGTAAATAAATCAGAGTTTCATTTATTTGCGGAAGACTTATAAAACTTCAAGGATCAAAAGTATAATTTATATTTACATTCAAAAGACGGGATTATGAACACCCGTTTAAGTTAACAAAAGATTATATGTTTATAAATACAAACCACCATGTTAAGTTTACAAAAGAAATCCGAGCCATCGGATTTATATACAAAGCACTTCGATATCCCAAGCACTAAACTTGTTCACCTGCAAAATGTAAGAAAATACGTCAGCAACGAATGCTGGTGAACATGCTGACGCAAAAATATTTTCTTTTACTTAATTACTCCTCGAGGCTACGCCTGCCTCGGCCCAACGTGGCTTAAGAATAACCAAGTCAAATAACACATTATAAATACGAGCCTCTACGCTAGGTCACCTCAGCAAACACCGCAGCGTTCGACTTAGTTAAGTACCCGTAAATATACACAACGGTCGTACTCCCTGCAGGAGAGCATCCTACGACCAAGGGTGGTGCGATCATGCCCATACATCGCATAGTACCACCTATGTAAGGATCCAGACATACGTATACCACAGCCTGAGGGCTAGGTTTATACCCTTATTCATAATGGTTTTAGGAACACCAAGTTCCTTGTAAACAATTTCTTAAAGCAAGTTGACTCATTTTAAAATAAGTAAAAGTTTGGGGGCGTATTCACCTTGTCTCTTTAGGATCGGCTTCACTCACCGTCCAAGGGTCTTTCCCTTACTTTATCTCGAACCTATAGTTACGAGTATAAATATTTGTTAGTCGGATACACGATCCGACTTAAGACCTTTAGTCTTATATCTCAATCCTCGATTGAACCTTTAGTTCAATTTTTATTTACTTGAAAACCTTTAGTTTAAAAGTAATTTTTAAACCTTTAGTTTATATGAAAACCCGACGTTTCTTCTCTTCCAAGAAACGTAATCTTTTTCTTTTATTATTTAATAATACTCTTATTCAATAAATAATAATCTCATAACAAAGAATATATACATATATATTTACACACATATATACGTATTCAACAACTATTCAATAATCGTATTTTCATTCGTTTCTTTGTTATGTTTTTTTTTTTTTTTTATCGAGGTATCGAGTATATCCTCGACTTAAGGCTTAAGCCTTGAATATAATATTAGATTATATTAAATTCGATATTACGCCTAACCTTAAGTGGCGTAAAGAAACTCTAGAGACTCGAGCAGTACTCCAACGCCGCTTTACTTTGCTTGACACGCTAATCGAGATACGCCAAATCTTCAATACTCGAGGGCACGTATTTCGAGAACAAACGCCATTCTTGGTTAAATGTGGGTGGAGGGTGGCACGCACTTCGAGGAAACGTTACACACAAACAAGGGATCGGGGCACGCTTATCGAGGTATTATGGCACGTTTATCGAGGTAAGGCTATAGAGAGAGTAGTGGGAGGTTAGAGCTGATTTGGTGTGCATATTTGAAATGCCCATGGTCGCTATTTATAGGCAATTTTTGGAACCCCATCGCGGTACGCGATGGGTCCCTGTATCGCGTACCACGATATAGGTCAAATGACGCGGCGGGTAGGTCTGCCACGTGGCAGGCACCGCTCCACGTGGTGACACGTGGCGACAACTGGTGCCACCGTGTGCCACGTGGCACACGTGTCACAAATTGTTAGATGCCCCATCGTGATACGCGATGGGGTTCTCTTCTGACTCATCGCGTAGCGCGATGGGTTAGGAAATCAGATTTTTCATTTTTATCCCTCCAGTTTGGATTTTGGCAATTTCAGTCCCTAGACTTTGGAAAGTTGACATTTTTGGCCTGAATTTTACGTGATGTTACATCCTCCGCACCTTGAAATAAATCTCGTCCTCGAGATTGATTACGAGAATAAGTGGGGGTATTTGTTCTTCATCTCGGACTCGAGTTCCCATGTATACTCAGGTCCTCTTCGTGAGTCCCATCTTAGGTGTTGTTTGTTTTTGCAGACATAAACTGTCTGCAAGCTGATTTCATCTGTTTTCATGTCTGCAACTGAAGATGTGGTCTGAAGATCTGCAAGCTGAAAATATAAGACTGTTTGTTTTTATAAGCTGATACTGTCTGCATAAACTGAAAATATGTAACTGTCAAACTTATCTCACAAGATAGAAGTCATTTATTCAAGTTACATAGAAAATATAATAATAAAACCAAGTTTAAAAACACAAATAGTGAAATAAACTCCATGAAATTGGTTTTGGTTGGTGGTGGACGGTGGTAGTTGACGGTGATGGCGTCCGACAGTGGGTGGTGGTGGTGATGAACGGTTGTGGTGGGTGGTGGACGGTGGTGGTGGCGGTGATGGATGGTGATGGTGGTGGTGGTGGCGGACGATGAGTAGTGGTGGTGGATGCTGGTAGTGGCGTCGGACGGTGGGTAGTGGCGGTGGATGGTGGTGGACGGTGGCGGCGGGGGTGGTGGTGGCGGCGTACGGTGGGTGGTGGTGTGAAGACGTTGGTGGGAGCAGTGGATGAGAGGGTGGCTGCAAAGGGAGAAGGGTAATGTTTTTTTGTGAAGATGTTTTAAGCAAGATTTCCTTGCTTTTCTTTTAAGATGAAAGAAGATAACTTCAGATCTGTTTTAAGAAAAAAAACAAACAGTCTTCAAGGGTAATGTCTGCGCGCCTGCAGACATTAGCTCCCTTGAAGATGTTTGAAGAAAAAACAAACACCCCCTTACTTTCACAATTTTCAAAGTTCGTATTTTAAGTTTCTTAGTTTTCGGATCCTCAATTTGAATTGGTCTTTCGATAAATTTTAAGTTTTCGTTAATTTCAACATCTTTTAGGGGCATCGAAAGAGATTCGTCAGCTAGACACTTTCTTAGATTCGAAACATGGAATACGTCGTGTATCCCTTGCATTTCCTCGGGTAGTCGCAAACGGTATGCGACGGTACCAATTCGTTCAAGTACCTCGAAGGGTCCAACGAATCGAGGACTTAGTTTGCCTATCTTGCCGAATCGAACTACGCCTTTCCATGGCGAGACTTTTAAGAGAACTTTATCACCGACACTAAACTCTAACAGCTTACGACGGACATCGGCATAACTTTTTTGGCGACCACGTGCGGTCTTAAGTCGTTCGCGGATTTGAAGAACTTTGTCGGTGGTTTCTTGGACTATTTCGGGTCCAAACAATTGATTATCTCCAATTTCAGACCAGCACACGGGCGTCTTACATTTTCGACCATACAACGCCTCGAATGGTGCGGCTTGAATGCTCGAGTGATAACTATTGTTATACGAAAATTCCATTAGGGGTAAGTGGTCATCCCAACTTCCACCTAAGTCTATCACACAAGCGCGGAGCATATCTTCCAACGTTTGGATTGTCCTTCCGCTTTGCCCATCAGTTTGTGGATGATAGGCGGGCTAAGGTTTAACTTTGTACCGAGAGCTTGTTGGAAGCTTTTCCAAAAATGTGACGTGAAACGACTGTCTCGATCATAAATTATTGATAGCGGTACTCCATGCAAAGCAACGATGTTGTTCACATAAATACGCGCTAATCTATCCATTGAATACGACTCATTGATAGGTATAAAATGTGCGGACTTTGTTAAACGGTCCATGATTACCCATATAGCATTATGTTGTCGAGTCGTTTTCGGGAGTTTGGTAATGAAATCCATTGTGATTAACTCCCATTTCCATACAGGAAGTTCGGGTTGCTGAAGCAATCCCGAAGGCTTTTGATGTTCAGGCTTGACCTTTAAACACGTTAGACATTTCGCAATATGCGAAGCGATGTCCTTCTTCATTCCGTTCCACCAGTAGTTTGACTTAAGATTTTGATACATTTTGTCACTACCGGGGTGCATTGTATATTTGGACTTGTGAGCTTCGTTCAAGATTTTCTCACGCAAGCCTCCAACGATTGGTACCCATATCCTATTACTGAGTCTTAGAATACCATCGTCACCTTTGACTAACAAGTCAATGGTGCCATTGCGTTTTTCGTCGGAGATTTGGTTTTCGTTGATTGCTTGAGTTTGCGCGGATTTGATTTGTTCAAATAGATCAATTTGGAGTTCTAGGCGCAAAGCTCGAACCCTTTTGGGCTTCTCATGTTCTTTACGACTTAAGGCATCGGCCACGACGTTGGCCTTGCCTTCATGATACACAATTTCACAATCATAGTCGTTAAGAGTCTCCACCCATCGCCGTTGGCGCATGTTAAGCTCTTTTTGATCAAAGATGTGTTTCAAACTTTTGTGATCAGTGTACATGGTGAATCGTACTCCGTAGAGATAGTTCCTCCAAATCTTAAGTGCAAAGATTATGGAGCCTAACTCTAGATCGTGAGTCGTGTAATTCTTTTCGTGTACTTTCAATTGACGAGAGGCGTATGCTATTACTTTCTTTCGTTGCATTAGTACGCATCCTAAACCCGAGTGAGACGCGTCACTAAATACTACAAAATCTTTAGTACCTTCTGGCAAAGCCAAGATAGGTGCTTGGGTAAGCTTTTGTTTAAGTATATCGAACGCCTCTTGTTGCTTCGTCCCCCATTCATACTTGATGTTCTTACAAGTTAATGAAGTTAAGGGAACGGCGATACGAGAAAAGTTCTCGATGAACCTACGGTAATAGCCAGCCAAACCTAAGAAACTTCGGATCTCGGTTGGCGACTTCGGGACCTCCCACTTAGAGATAGCTTCAATTTTAACGGGGTCCACTTGAATACCGTTGACATTGATGATGTGACCAAGAAATTGCACCTCGTGCAACCAGAACTCGCATTTCGAGAACTTGGCGTATAACTTCTCGGTTCTAAGGATTTCAAGCAGAATTCGAAGATGTATTTCATGATTGGCCTTGGACTTAGAATAAATAAGTATGTCGTCGATGAAGACGATAACAAATTTATCCAAGTACGGCTTACAGATACGGTTCATCACGTCCATAAATGCGGCCGGAGCATTAGTAAGTCAAAACGACATAACCGTGAACTCATAATGTCCATACCTTATTCGAAAAGCAGTCTTTGGAATATCTTTAGATTGGACTTTGAGTTGGTGATAGCCGGAACGAAGATCGATTTTAGAAAAATAGCTAGCACCTTGAAGTTGGTCAAAAAGATTATCGATACGAGGGAGTGGATATCGGTTTTTGATTGTGACTTTATTTAACGCACGATAGTCGATGCACATTCGCATGGAACCATCTTTCTTCTTGACGAATAGAATTGGTGCTCCCCAAGGCGAAGAACTTGGTCGAATGAAACCTTTCTCAAGTAGCTCGTCGAGTTGATTCTTTAACTCTTTCATTTCGGTTGGCGCTAAGCGATATGGAGCTTTGGCGATCGGAGCAGTACCGGGAATAAGATCAATTCTAAAATCTACTTCATGATCGGGAGGAATTCCAGGAAGTTCATCAGGAAAGACGTCAGAAAAATCAGAAATGATAGGGACGTCTTGAATTTGTTTTGGCTTAGACTCTTCAGTGACGTAGGCCATGAATGCGAGGCATCCTTGATTCAAACATTTGTTAGCTTTAATCATGGAGATTATGCTAACTTGGCCAGCTTCTTTGTCCCCTTCAATTCGAATTGTTCGTTTATCGGGGGCTTGGAGTTCCACAATTTTGCTATTGCAGATGATACGGGCATGGTTATTGGATAACCAATCCATACCAAGTACAATATCAAAACCAGCCAAACTCATGGGTAACAAACAAATAGGCAGAATATAACCAGCTAGAAGGATTTTTCCGTTTTCAAAAGCTTTGGAGATTTTAACGATTTCGCCACTAGCAGTCTCGACGCTTAGAGTTTTATCTAATTTAGTTAATGGTTCGTTTAATAGACTACATAAACTATAATCTATAAAACTCAAATTGGCACCCGAATCGAATAAAACTCTAGCATAGGTGTCGTTGACTAAGAACGTACTGGTCATGTCAACGGCCCTTTTTGTGTCGAGTACGAATACTCGAGCGTTTCCTTTCTTGTCTTTGCCACTTCCACCCGCACCACCACCAGCGGGTTTGTTCTTTGGACACTTGAAGCTTAGATGGCCCATTTCCTTGCAGTTGTAGCAAGTCATTTTCTTTTTCCAGCAATCCGCAGCATCATGACGCGTGTGATTGCATGATTCACACTGTCACACCCCGACCAAAGGCGGCGGAACATGCCGAGGTGTAATGATTGCCCATAAGCGCATGACACTATTTAAAGCGAAAATATTTAACAAACTCATTTCATTTCACAACATCGAAAATGTCACATAACCAAATATTCATAAGTCAAATATTGTTCATTTTTGCTAATATCCTAACGGTATTTGTGTCATTTTCTTCACCGAACTCCATAATCAACCTAGATGCAAACCTGTAATATTTCATAAAATAAAGTTGTCAAGACAAAGGTTGGTGAGCAATTCATAAGTTTTAACAATAGATATATAGTATGAAAAGCCACAAAACTAGTATACAAAATGATAAATAATAGCTATAAACTTGGATAAATTGACAATCACTAATAGAATTACGTTAGCGCCACCTAGCTATCTAGGATTTAATAGAATATCATTAATTGCATTACATTAACGACATCTTGCTACAAGGGGATGCCAAGTAGTCTAGGATTTATAGATTCCACCAACCGAAAGCGATAAACACATAGGCATATAAGCATAGAACAACAAATCGAGCAATTATTCAAGTAAAATATACAACAACGTTTGTGGTTTAAGACTCAAGTATAAAGCATTTGATTTGAATAAGTATGAAATGTCACCCCAAAACAAAAGATAGAAAACGGGGTATGAAGTTACTCACGTTCAAGTATAAAACTTGATCGGTAAAAGATGAATAACCGGATGGATGAAGTTTAACGAGCAAGGCCTAAATGACAATAAAATCTTGGATTTAGAATGGTTGTCTTGAAGATCTTTAAATAAAATAATTGTTGCAAAAAGTAAACAATTAAAGTTCAAGGTTTAAAATGTAACTATTTAAGAATTTATAATAACAATCCTTTAAAAATGTAAGTTTGCTCGAAACTGGGTTAAAGTATCTAACCTTAATATTTACTTAACCAATGTTAAGTAATAAGGTGGGAAAAATACTAAAATGCAAGTTCCTTTGGGACAAAGATACTAAAACGGGTTTTTAACGAGTGTTCGGGTTGTCGATTCGGGTCTTGACAAATGGTCAAACCCAAAGTCAACTTTCCAACATATTAATTGTTATGAGATAACTCATTAAAATATACTAACACTTAACCAAGTATGTAGATCTATTGTTTAGAACTAACAACGCACGTTAAGCGAGTGTTCGGTTTTGTCGGTCCAAACTATGTGATGAGATCAAGTTGGATCCAACAATTCCAAGTACTTAAGAAAATAATTAAAATCAGTTTGTAAACTATCTTTAAAGAAATATACAAGTCTTGATAGCTAAAAACACACTTGTGTGTCTTAAGCGAGTAAAAGTCGGTATAGTTCGGTTTGGTTCGGTCTCCATCTCACACATAGTTCATAGATGGTTTCTACATGCCCAAATATTATAGAACTTGTATATTGGTTTATAGATGAAGAAAACTTAAATTTTACAACTAAAAAGTTAACTACAAGTCTTTTGAGCAAAAGTTTCGGTTTAGTTCGGTTTCCATCTCCCAACGAGTTCATAGATGGATTTCATATGCTTAATATCAAAGAACTTGCAAAAATGATTTTTGAAACTCAAATCTAGCAATAAACATGTTTAAACAACTATTTTAACAAAATTAGTAAACAAAAGTTCGGTTTCCGGTTTGGACTAGTTTCGGTTAAACCGAGGTTAGTCTTATACAAACCCACACCATGGAACTTGTAAATAAGATGAACAAACTAAAAGGGTTAGAAGTTAGTCATAAGTGATATGTATAATAAGTTATGTGTGTTTATATATATATCAAGAACACGAAGTCCTCCATGAAGCCTTGCCTTATGACATTCGAAACTTAACCAACCGGAGTCAGTGAAGTAACAAATAAAGGAACCAAGGGGTGTGTATTATATTTATGTTGTACCACCATATTCAAGTGTTAGTAATATTAGATGAACAAGTTAAAATGAAAGACTATAGTTAGTTGACCTTAAGAAATCAAAATAACAAAATGTTGAAGATGAATACTTGGATTTGAGAGAAATTTTGGAGAAGATGAACAACCAAAATGGTGTATGGAGCCTTGATTATATAATGGTAAGAGTATGGTTCATACAAATAGGGTAAAGATGCATGTGATGGTTGAAATGGTCAAACAAGTTTTTGGTAAATGGCAATAATAGTCCCCAAAGTTTGGTTTAAGTCACTTTAAGGAGTTTTAAGGACCAAAAAGAATGTTTTCAAGACCCAACAAGGGTAAAAAAATATTGTAACATAAAATCCATCATTTTGATTATATCATAAGCTTTGGTTTACAAAATGGGTCGGTTTACATGATAAACGAATACAAAAACGAATACAAACGAGACCCGAAATTGACGAATGTCACAGTATCCCCTACTTTAGGAAATTTCGTCCCGAAATTAAGATGACGATGATGATGCAAATAAGTGTGGATACTTCTCCTTCGGTGTGTCTTCTCGTTCCCAAGTGAACTCCGCGCCACGCCGTGATTCCCATCGAACTTTGACTAACCGAATACAACTACGCTTGGTTTTCTTCTCGCTGCGATCCATGATCTCAACGGGTCTTTCAACCATGATCATCGAATCATCGACATGTACTTCGTCGAGAGGTATATGGAGATTACCCTCGGCTAAGCACTTCTTAAGATTTGATACATGAAAAGTCGGATGAACACCGGCAAGTTCTTCCGGTAGTTCGAGTTGATAAGCCACCTTCCCAACACGTTCAAGGATTTTAAAAGGACCAACGAAACGAGGAGCTAGTTTACCTTTCTTTCCAAAACAGACTACCCCCTTCCAAGGAGATACTTTTAAAAAGACAATATCGTCAACATTAAATTCGATAGGTTTTCGCCGTATATCGGCGTAACTCTTTTGACGATTTCTAGCGGCTAGGAGATTCTTACGGATTTGATTAATGACATCGGTGGCTTCTTGGACCATCTCGGGTCCCGTGATTTGAGCTTCACCGATTTCGTTCCAACAAATCGGGGAACGACATTTACGACCGTAAAGAGCTTGAAAAGGAGCCACATCAATGCTAGAGTGGTAGCTATTGTTGTAGGAGAACTCGATGAACGGAAGATGATAATCCCAATTCCCACCGAAATCAAGAACACATACTCGTAGCATATCCTCGAGTGTTTGGATTGTACGTTCGGATTGACCATCCGTTTGAGGATGATAAGCGGTGCTAAGATCGAGACGTGTTCCCAAAGCTTCTTGAAGAGATCGCCAAACATGAGAGGTAAAACAGGCATCGAGATCGGAGATGATAGACAATGGCAAACCGTGTCGACACACGATTTCCCGAACATAGATTTGAGCAAGCTGCTCGACAGGGTACTTCTCGCGAATCGGAATGAAATAAGCAGATTTGGTTAATCGATCGATGATCACCCAAATGCTATCGTTTCCTTTCTGGGTTTTGGGTAATTTGGTGATAAAGTCCATAGCAATGTCTTCCCATTTCCCAACGGGAATCGGTGGTTGCTCGAGTAGACCAAAAGGTCTTTGATGTTCGGCTTTGACTTTCGAGCAAGTAAGACATTTAGATACAAACAACGCTACGTCCTTTTTCATACCCGGCCACCAAAAGGTAGCACGGAGATCGAAATACATCTTATCTGCACCAGGATGAACGTAATAATGCGAATTATGAGCTTCGTTGAGAATACAAGTACGAAGGTCATCGCGATCGGGAACCCACAAACGATTGAGAAAATACAAAAGGCCATCGGGTTTGGTTTCGATTTGAAGTTCGGCTCCACATGACATTTCGTCGTACATATTACCTTCTTCGACGGAGGTACGTTGAGCTTGAAAGATACGAATTTGAAGATCGGTTTGAACAATGACGCTTAGAAGCAGAACGGATTTAACATTAACCTTTCGACTTAGGGCATCGGCGACAACATTCGCTTTACCGGGGTGGTAGCGAATCTCGCAATCGTAATCACTAAGTAATTCGGCCCATCTTCGTTGTCTCATGTTAAGATCTTTTTGGTCAAAAATGTGTTGAAGGCTTTTATGATCGGTAAAAACCACACATTTTGTTCCATAAAGGTAATGTCTCCAGATTTTGAGAGCGAAAACGACGGCACCAAGTTCGAGATCGTGAGTCGTATAGTTCTTCTCGTTGACCTTAAGTTGTTTTGATGCGTATGCGATTACCTGACCTCGTTGCATGAGAGCACAACCAAGGCCTTGATGGGAGGCATCGCAAAATACAACAAAATCGTCGTTTCCATCGGGAAGGGTTAGAACGGGAGCATTGAAAAGCATGTCCTTGAGAGTACAAAAGGCCTCCTCTTGTTTCGAACCCCAATCGAAGGGTTGTCCCTTATGGGTGAGAGAGGTAAGAGGCAAAGAGATTTTGGAAAAATTCCGAATGAAACGCCGATAATATCCGGCCAAACCGAGGAATGATCAAATTTCCGTGGGTGTCGTTGGAGTTTTCCAATCCTTAACGGCCTCAATTTTAGCGGGATCAACATGAATACCTTTTTCGTTTACGATATGTCCCAAAAATTGAACTTCCTCGAGCCAAAATTCACATTTGGAGAATTTGGCATAGAGTTGTTCATTTCTAAGGAGCTCGAGAATGGAACGCAAATGATGTTCAAGTTCGGCTTTGGATTTAGAAAAGATAAGGATGTCATCAATAAAGACAATAACGAATTTATCAAGGAATGGTTTGCAAACGCGGTTCATGAGGTCCATAAACCGCGGGTGCATTTGTTAACCCGAATGGCATAACCAAAAATTCGAAATGTCCATATCGAGTATGGAAAGCGGTTTTTGGAATGTCTTCTTCACGAACATGCAATTGATGATAACCCGATCAAAGATCAATTTTGGAGAAACAAGTTGCGCCTTGAAGTTGGTCGAATAAGTCGTCGATACGTGGCAATGGATAACGATTTTTAATAGTAAGCTTGTTAAGTTCACGATAATCAATGCACATACGAAACGAACCATCCTTCTTTTTCACGAAGAGAACGGGAGCGCCCCAAGGAGAAGAGCTTGGACGAATGAAGCCTTTATCGGAAAGTTCTTCGAGTTGGTTTGACAGTTCTTGCATTTCTGACGGGGCTAGACGATAAGGAGCCTTGGCCACAGGCATCGCGCCGGGCACAAGATCGATTTGGAATTCAATCGGACGAACGAGAGGAAGACCGGTAACATCGTCAGGAAAGACATCAAGGAAATCACTAACAATAGGAATATCTTGAATCTTCCTTTCCTTTTTGTCTTTTGTCACGAGAGAGTTAGAAACAGAACATACTTTTGGCGTAAGTACTTTTGCGATTGAGCACACGACATGAGATTTAGCCTTCGGGGCGTTGCGTTTCCAAATACCTTAAGAATTTTACCATTGACGAGCGGGATGCGAATGAATTTATCAAAACAAACGACTTCGGCGCGGTGCAAAGATAACCAATCCATGCCTACTATGACATCGAAGCTACCCATTTGCATCGGGATGAGATCAATGGAGAATTTATGCTTAGAAAGAATAAGAGAACAATCGCGGACGACGGAATTGATGGTAATAGAATTTCCATTGGCGACTTCAACAGAGAACGGTCGAGAAAGTTTAGCTCGAGGTATCGCAAGTTTCGACTCAAATTTCAAAGAAATAAAACTTCTATCGGCACCGGTATCAAATAAAATAGAAGCCAAATGATATTTCACCAAAAACATACCGTTCACAACATCGTTTGCCACTTGAGCTTGATTTTCATTCATCATAAAAGCTCGCCCTTGATTACCATGGTTGACTTGAGGTGCTTGTTGTGGAGGTGGAGGCGGTGCTTGGATTGCTTGGATGGGTTGGATGAGTGGTGCATTGAGTTGGGGAATTTGGGGTAGGTAGGTTTGAACTTGGTAAGCTTGGGTTTGGTAGTAAGGTACGGTCACGGTTTGGTTAGCAAAGGTGAGGCGAGGGCAATTGTTGCGGAAATGGTTTGGATCTCCACAATTGTAACAAGCTCGGGGTGGTTGGGGTTGGTTTGGTGGGTAGGGTGCATATCGGTTTTGGGAATTTTGGGGAAAAGTTCTTGGTTGGTTTGGTTGGTTAGGTTGGTTGGGTTGGGTTCGTAGTGGGGATCGGCATGTGGTGTTGAGATGGTCAAGTCGGTTACAAATGGTACATTGGCGACAAGGCGAGTTTGTTGGGTGGTGAAGTTGGCAAGTGTTACATAGCGGGGAGTTCCCAACATAAGGTTTTCGGTTTTGAGGGTGGGTTTGGGTTTGTGGTTGTGGTTGAGGTTGGGTGACGACATAATTCGGTAGTTGGTTTTGGGTTTCTTTTTGTTGTTGTTGTTGTGTCGGGAAGAGTTTGAGTAGTTAATTGCTTGTGGTGTGGGTTCAACCTTGGTTTGGGGAGCGGGCTCGGGCTTGTCTTTCTCACTTTCTTTCTTGAGGGTTAGGGTACCCGCCTTCACGTGATTTTCCGATAGCCAACCGGCTAATGTGATGGCTTCCTTAAGGTTCGCGGGTTTGCTACTCATGACCGAGTCACGGAATTTCATCGGTAAACCCCCAATATATTTATTAATTTCACGTTCGGTTGAGGTAACCAAATGGGGAACAAGGATGCTCAACTCATGGAAACGGAGTGAGTAAGCGGCATTATCACCACTTTCTTGTTTTAGGTTCCAAAATTCTTCCTCAAGCTTTTGGAGCTCGTGTTTGAGACAAAATTTCTTCTTCATAAGCGCCTTGAGCTCGGCCCATGGAAGAGCCATGGCCACATCCGTACCTTGTAGGTGCATAACACTACCCCACCATGTTAGGGCGGTTCCCCTAAACATGCTTGAAGCGAAGTTTGTCTTTTTCGCTTCGGGGCATTGTGTAAAAACACATTCTCCACAGATTCGAACCATTGCGACAAGGTAGTCGCACAGTTGGTTCCAAAGAATTCGGCCGGGTTGGCACTAGTAAATTGTTTAAGCAGGTAGGATGCGGGTTTGGGTTCAATAGGTGCAACAACGGGTGCGGGTTAGTTTGCTTGTATATGGGTCATAAGTTCGGGAATCACAGCGGCCATTTGCTTGGCGACAAGAGCGGCCATACGTCGGGTGGAGTCCCATCGCGGTTGGCGTCTTAGCGGAGGCATGCTAAAATTTATAAAGAAAATGGGATTAGTTTTGGGTAAAGGAAATGAATACCAAGGTGTATAAAATAAAATAAGATTTCGATTTTTGATTTTTGTGAATCCTAGAGTTAGTATGGAGAAGATGTTAGTGTTAGATAAAATATAAAACTTTGTTTATAAATAACAAACCGTAAACAAAACGTAAATGATTTTGAGATAGTTAAAGCTTGAAAATTTAAGATTTTTGAGATTTTATAGAGTCAAAAAAATCGCGCGTGAAATCACCACGACTTGATATTCCAACACTAAGTAAAAGTTTTTATAAAACACCACGTTGGAGTCTAAACATGTGCACGAGATAACCGCGACTTTTTCATGTTTTAGACTCAAATAACAATGATAACACAATAAATCGAGATACAACGTCATGTCAAAACACTAGCACACGAACCACCGTAGTACTATTGTTTTAACACCAAAAATTAGGATGGCGACCGGAACGCTCGCATTTGACTACTTAAAGAATTGACATTTATAACAGGGTTTATGGCCTAGAAAACGAGCACTATAACTCAACCATCCCAGGTAAGTAAATCACCTTCGATCCTTGGAATCTTTTTGTCAAATGATCATTTTATAGTGTCTCGTTTTCTATGGTGGCTACAAACCCGATATAAACACAACCTTTAAGGGATTTGAAACAACGGGATCCAAGTTAATCTTGTAATCCATAAAACACAATAAAAATCTACTTTTTGCGTTTTAAGGTAAGGATACCTTGGAAATACTATGAAAGTGTGTGTATGTGAACATTTAGGATATTGGTGAATTTTATACAAGTTTATAAATAAACATGCGATATGAACAATAAAATAGAGTAAATATGTATGAACACACATATAGGACCCTAAGCATAACAATTCTAGGTCGTAACATCCAACCACCTATCTTAATTGTCATGGCTCTGATACCAATCTGTCACACCCCGACCAAAGGCGGCGGAACATGTCAAGGTGTAACGATTGCCCATAAGCGCATGACACTATTTAAAGCGACAATATTTAACAAACTCATTTCATTTCACAACATCGAAAATGTCACATAACCAAATATTCATAAGTCAAATACAACAAAATATAGCAAATCAAATGTTGTTCATTTTTGCTAATATCCTAACGGTATTTGTGTCATTTTCTTCACCGAACTCCATAATCAACCTAGATGCAAACCTGTAACATTTCATAAAATAAAGTTGTCAACACAAAGGTTGGTGAGCAATTCATAAGTTTGAACAATAGATATATAGTATGAAAAGCCACAAAACTAGTATACAAAACCATAAATAATAGCTATAAACTTGGATAAATTGACAATCGCTAATAGAATTACGTTAGCGCCATCTAGCTCCAAGGGATTGCCAAGTAGTCTAGGATTTAATAGAATACCGTTAATTGCATTACGTTAACGACACCTTGCTACAAGGGGATGCCAAGTAGTCTAGGATTTATAGATTCCACCAACCGAAAGCGATAAACACATAGGCATATAAGCATAGAACACCAAAACGAGCAATTATTCAAGTAAAGTATACAACAACATTTGTGGTTTAAGACTCAAGTATAAAGCATTTGATTTGAATAAGTATGAAATGTCACCCCAAAACAAAAGATAGAAAACGGGGTATGAAGTTACTCACGTTCAAGTATAAAACTTGATCGGTAAAAGATGAATAACCGGATGGATGAAGTTTAACGAGCAAGGCCTAAATGACAATAAAATCTTGGATTTAGAATGGTTGTCTTGAAGATCTTTAAATAAAATAATTGTTGCAAAAAGTAAACAATTAAAGTTCAAGGTTTAAAATGTAACTATTTAAGAATTTATAATAACAATCCTTTAAAAATGTAAGTTTGCTCGAAACCGGGTTAAAGTATCTAACCTTAATATTTACTTAACCAATGTTAAGTAATAAGGTGGTAAAAATGCTAAAATGCAAGTTCCTTTGGGACAAAGATACTAAAACGGGTTTTTAACGAGTGTTCGGGTTGTCGATTCGGGTCTTAACAAATGGTCAAACCCAAAGTCAACTTTCCAACATATTAATTGTTATGAGATAACTCACTAAAATATACTAACACTTAACCAAGTATGTAGATCTATTGTTTAGAACTAACAACGCACGTTAAGCGAGTGTTCGGTTTTGTCGGTCCAAACTATGTGATGAGATCAAGTTGGATCCAACAATTCCAAGTACTTAAGAAAATAATTAAAATCAGTTTGTAAACTATCTTTAAAGAAATATACAAGTCTTGATAGCTAAAAACACACTTGTGTGTCTTAAGCGAGTAAAAGTCGGTATAGTTCGGTTTGGTTCGGTCTCCATCTCACAAATAGTTCATAAATGGTTTCTACATGCCCAAATATCATAGAACTTGTATATTGGTTTATAGATGAAGAAAACTTAAATTTTACAACTAAAAAGTTAACTACAAGTCTTTTAAGCAAAAGTTTCGGTTTAGTTCGGTTTCCATCTCCCAACGAGTTCATAGATGGATTTCATATGCTTAATATCAAAGAACTGGTAAAAATGATTTTTGAAACTCAAATCTAGCAATAAACATGTTTAAACAACTATTTTAACAAAACTAGTAAACAAAAGTTCGTTTCCGGTTTGGACTAGTTTCGGTTAAACCGAGGTTAGTCTTATACAAACCCACACCATGGAACTTGTAAATAAGATGAACAAACTAAAAGGGTTAGAAGTTAGTCATAAGTGATATGTATAATAAGTTATGTGTGTTTATATATATATCAAGAACACGAAGTCCTCCATGAAGCCTTGCCTTATGACATTCGAAACTTAACCAACCGGAGTTGGTGAAGTAACAAATAAAGGAAACAAGGGGTGTGTATTATATTTATGTTGTACCACCATATTCAAGTGTTAGTAATATTAGATGAACAAGTTAAAATGAAAGACTATAGTTAGTTGACCTTAAGAAATCAAAATAACAAAATGTTGAAGATGAATACTTGGATTTGAGAGAGATTTTGGAGAAGATGAACAACCAAAATGGTGTATGGAGCCTTAATTTTATAATGGTAAGAGTATGGTTCATACAAATAGGGTAAAGATGCATGTGATGGTTGAAATGGTCAAACAAGTTTTTGGTAAATGGCAATAATAGTCCCCAAAGTTTGGTTTAAGTCATTTTAAGGAGTTTTAAGGACCAAAAAGAATGTTTTCAAGACCCAACAAGTGTAAAACAATATTGTAACATAAAATCCATCATTTTGATTATATCATAAGCTTTGGTTTACAAAATGGGTCGGTTTACATGATAAACGAATACAAACGAGACCCGAAATTGACGAATGTCACACACACTTTAGAAGGCGGGGCAAAGTTGCAACGTCCCCTATGATACCTCCTACAAGTCTTGCATTGTGTAGTGTTTGAATTGAATCGGCTTTGGTTCACGCCCTTGCTTTTGAATCGGTTATTTCCTCCACTTGTCCTTCCTTGAGTTGTTGGCGTCGTAACCTTCTTGTTTTCTTCTTTGTTACGAACCATGCCGCTCATTAAATAACCGGCCAACTCCATTGCAGAGTCAGCGGTTTGTGGTAGGTGAGACCTTACCATGTCGTGGATTTCCCGCGGAAGTCCTCAAATATATCTCGTGACTTTGTTGGACTCGGGGTTAACCAGCTGGGGCACTAGGCGACAATACTCATGGAATTTAGTATTGTATTCGCGGAGGTTTGTCCCAATGACCTTGAGATTCAAAAATTTCGTTTGAATCTCGTCGGTTTCGTGCATGGGACAGAACTTAGCCATCAACAAGGCTTTAAAATCTTCCCAACTCATACCATACATTACATCTCTTCCTTTGCTCATTAAAAGAGCATTCCACCACTCCAACACTTCACCTTTGAACATTAAAGCAGAGTATTGGATTTTCTCCACTTCGGAATATTTACTTGTGACAACGATTGTTTCTATCTCTTCTAGCCACCTCACACTTGAAATGGCTCCCTTGTCACCATGGAACTCTTTTGGTCCATAGTATTTAAAGTCTATAAAAGAACAACCACTTATCTTGAGTTTCTTAAACTCACGTCTAACATCACCATTGGCATTAGACTCATGTACACTCTCTTCAACATGAGATGGGTTCGGACGGGATTTTTCGGATTTATGAGAGGGATGAACAGACGGATTAGCAGATCGAGAATTTCTAGTTTGCCTAGAATGAGTCCTATTTAAAGATTCTTCTATAACAACATCTTTTATCATCTTTTGTATTTTGTTCATATATTTTTCGGGAATATCTTCCTCTCTCTCATTTTCGGGGCCTTTCCCCTTAGATTTTATCTCTCTCTCTCTTTACGAGCATTCGTTATTATTGCTTTGTTCAGACATTTTCTTTTCAATATGTCTTTTAACTGAAATTTAACAAATTTCTTATATTAAACACAAGTTTATTTATTATACATATATATCTCATGGATATATATATTTTACAATACATATATATCGTTTCCACGATATATATTACTGGTCCTGTCATTACATTTAGAACGTTTCTTACGTTCTTTATTTGTACACATATTATACAATACTAATTTACACATAGAGTCTTCACATTTCACACCACCACTTTCAGTCTTTCAAGAACTTCTTTACTACCTTCGTTTATTTGTTACATTTACGAATGAGTGTTTCTCCAACTTTCTTCTTTTTCTTCTCTTCCTCGTGCACCTTCTTCCTCCAATCGTCGGTTTCATGTAGAGCGCGGTCTAGATGTTCTTCGTACGACTGTGGGATTATGTTGGGGTATCCGTACTGGGGAGGTGGGTCGCGGTAACCCAGTGTCAACATTTCGTAATGGTTCCGCGGTTCAGGATACGGAACATTAGTCTTGTCGGTTGCAAGGTAGAGGTAAGTCTTTGCAGCTTGATTCTGCTCGCGGATCTCATCGTCTTGCTCTTGAATTGAAGGAACTTCTCCTTGAAATGGTGGAAAGTTTGACGAGGTTCGGATCCTTAAATTCTCCAAGTATTGTACATATGGGTCCACAGAACCAAAGCTTGCATTGTGGGAAGTGAGTGATCCATTCATTGGGCTTGATATCTCGTTATGATTCTCAGGATGCTCTTCTTCCATATCTTCCTCAGACTCTTCTATAGGGTCCTCCTCATCTTTGTTGGAATCTTCCTCTTCGTCGGGATCTTCTTCTTCCATGGGTTCCTCTTCTTCTTCTGGTTTATTTTCCTCCATTGGTTGTGTGGATTCATTGAATATTGGGATTATTTTAAAAGTCTTAGTTGGCATCATTATTCTCATCTTGGGTCTACGGGATGGTCCTTTTCCATTGTTGTTTGGTTTTGAGCTGACTTCATTAAAGGTAGAGCTTCTGGTAAACCATCGGCATGGGTCCGAATGACATTTCATCCAATCGGAGGATGGAGACTTTGGTTCTTCTTTGATAGGTATGTTAGATAGAAAGGTATATGATGGATGTGGATTTGGCGGTACATAACCAGTTAGGAAATATTGTGGTACCTCCGTGGGTTGATAAGTAGGGATCTCTGATGGGTGATACGTTGGTACTTCTGACGGTTGATACATTAGCATAGTCGGTGCATGATAGCTCGAGTGCCTTGGTGCATCAACACTTGGCTTCGGTGGACTATCGGGGATGTCAATCGGGTAGTGTCGACTTCCGGGATAGTATAAGGGCTTGGACAAGTCTCTTTCCACGTCTTGGTCAAAATCTGCCTCGTAGTATCCATCGCTCATGTTGTCTTCGGGATATGGTTCGGCTATTCTGGCTTCCTTTGCCTTGAGTATAAAGTTTTCGATGTGAGCTTTAAATGACATCTACATTTTATGGGTGGTTTAAATTGTAGAGGGGGAAAGAAAGGTTACCAGCCTATCTTATTTCTAAACACATAAGCAATTATTTCCTGAACTTGGATCGAAGCTTGGGTATTGTTTTATGATACCCAATTCGCTAAGATCGATGGCTCTGATACCAACCTGTCACGCCCCTATCTAAGGCCTAGGAGTACGACCCATAAGTTGGTATCGTGTTTGTAAATAAATCAGAGTTTCATTTATTTGCGGAAGACTTATAAAACTTCAAGGATTAAAAGTATAATTTGTATTTACATTCAAAAGACGGGATTATGAACACCCGTTTAAGTTAACAAAAGATTATATGTTTATAAATACAAACCACCATGTTAAGTTTACAAAAGAAATCCGAGCCATCGGATTTATATACAAAGCACTTCGATATCCCAAGCACTAAACTTGTTCACCTGCAAAATGTAAGAAAATACGTCAGCAACGAATGCTGGTGAACATGCTGACGCAAAAATATTTTCTTTTACTTAATTACTCCTCGAGGCTACGCCTGCCTCGGCCCAACGTGGCTTAGGAATAACCAAGTCAAATAACATATTATAAATACGAGCCTCTACGCTAGGTCACCTCAGCAAACACCGCAACGTTAGACTTAGTTAAGTACCCGTAAATATACACAACGGTCGTACTCCCTGCAGGAGAGCATCCTACGACCAGGGTGGTGCGATCATGCCCATACATCGCATGGTACCACCTATGTAAGGATCCAGACATACGTATACCACAGCCTGAGGGCTAGGTTTATACCCTTATTCATAATGGTTTTAGGAACACCAAGTTCCTTGTAAACAATTTCTTAAAGCAAGTTGACTCATTTTAAAATAAGTAAAAGTTTGGGGGCGTATTCACCTTGTCTCTTTAGGATTGGCTTCACTCACCGTCCAAGGGTCTTTCCCTTACTTTATCTCGAACCTATAGTTACGAGTATAAATATTTCTTAGTCGGATACACGATCCGACTTAAGACCTTTAGTCTTATATCTCAATCCTCGATTGAACATTTAGTTCAATTTTTATTTACTTAAAAACCTTTAGTTTAAAAGTAATTTTTATACCTTTAGTTTATATGAAAACCCGACGTTTCTTCTCTTCCAAGAAACGTAATCTTTTTCTTTTATTATTTAAAAATACTCTTATTCAATAAATAATAATTTCATAACAAAGAATATATACATATATATTTACACACATATACGTATTCAACAACTATTCAATAATCATATTTTCATTCGTTTCTTTGTTATGTTTTCTTTTCTTTTTTTTTATCGAGGTATCGAGTATATCCTCGACTTAAGGCTTAAGCCTTGAATATAATATTAGATTATATTGAATTTGATATTACGCCTAACCTTAAGTGGCGTAAAGAAACTCTAGAGACTCGAGCAGTACTCCAACGCCGCTTTACTTTGCTCGACACCCTAATCGATATACGCCAAATCTTCAATACTCGAGGGCACTTATTACGAGAACAAACGCCATTCTTGGTTAAATGTGGGTGGAGGGTGGCACGCACTTCGAGGAAACGTTACACAAACAAAGGATCAGGGCACGCTTATCGAGGTATTATGGCACGCTTATCGAGGTAAGGCTAGAGAGAGAGTAGTGAGAGGTTAGAGCTGATTTGGTGTGCAGATTTGAAATGCCCATGGTCGCTATTTATAGGCGATTTTTGAAACCCCATCGCGGTACGCGATAGGTCCCTGGGCTGACCTATCGCGTACCGCGATATAGGTCAGATGACGCGGCGGGTAGATCTACCACGTGTCGACACGTGGCAGGCACAGCTCCATGTGGCGACACGTGGCGGACGTGTTGCCACGTGGTGACACGTGGCGACAACCGGTGCCACCGTGTGCCACATGGCACACGTGTCACAAATTGTCAGATGCCCCATCGCGATACGCGATGGGGTTCTCTTCTGACTCATCGCGTAGCGCAATGGGTCAGGAAATCAAATTTTTCATTTTTATCCCTCCAGTTTGGATTTTGGCAATTTCAGTCCCTAGACTTTGAAAAGTTGACATTTTTGGCCCGAATTTTACGTGACGTTACACCACCATTAATCCAAATAGGAGTTTGCATGATCGTATCAAAACACTTATCCATTTTCTAAAACATCTAAACATGAAAAGTTTTCTTTTTTTTGATAGGTATTATTTAACCGCGGTCATAACTTTTTAAGATGATACACTAGTAAATGTGTAGGAGACCAAGTAGATATAAACTAATGATTATGTTGAGTTCATGTTAGTTTCTAGATAGTACGCTAAGCGGATTACCTAAAAACCAATGAGAAAAACATAAAAAGAAATCTACAGACATTTTTCAACTTCATCAATGACAAAAACATAAAAAGAAATCTACCAAACAATGAGAAGGTGATTTGCATATGAGATTGGCGTTAAAATAGTCAATTATTTGTATATATTCTTCACCTCTAAACTTCTCTATATCACTTACTTAGATTAAACCTTGGGTGATGTATATATCCACTTTATCTAAATCAAGCCTTCATTTAAGACTCCATACTTAATTAGATCCTGTCCATATATTAGAAACATAGAAATAGGGTTTGAAACAAATGAAAGCTTTCTATTTTGACCAACAACTACTTCCATCACACATAACACTTAACAACGGCCATAAACAAATACACACATGTCATACTCTAAATGTACGCTCCTGATTTTATTAAGTGTACTAAAAAAGGTTGCAGAACTTCAAAGGTTTAGTTAAAAACATTAAACATTAAGGAAACAAATAAATTAATCATCAAAAATCGTTCTCAAATTAAGTTTTAGTAGTTGAACGCTTTTTACAACAAATTCATTTGTTTCTAATAATATTTAATGTTTTTAACTAAAGCTTTGAAGTTCTGCTATTTTTTTAACACTTAAATCAGGAGCGTACATTTAGAGTATGACATGTGTGTATTTCATCTATGGTCAAGTGAGCTTTGAAAACTAAGTCACACAAATCATTAAGTGTTGTAGGTGATGTAAATAATCATTAGTTTATATCTACTTATTTACCCCTACACTTATACTAATATGACATCTTAAGAGGTCTTGTGTTCAACTATCAAGCAATGCTCTACCAAACAAACAAAAGCTCATTTGCATATAAATTTTTATTCCTTAGAAAAGATACTCTTAATTTGCCTCCAACTTCTCCTGGGTGATGTATCATATATATGTATCCACCTTATCTAGATCAATGTCTTCATTCAAGGTTCTATGCTGGCCTTAGGCTTCATGAAATAGAAACATAAGAATAGAGTTTAAAATAAATAAACGGTTTCTAATTTTACTAACTACTTCCATAGCACGTAACACTTAACGACGACCATAGGAAATTACACACTTGTCATACACTTCTTGCACCGACCCGATTTGATTGCCAAAAAAACATTGTACAACTTTTAGGTTTTAGTTAAGGTTGTACAAGCCCCTATATATAATTTTTTAAGTTTTTGTGAAGGCCGAAACAAATGCACAAGTAGTTTAATCTAATACTAAGGCCAAAATTTGTACCGGATTCCTGCATTAGTAAATTCGGTGTGTCACGGTTTCATTTTCTAAATAACATTTCATAACTTGATGAGATATATGAAAACACAAGTTAAAAGGATAACCCTATATACCTATACAAACCTTTAAAGATTCATTTTGAAAATCTTGAAGTCATCTCCCTTAGATTCATCTAGTCACTTCTAAGTTCTTTCTCCTTGTCCTGTGATTATAATTGTGTGTGGTTATTATTTTAAAGCTCTTCACTTGTATCTTATTCTTTTGTTGAGATGCCAAGTATTGCATTTATGTGCTTCAAGTTGCATTTGATCCTTTGTTAAAAAGGAAACCATGTGAAATACTCATGGATCAACAATGAAATACTAAAGAGTGTGTTGCTACATGTTTACACACCAACTATGATCCAAAACTCGTTAAGATCATCTTGTTAACTTTCTATATTATGCTCTCTATGCAACCAATACTATTTTCGGTAGCTATAAGTTGTGAAAGTGTGTAGCCTTTGAACAATGAAACAGATAATTAGTAAGAAGCATAAGAGTACATATTAAAGCATTCATAAGGATGAGTTGAGAATAAGAACCAAAACGAAATTGAAACTGTTTCAGCCGGTTTAGGTGACGAGTGCATGCATAGTTTGAACCCTTTCTGAACAAACTAATAAGATAGAAATTAGCATCCATCTTTTAGCAATATATTAATGACAGAATGAAACACATATATGTATGTGTAGAGATTTAGTCAGATGTTTGATATCAAACTGAAAACGCATTAAATAATAAATTTAAAGCACCATCAATTTTCATAACAGGTGTCATTAAGGGAAACTAATTAATTGATTATGAGAGATCATCATGTTGAGTAGGGGTTAAACAACCAATTAAACATAGAAACTGAACAGGCATAGACATACATGTAGTACCCAAAAAAGCATACCTTATTTCATAATTAACTCCACAATTTTCCTTACACCAAAATAATGTCACCATCAAGTCAAAGGAAGGTCAGTTAAAAGTTGAAAGAATCATATATGTAATATGTCACACAGTGGCGAAGCTTGGACGAGTTTGTCGGGGGGTGGACTCAAAATGTATTAAGAAAAACATAAACAGGGGGGACTGGGCTCAAATTTTGGTCAGGAAACGGGTAAATTTACACTATGTATACAAATTTTTGGGGCAAAAATGGTCAATTTACACTACACGAAAAAAAAACAAGGGGGGGGGGGGGGACCCCCGATCCTAATGAAGCTTCGCCCTTGATGTCACAGAAAACCCTAAATCTAAACATAAAGTGGTCAAGGAAGAAAATAACACACAAAGAGTACCTATAAACACAACAAATACATGATCTAAATCATGTTATACAAAACCTAAAATATATGAAGGAAGAAAATCATAACACACCTAGAGTACCTAGTGTTAACCACAAAATACATGATCAATCTACCAACACTGTAAAAGAAAAATAAGAACTTTACAAGAAAAAAGTAAGAAGATGCACAATACTCATACACACATGATAATACAGTAGATGACCATCAACACCCTAGAGGTTGATGGTGATGATAAAAGTTAAAACCAAGTGTTTTAAAGTGAGATGATGGGATCAAGAGTTAAACCTGCAAAGATGGCCAAAATCAAAGCTTTTTTTTGGTTGTTTTTTTGTTCACATTCTCCGTTTGATGTCGCCGGAGATGTGGTGGAGTTGGTTGTGGTGTTGAAGCTTGAAGATGGTGAGAAAGACTGAAAGAGAATGAAAAAGAAGTTTAGAGATGCCATATTTTGCCCAAGAAGGGAGTCTGAAGATATATCTGCATGCTTGCCTTTTAAAGAATATGATTAGGACTCAAACCTAGAAATTACCAGTTTACCCCTCAGGCTATTGATCTTTTACTTTTTTTAAAGACAAAAAGGCATATCCTTCACTACGTGAAGTGTGAACCAACTTAAACGACAGTCTAGAACCTTTTTTTATGACTTTCAACGGTGGAGATTAAAGAATGAGACTTTGAACGGTCAAAGATCAATTGAAAAGCTAGTTTTCATGTTCTGGAATAATATATTATAAGTTTTCTAGAATTTCATGCATAATTGTATGAATTCCAAATTAGAATTGTTAATAAAGATTGATGATCATGAATTAAACTGAAATCTGAAGAATTAATTGAATAAAATATCTATATTGAGAAAAAAAATGTGAATTTGGCCTATCTAAAGCTCAATTGGGCTAATTAAAATTTTAATCAGTGTAATTAACATGTACGTTCGGATGTGTTTATAGCTTTAGATGAGAAATTTGATTGAAAAGTAAGAATTGGTTGAACTAATGTTACCACACATATATAGAGTTTGAGCTCCCCTTCTCCCCGTGTTACGAGGGTTAATTTAAGTTTTTTGCTTTTAATTATTTTGTTATGATTTGTTTTATTTTTTAACGTTATTTTGTTTTGATTTAATATGTATGCCTTAGTTTTTTCGCTCACTTTTTTAACGTTTGAGATCTTTCAATTGAGATGTATAGGTTTTCTAGATTTTTAACCAACGGACATAAATAAACATGAATATGTTGAATTTTTTAAACGAAGAAACATGACCATATATATTTGTCTTTTGAAAAAGAGGTTGTTGATATAGGTGACGATGGTGGGTGGTAATCGAAAGTTAACTGGTGATGAAGATGATATAACGCGACGAGGAATATGTAAAGAAGATAAATTAAATAAGGGTTTGATGATGAAAGTACATAGACGATCCATCTCGCACCCATAATCAGAGTCCAACCCATCAATATCACAGCCTCGAAGAATGTGGTCCTACAAACTCAATGATTGTGTTCTCGAAGTCACAAAAGCATATGTAGATACCTAATAAAATAGATAAACATTCTAACAAAGTTTGACCTTCAAACTAGACCCGAGAGGTATGGTATTTCTAAATTAGATCCATAGATCTAACATAAGCCTATATATGGTTGATATAAGTTAAAGAATCATATTCCTTTACATGAGAATTCAATTCAGAGAAAACTATTGCCAGGTGAATACGTAACTCTGTTCAAACATGATTCAAAAACCAAACATAAGGCTTGAATCGTTTTCAAAGCATTTAATGCATAGAAGTAATCTATCAATAAAGGCATTCAGACCATAAGTACACTTAGTTGTGGCTAGTATGTGACTGTGTTTAGTAGTAAAACTGAACGGAAATACTAGTGTCCATTGTGGTTGTACTCTATGGTGAAACAATCCTGCTAAATGTATAGATGACACTAGAAGTGACGATTATACGGATTTAGATTCATGCCACGATGAAGTATGTTGTGCCGGTTAATGTTATTCACCGGCTTTTCACTAACGTAAGTTTTTCAAAATGATTTCAAGTGATGAGTAGCAGATATTAGTGATGATAGAGTATCAAGTAGATTGCTCATTGGAAGGATAAAAGAATTCATTGCCACATTTTGTTAAGAATCTAAAACAATGTTTTGGTAACAACAAGGGATTTAAGTCCCTGATATATAAAATAGTATGTTATTCAAACAAACTTCCAATATAACAAAATAAACTCATATGTATTTACAAAACCGTTACCAACTACGATTACTCTCCTAGGGTCCTAAGGCCGGGTGTTAGAGCCACAGTTTTAGCGGATTAGAAATCTGAAAAATATATGGGTTTTAACCGAAAATTAAGTTACATATAAGATAAGTATGTGTCTAGTAAATATTTAAGAGAGAGTAATTAATGCATGTCACTTAATACTCGTGTAAAGCATGTCAAAGAAAGAAAACTCAAATATCAAAGTTCACAATGGACCCTCAAAAGAATACAAGAGGAAGATTAAAGAAACAGTTAAAAACCAAGAAACAAATTCTATCCCTCCTTCAAATGACAAGCTTGCATGAAAGGAGGAGATGCAACATTGATTGCTAAAGGAATTGCCTCCTCTTTGTCTTCTTCTTCAACATCTAAAAAAGTTACGTTAGAGGCCTAAGCCTCCTCTTGTTGGGGAAGTTTCAAATTCAATCCCCGGGCACAAAGTTAGTTTAGAATAAACTATGTATTTTAGGAGTAGTATAGTTTATCGTACCAAAGTAAAATAAATAAAGCTATACAACATATACAAGACTATAGAAATACGATAAGAATATATGATGTGACATACACACGCATCTTACTTATATACGTATACAAATCCACATTGTTTTCTAATATTTTTTAGGCCTAGATATGGTTTTGGAGTCGAGGTTTACCTGGAACAACCTTTCTATCCTTCTAGGATAGTTGGATGGTTTGCATACAATCTACCCTTCTAAATCCTACCTATCATTATGCTATTGGTGAGATTTTATAGGGTATGTTTGGTATATGCAACTTGTTATAAAAGATAGGAAAAATGGATTTTAATAATCCCTATTAAATGGTATTGGCGGTTAATAATCCTTATTCGTTTTATCGCCACTGACGGTCCCAAATTCAAAAAAGTTGACCCCCAATGGTCCCCCGTTAAAAATGACTTAACGGCGTTATAGTTTTTTCTGAATTTCAAACCAATGTTTTAGGGCTTTTAATCGTTAGAAGGATACAAGTTGATTGGTGTAAAACTTAGTTTGAAATAGTGCTTCAAAATGACGAAGCAATGCTTCAATTCGGGTGTTCGAACTTACAATTAACCAAAATCGAGTCGTTTTGATTATTGTTTCGAGCTACGTTTTACACCAATCAACTTGTATCCTCCTAATGATCAAAAGCCCTAAACATTGGTTTGAAATTCAGAAAAAACTATAACACCGTTAAGTCATTTTTAACGGGGGACCATTAGGGGCCAACTTTTTTGAATTTGGGACCGCCAGTGGCGATAAAACGAATAGGGATTATTATCGGCCAATACCATTTAATAGGGATTATTAAAATCCAATATTCCTAAAAGATAATACTTTATAAAATAAAATGTGACCAGAGATAATATTTTTCCCATTTATAACATGTGATAGTGAGAATATATATGTTACATTTATGAAACATGTGATATACTATTTGCATATAACATATGATGACTATTGTATTTAAAATGTAAAGACAGAGAGATGCATATCATAGGTGAAAACATTAATACTATATAAATTCGACTCTCTATAATTTTTTAAGAAAGTAAAAGATAATAAGTTCAAAAGGTTGTGTATTCAAGAGAAATTGGACAAAATTTTGATCAAGGTATGTGAGTTTTTGTCTATAAAAATAGTTGATTTATATATACTAACTTTCTAAAATTTTTAGCAAATGGAAAGGAAAGCGATGTTCAACAAGTTATGTTCGGCCGACATCACCATCGATAATGTAGCACAACCTGTCCAGGACGCTGCAAAGCCAACCGGCGGCATACTTAAGATTTCTGGAGAGGGGGGTAACCTAAAGAATCATTACAAAGAATTTGAATTCAATGGGAACACTTATGAGCTTGTGGGTTATATATATTTTTACAACTACCAAGTTTTTGATGTACTAATAGATACAATTACAAAAACTAGTGATAATATTTATCTATACATTTTTTTTCTCCAAAATGTAGGGAGGTATTGTTCTTTTAGCTCCTGATTCTCAAGGACAGATGGTGAAGCCGTATGTGGCTATAATAAAGGTATTTACGTTTAATCTTTTAATTTGTATGCTACATTAACCTCTTGAATGTCACATGTTGACGCATATTTTGATTTATATCATTATATGATACCATTGCTTAGCAGGGCCGGTTCAACGAATGTGGGGCCTAAATTGAAACAAGATTTTGGGGCCTTTTCATAACAACTGTTAAGAAAAAAAAATCGATTATTACAAGTTTTGAACTCGTAGCCTTTACTTTAGTAACAACAAAACATACCACCACACAAATACATTAATATGAATTTACTATATATAATGGTTTTTTTGGATTTGAAGGCTTTAACTGAGTGTAACTTGTTTTCGCTGTCCCACGAGCCACCCCTGTTGCTTAGCAAGAAACTGGTTGCTTATGTGAGTTCTTAGGTAGCGGGTTTTTGTGTGTACAGGATATCATGGCAAAGGAAAATAAAGAAATCATGTTGAATGCGCAATGGTTTTATCGGCCAGAGGAAGTAACACCAGGAAATGGTAAAAGCATGGAATCGCTCGGTACAAGGGAGTTATATTATAGTTTACACATGGATGAAGTTCATGCAGAGACTGTGATACACAAGCGTATTGTACACTTCATTACCGAACAAAATCACATCCCGTTGCGTAAAAAGTATCCTGGTTTTATTGTTATGAAGGTGTATAACCCTAGTTCTAATATGCTCACTACGCTCACTAATAGCTTTTTACACCCTGATAGACCACGAGAAATCGAGCAGCTTGTTCGGACAACAATGTGTCGTTTGAACATCAATATTCCTGACATTGAGAGCCTAGATCATGCAGCGGATCGTGAAGATTGAGTAGACATTGGAACACCTAAATAAAGAATCTATTTTATTTTTTTGTTAATGCTTTTGTTTTCATGAAATTTTATGTTCAATGGTTGTTTCAATTTCACATAAATATTGTAGTTTGTCTTGGATCTAGTTTGGTTAATATCAATGAAAAGTTTGCATGTTTTATGTTGTCACAAGAGTAAGTTATTTTAAGAATGTCGTTTGGTATCACAAATCATGTGAACGAATTATTTAATTCAAATATATGATTTGGTAGTAGTTATTAATGAAAATATATTCAACATGTATTTTCATTATATGTTGAATATATTTATATTAATAACTACCTGCATCGGTATCGATCTTGCTCAGCAGATATCGATATGTAAACAAGTCTCAAAACATGTTTAATATGTTCGTCAATCCAAAGTTACGTATTAACCGAGCAATATTTTAGTATTTTAATACATGTGGTAATTGTTGAGTTTGAAAGATAAATTTACATAGTCATTTGGGTAGTTGGCCAAGTGGATAAATTTACATAGTCATTTGGGTAGTTGGCCAAGTGGATAAATTTACATAGTCATTTGGGTAGTTGGCCAAGTGGTAGAGGCCTAATCCTTCTTATATTGGGAATTCCCTAGATTATACTTAGATACATAATTACATATGCAAATCCACATTGTTTTGTGTTGTTTTTTTATGTCCAAATACGGGTTTGAAATCGGGGTCTCCTTAGAAACAGCTTTTCTATCCTTCTTGGATAGTTGGATTATTTGCATACATAGTACCCTCTTATATACTACCTATAGTTATGCTATGAGTGAGATTTTACTAGATATGACTTTTGTTGTTGTTTTCTATAATATGGCACATGTAACTTGTGATAACAGAGAATAGTTTATAACCAAGGCCGCCCCTTGGGTAGGGCAAACCGGCCGGCCGGCCGGCCGAGGCACGTATATTTTGAGGGCCAAAAATGTTATATATATTTAAAAAATATACATGTAATAGGTATGGATCTTAATCATATTAAATATATTTGACCCAAAACCTTTTTTATCTATAATCCATTTGATCTATTTGGCCCAAACCAAATTTAAAAACTAAATAAATAACTAACGTTAATCGTCGTTTGAAAAACTTATTTTATATATCTCGTTACTCGTTAGGGCTTACGGGCCTTTTTATTTTGGTTCGGCCAAGATATTTAAATTCTCGGAGACGGCCATGTTTATAACATAAAACATATGACGAGAGAGCATATATTTTACATATATAACATGTGTTAGTGAGATAAATATGCTACATGTATGTAACATATGATATATTGTATGCATTTAACATTTGACAGCTTGTTTTTTGAAAGGCAACATTTGACAGCTATTGTATGTAACTTGTGACGAGAGAGATATGCATATTTTAGGTAAAAACTTTAATATTGTATAAATTTGACTCGAACAAGTCTGATATTTAAATTATTTAAGAGATATAGTCTATAACATAAAACATATGAGGAGAGAGCATATATTTTACATATATAACATGTGTTAGTGAGATATATATGCTACGTGTATGTAACATATGATATATTCTATGCATTTAACATTTGACAGCTTGTTTTTTGAAAGGCAACATTTGACAGCTATTGTATGTAACTTAGTGACGAAGGAGATATACATATTTTAGGTAAAAACTTTAATATTGTATAAATTTGACTCGAACAAATATGATATTTAAATTATTTAAGAGATATAGTTTTATAACATAAAACATATGATGAGAGAACATATATTTTACATATATAACATGTGTTAGTGAGATATATATGCTACATGTATGTAACATATGATATATTGTATGCATTTAACATTTGACAGCTTTTTTTAAGGCAGCATTTGACAGCTATTGTACGTAACTTGTGACGAGGGAGATATGCATATTTTAGGTAAAAACTTTAATATTGTATAAATTTGACTCGAACAAGTCTGATATTTAAATTATTTTCGAGATACAGTTTATAACATAAAACATATGACAAGAGAACATATATTTTACATATATAACATGTGTTAGTGAGATATATATGTTGCATGTATGTAACATATGATATATTGTATTCATTTAACATTTGACAACTTTTTTTTTGAAAGACAATATTTGACAGCTATATTGTATGTAACTTGTGACGAGAGAGATATGCATATTTTAGGTAAAAACTTTAATATTGTATAAATTTGACTCGAACAAATCTGATATTTAAATTATTTAAGAGATATAGTTTATAACATAAAACATATGATGAGAGAACATATATTTTACATATATAGCATGTGTTAGTGAGATATATATGCTACATGTATGTAACATATGATATATTGTATGCATTTAACATTTGACAGCTTTTTTAAGGCAATATTTGACAGCTATTGTATGTAATTTGTGACGAGGGAGATATGCATATTTTAGGTAAAAACTTTAATATTGTATAAATTTGACTTCAAACAAGTCTGATATTTAAATTATTTAAGAGATACAAGATAAGAAGCATTTCATAAGGTTGTGTATTCAAGGGCTACTACAGATAATTATGATAAAATGTATGTGAGTTGTTTTTTTTCAAAAAAGTAAATCGATTATTCGAACCTTTAAAATTTGTTAGCAAATGCCATTTAAAGTGATAATCATCAAGTGGCGTTTGGTCGATATCATCTTTGATGATATAGCACAACCTGTCGAGGATGTCGTGAAGCCAACTCGCGATGTAGTTAAGATTTCCAGGTAGGGAAGTCACCTGATGAATCTTGCAAAGCATTCAAACCAATGGGAACACTAACAAGCTCGTGAATTACATTTTTTACAACAACCAAGTTTTTTTTATGTGTCTATTGATACAGTTACAAAATTAAGTTATAGATTGTGTATATACATTATTTTTTAAACTATAAGGAGACACTAGCGACACTAATACTAGACTCTCACTAAAAACTTAAGGAGAATGATTTAATTGATAAAATGGTTTTTAAATAGTTATAAAATAAAGATTTTAAATAAGAAAGAAAACTAAATCTGACAAGTAAACTAGACCCGGCTCCTGACACATGCTATGAAATCCTAATTATGGTTACTGACTGAAGACCTGGCTCTAACCCAATAAACCTTCGGCTAAGGATAATAAAGAGGGCTTGAATTGGGACAAGTGATAAAAGTGCTAAGATGAATTGGCTCGACCTATCAATACCAAATACCAGAACTATCATATATGAATTCAAGTTAAAACCTATAATCATGAAGCTGAATATACTGAAATTCTAGAAAACTCGACATATATAAATATCTCTCAAATCACCAGGATGGAATGCACACCATAGTTGATTGATTTTAATAATTGTTAAACTCGTTTTATTTCTGATCACAAGAACTAGATCGAAAACCTATCGATTAACGAGCCAGGATGACCTTACCGGAGCTAGGGGATATTTCTATGTGCCTGGACCAACAAAACCAATAAACAAACAACCAAACTCAATCAACACCAATTCACATATAATCAAAATCAATATCAAGGCATAAACATATAAATTATCATCAACCTAGTAGCTACAAACTGTTTTAGCTACTCATTATCAAGAACGAAACAAAGACGCAAACAAAGAAGCCGTGCATCATAAAAAGAAAAAAAGATAAGTTACTAGTCTCCTTGCTTAAAATTAATTCACATGGTTGAGTAGTAGCTACAATTAGAGATGCACAAATCGGGTTTTCTAGATACCCGGGTTCGGGTATAAAACCGGGTCCAGGTATAAAACCGGGTCCGGGTATGACCGGGTATTGGAAAATCGGGTATTAGTAATAGCCGGGTCGGGTTCGGGTCTGGGTATTGTCTCTAAAAACCATACCCTATGCATCGGGTTCGGGTCGGGTATAGAACCGGGTATCTTAATACCCTATTTTTTGGGTATTAAAAAAACCCTATTTTCAGGTTTTTTTGGCTTTTTTCCGGGTATTTTTCGGGTATAGATTGGATTTTTTAAAATGGGTATTTTCGGGTATTTTTAAGGTATATTACCGGTATACATCGGGTTTTTGAAATATCCGGCTTCGGGTATTGAAAAAACCCGGAACCGGTTCGGGTTTTCGGATATTACCGGGTACAAATCGGATCCGGTTCGGATTCGGGTTTTACTACCGAAATGCATACCCTATCTGTACCCTACAGGTAGGGTCGGGTACGGGTTCGGACATTAAAAAAACCGGTTCCAGGTTTTATTTCGGGTCTGGTTCGGGTTTTTTTTGTACCTCTAGCTACAATTTCCGTATGGGCTATTTCCTTTGCGATGACCAGGCCCAATTCAACCCACTTTGATTTAAAGTTGAATGTACAATGGTTCTATCGTCCGAAGGATATATATACCAACAAGAAAAGGTCGGACAATGGATTCAGTTGATACAAGGGAACTATTCTATAGTTTCCACCAGGATGAGGTTCCCGCTGATGCCGTCGCCCACAAGTGTAAAGTACACTTTGTAACTAAACCAAGTCATATCCCGGCACGTAAAGAATATTCGGGTTTTATTGTTCATCAGTTGTATAACCCTACTAATAAGAGGTTCCACAACCTCACCGACAATAACTTTTTACCTGATGCCAACAAGAAATTGGCATGCTTGTTCAGATGACAATGCGTAATTTGAACATCCTTCCCGACAACGAGAGCATAGATCATGCAGCTAACATTGAGAGCATCGAGCGTGCGGCTAATAATGAAGATGTCTTGAAATCGGCATACCCAAATTAAGAATCTTTTTTTTTGTCGTTAGTGTTTTCGCATTTCATGGTTATGTTCAGTGTTATATCAGTTTCGATTCATTTTAATAAAGTAATTTACAAGTTTTATCCATCTTAAACTACATCTTAGTATATGAACAATTTCACAAACCAGTACTTTGAAAAGGGCAAAAAATTGAATATATTCATATGAATAGACAACTATTGAAGGTTTCATTAATGTGAATTTCGGAAACCCGAATTTAGCATGTAAAGATATGGAAAAGGGTAAATCTTCCACGGAAATCAACATCATTCTTTATATGTTCTACCTTTGCAAAAGAAAAGTTCCAAACCACAAAACTGATGTAAAATCCACATAACATATAGAGACAAATAACATAACATGCACCATGGCTTCACACTGGTCTAACCTGTATGCATTGTCAAACCTAGATGTCGGCAGCAAGGAAGTTGTCAGATAAAGTCACCTGCAAGAAAAAACCATCACATTGTTACTCAAACCATGTAATGTTTACTGATCCAAAAAATAATAACTTTTAAAAACCGATTTCCGTACCTTCTGGCCCAGCTTAAAAGGAGGGAGACCCTTATAAGGGCACGTGCCACATCGAAACGCATCACCTAATCCACACTGCATTTCAACAAGATAACAATCATGAATATTGCCATAATTACAACTGTTATGTACTGTTTATATGCCATTTAAAGGACTTACGCTGCCACAAGCTGACTTGGGGTTTTCCAACTGGTCCATTGTAACTCCAAGCTTTTGCACTTTCTCCTCTTCTTCACCACGGCCACATGTGCAATTTTTACAAGCTTTCCTCGTGCTTCCAACTTCACAATCGCCAACTGAAAAACAGCATTTCAAGAACATTAAACCTATAATATTAAAAAAAAAAAAAAACCCTAAATTTATGGCATTACCAGGTGGGAGCTGAGGTTTCTTCAAATCCTCTTCAGACAGAAGGCTATCCTCATCAATAAGATCCATATCATCAGCAATCTGGACTTTTGGTAAGCTTTTAACCGGCTTCTTAAAGGAGAATGATGAACCGATCTTCCAAGTAGGTTTCTTACCCTTAATCTATTAACAAGATTAATTTAAGTGATTATTAATGTGAAATAATCAGAGAATCAAATACTCTGCTGTAACAAAACGTGCTACAATGAATGGTGTTTGGCGTGCTTCGGTATCATAACAAGTTAATCACAGGTTTGTTACATCTAATCCTATATAGAATCAAATTCACTATAACCACATACTAGAAACAGATAATCTGTAAACTTAAAAACAATTCATCAATGCAGCTAGAAACTATGAACTTACCCCAAGAGATTGTAGTTCAGCTGTCTGAACCAACTGTATATCTGAAAACCCTAAAACCAATAGCTTGCGGTCAAGAGAAGATTTTGCCTGCAAAATGATCAAAAAACAAGATTATAATACTCAAATCTGTTATGATCATAATTTAAAATTCTATAAAATTAAATGCATTACCGTCTCCTTGACAACATCAGAAGTTTGATGGATAAAGATCTCTCCACCAGGCTTCAACACTCGTGAACATTCCTCAAACAACTTATCACCAGAAAAATCTGATGACTTGCTAATAAATATCACAGTATCAATAGACGATGAATCCACGGGCAAAGAATCTGCCACATGTCAACGTATAATATAAGACAATTAAAGTATGTTTATTGAATCAAACTAACAACATATAAAACAACAAATTAAACTTTCATAAAACGGTTGAGACAGAAAGGTACTTAGAGATGAAGCTTGAGTGATAATCAAAGGATTAGTCTCTTCAACACCCTCCTTCTTGACCAATCTCACAACATTCAGAACCTCATTGAGTGACACTACTACGTTGTCAGTGACCGCCAATACACTGCCTTGCATCATTTTTGCTACCTACAAATATAGTAAACCATGAATATATGTGTAAATCTCAGTGTCAGGACTCGTCAACGATTAATCGATAGTTGACCACTGACTGATTAATTTTTGGGTAATCAACGAGAAAATCAGTAGTCAGACTGTTAAACCTAATCGGTCCTGATTAGGCCTTAATTCCGGGCAATTATTGCTGTAGTTTCCGGCCAATTTCCGGCAATCCCGTATAAATATACATAAAAATGTGTATATAAATAAAATATTACGTGTAAAAATGTGTGTGTGTAGGGCTGTGCAACGGTTCAGAATTGCGAGAACCGAACTGGAACCGGAACCGAAAACGACTGAAAAATAGAACCAGAACTGGAACCTATTATAGTAAACCGGTTCGGTTCCAGATCGGTAAAGCCGGTTCTCGCTAATCGGTTATGGCTAGAACCGGTTCAGTCGTTTATTTATCAAATGAGTGAAAACTTTGCAAATTGCAAAACAAGTTTATATAACTGTATGTATTCTTTCAAGGTAAAACTAATTTAGATTACGACTGAATGGATACCGGTTAATAGTTTACCATATAAAAAATGGGGATTGGTACCGGTTCTTCGGTTCCAGGTCTAAAACCGTCGGTTTTACCCGGAACCCAACCGAGAACCGTTTAATGCAAATTCTGAGAACCGAGAACCGTAAGGTAACACACGTTAGCGGTTCTGAGACACCGGTTCGGTTCTGGTTCCTCGGTTCTAGCGGTTCCGAACCATTTTTTGCTCACCCCTATGTGTGTGTGATAAGAACTAGAAACTTAGATGCTTGAATTAAACCGAAAACAAGTACAGATAGTGCCCAATTTCGAGAATGGGTGATCTCCAATACAAGGTATAAAACCCTAATTTTGATAATAAAACATCTGACAAGAAAAGAAAACCTACTATTAATACTAATCCTAATTAAACAGTTACCAAAATAACTCCTACCAAAATAACTCCTCCACTAAATCAGCCCCCACTCCTTGTTTTCTTCTTTTTCCCGCTCACTAATTCCCCTTTATGCGGGATTGTATCAGTGTGTGTGTGTGTGTGTAAATATATAAATTCCAATCCGATGTATCCCGGTTAATCGCTAGTCCCCATCTCACCTCCGACAAGAGGTGCACAAGCCAGTTTCAAACCCTAAGCCAGTCCAGGTTGAAACTGGTTCAGTTTGGTCAACAAAAGTAAAAACCGGTTTATGATCGATTTCGGTTCTGGTTGAAACCGGTTTCTTAACTGGATTCGGTTCAGGTTACGATCGATTTTATCCGGTTTGGGTTCGGTTAACTGGTTTGAAACCGGTTTCGGTAGAGCGAATTACAAAGCGGGGATTAAATCTGTTTGTATAGTGAAATGAATAACATGGTAATACAAATTAGGGTTTTTTTGTAACAATTAAAGCAACCTTAAGGCTGAAAGTATAGTATCTAGACCTAATTCACTACAAGCAATTGAGTTGATCATCCCATTGCATGCAATTAATAGCTGATTAATATCAAATATAAAAAAAAGAAGAGAAATTAAAATTAGGGTTTAAAGTGGGAAGTCACCTTGATTTGATTGATAGATATCTTGTGAGTAAATTAGAGTCTGCAAATAATATATACACAGATAGATACCGAGTTAAACGAATAATATATATACAGTATATTATTAAAATTAAAAGGAATTTGATTTACCCTAATTTGAACGGCCAACGGCGGAGACGACGACGGCGACGGTGGGATTTGACGGGAATAATAATAATAGAACGCGTAATTGTAGAAGTATATATATTTGGTCCGACCCGAGTTGGCCCACAGTCCATTTCTTTATATTCTATTCCCATTGTTGTTCACTTTTATTTGGTTACTTAGGTGTTGCGGCAACTAGTCGACGTGAATTCGGTTAATATCGATAATGTTTGTTAAGGTATTGAAATTAAACTGGAAAAGTAAAGTTGTTAAAATTTAACATATCTAAAAAAAGACATTTATTCGGCCTGAATAGGCCGAGCGGTGGGATGGCGAGTCGACATGAATTCGGTCAGTATTGATTAGGTTCGTTACGGTAGGGTTTACAGTATCGAAAACAAAAGCATATAGCAAGACATGCACACAAACTGATTTAGGTAGTGTTTTCCGTGTTGAAACATGATTATACATGAAAAGATAAATGGATACGTTTACACTAAGACTGTCGGTTAGGGTGTTTTTATCTTGAAATATTTGGTTATGATTTAATTCAACATGAAAATTGAGATGGAATTGACTTGGTTTAATAACGTATTTGTAGCGACCTTGTTTTTGTTATATTTAAGTATTCAATATTTTAATAATGAACATAACAAAGTGTGGGTAAAACTTCTAAACTTAAGTTCAATGTTTAAAGTACAGAGATAGTATAGTCGGGACTTGACAGGTCAACTTAGTAAATTTAACCTTCTTTCACGTTCCATGACCCATACACTTTAAATGACATACATCGTTTTAAAGAGATCGAGCAGTAATAGAGAAGCACTTATAGAAAGTGAGAATCAATTTTTTTATATGTGTGCAATCTAGCCTCTTACGAAACTATTTCCGTGATTAACCAGCTCAACCCAACCGTATGTATTTCAACCTAACGAATAATTTCTTTGTGTTCTTCACGGGTTATGATACCCAAACATCTAAAATTATATTTTACCCGAACTAAAACTATTGCACCATTTAGAGGCACAATATTATTTCTAACATGTTAGAGATGTTTTAACTTTTATAATACGCTATATTCAAATATGTTATTTTTTACTCAAACTATGGCACCATGAAGAGGCAAAAGCTTACTACAGTGGCGAAGCTTGGACTGAGATACCGGGGGAGGGGGGCGAACTCAAAACGTATTAAAAAAAATTCAAAAACGAGAGTGGCCGGGCTCAAATTTTAGAACGAAAACGGCTAAATTTACACTAAGTATAAAAAATTTCTGCCGAAAACGGGTAAATTTACACTACCGCGCAAAAAAACAGTGGGGGCCGGGCTCAAATTTTAGAATGAAAACGGCTAAATTTACACTACGTATACAAAATTTCTGCCGAAAATGGGTAAATTTACACTACCGCGCAAAAAAACAGAGGGGGTCGGGCTCAAATTTTAGAACGAAAACGGCTAAATTTACACTACGTATACAATTTCGGACGAATATACACTACCACGCAAAAAAACAGGGGGGCCGGGGCCACCCGGGCCCTAACTATACTTCGCCATTGCTCACACTTATACATGGTTTGTGATTAAAAAAAACGTTGCATTTTTTACCTACATAAGGTGTTATTCAAAAGTGTGATTTCGACCATAATTATTGTTCCAATATGTTTAGAATAGCTATTGAATTATGTTTGAGTGAATTTAAAATATGCTCAATTGCATTAATAGTTTAAAAATTATACATTTTGACTTATTTTGAGCAAACGACAAAATTTTGATAAATCGTTTCCATGATTAACCAACCAGTGTTTCGAAAGTCTTTGAGCATGTATCAAAATTAGTTATGGTCAAAAGATTGATAAAGAGTTGATTTTTGCGATAAGAAATATGTTCAAATTGGGAAAATTGTGTTTTGGATGTGTTATTAATCATGAATTGATTTTTCAATAAGTTTTGGTTAATTGTAAAAGCTCGTATATATATAATTCATTAGCATAAAACTTAAAAAATAATCATCCATGCAAACTCGTGATTATAATTTGAGTATTCCTTCTTACATTTGAATTAGATAGCACATAAACATGTTAAGTAGTAGGTACTTCAATCGGATTTGAAAAAATCAGAATTCAAATCGAACCAATATCAAATTCCAAAGTTGACTTTATTTTTTGAGTATTCAGACAACTTAATTATGATTTCGTATTTCAAAACAAATTTGAGTTTATAATTTTCGCTTTGATTTGAATATTTAAATTCAAACTTTATATATGAGCTGATTTTGCTTATATAAGAATACATTAGAACTCGTGTATTATACGAGTTGGAAAATATCAATACAAAAAATTGTTAAATTTTTATGTACAACTTGTAAGTGAAAAATGTATCACATGTATTAATATTAATGATTTTAAAAAGAAAAAAAATCAAACCTATAAAAAATTAGTATATAATTGAGTTTTGAAAATACATTAATTACTATTTAATATAATTTGATCTCTTTAGTACGGAGTATTTGATTTGGAAAAAAAAGTTATATAATTAAACGGTGTTGCAAATTGTACCCCCTCCTATACTATTTTTACTAAATGTACACCCGTTGAATTTATCAAATCAATTATCATTTCTTCTTAACATTATTTATATACATATTAATTCTTTTAACATTTTGTTTCACTTAATAGCCTCCACAAAATATATCAAATTAAAATCTGTTTTGTTATTATTAATTATTTTTATTATTATCATTGTAAATACTAATAATATTTTTTATTATTAATAGTATCAATATTACTATCAGTCTTTTACACACACACATATAAATATAATAATGCATCGACAGTGGAATAATAAATATTATCATGACCAAGGACAGTAAAAAAATAAAATAAAACATTATAGAAATAAAAAAATAAAAATAAAACTTTCAAAGAGAGACAATAAAATTTTAAAAATGTTAGAGGTTGGTAATATGTCAAAAAAAGTTGCTCAATGAAGTCAAAGTTCAATGGAGGAGTATGGCAAGTAAGAGAGGGGGTATATTTAGCGTAGCCCGTAATTAAAGTTCAAAGTTTTGTTTTTAATTAAAGACGCTTAAAATAAATATGTTTTATTAGTATAATTACTATTTTCTTTATAAATAACTCATTGTTAATAGATAAAATATGTATTTAATAAAAGAGTGAGACAGAGAGGATATAGAGACACATATGACATTCGAATTTCTTTTTTGTAATAGACCATTTATATTTCTGCTATGTATTGAAGGATTTCTTCGAAATCTGTGCCACACTATTTGCATGTTGTTACCCCTATAGATTTCGTTTTTAACCCCACAACTTTTTACTAAAGAAATTTTCAAGTTTTGTTAATTGTACAATTGACCCCATGAATATCTTATTAATGGCACGTCACATTACATGAATAACCCACAACTCTTTATACGATAACTCTAAAGTTTCATTAATTACATAATTAACCTTACAACTTTTTAATATAGTACTCCCTCCGTCCCATTATAAGTGTCATAGTTTGACTTTTCAAGTCTTTCTTTTGCAAACTTGACCGTAAATATTTTTGTTCGTGTCATATAATACTTGATGAAAATTATATCAATGTAAAATACATTTAACACCCAATCCATTCATATATTTACATCAAGTATTATATAACACAAACAAACATATTGTCGGTCAAAGTTAAATATGAAATACTTGAAAAATCAAACTATGACACTTATAATGGGACGGAGGGAGTAACTCTCAAGCTCCATTAAGCCACACACGTAACTTCACACGTTTTTAATATGGTCACCGGCCTACCAACTGAAGTCACACCTCATACCAGATGGTTTTTTTCCACTATATATAAAGGTTCTCATCGCAACCGTAAGAACGCGAACCAGTTTGATGTATTAGTAACTCAACAACAATAACATAAATCAATATGAATGCCTTGTTTTTCTATCATTATTACTTTTCATATATTCTCCAAATTAACTTGTTTTATAATGATGACCTTTAATTTATTTAAGTAACTCAATAATAGTATTAGAAACGTTTTGTTCTTTTATTATTATTATTATTATTATTATTATTATTATTATTATTATTATTGCTGTTGCTGCTCCTGCTGTTTTTTTTCCATGTATTCTTTAAATTAGCTTGCTTTTCAATGATGGCATTTGATTTATTCGAGTAACTCAATAACAATACCATAAACGTTTTGTTTTTCTGTTAATATTACTTTTCCATATATTCTTCAAATTAGCTTGCTTTTTAATGATGACATGGGACCAATATGATTCTAGCATTTTCATATCACACGGAATTAGTATTTTATAGTTAACTTTATAATCATAACAATTAGACCATGTGTAGTGGCAACGTTGCTACCAACGTTTTGACCGAAAACGCGGGGGTACACCGCCCCCCCCCCCCCCCCCTGCGTTATAGGATATGTTATTTTGGCTGCGTTGTATACAAAACGCAAGAAATGGCACACAAATCCAAAAAAATAGCTGTTGGGGCCATTTGGAGCCGTTGGATTATATTAAAATTGATAATGACTGGGCGCCACGTGGCGCATAACCCCTGATAGTGGAGAGTTATGACTACAGCCTGTTTTTGTACAAAACCATAACTCTGACTGGGCGCCACGTGACGCATAACCCCTGGTAGTGAAGCTTTACGACTACACATGGTCTTAGTAGTTGGCTTAACTTCTTTTTCTTACACTTTACTTCATTATTTCAGTTCAATCGGTTACATATCTTTACTTCATTATTTCATACACTTTACTTCATTAATATCATACTTATATATAATAATAAAAAACTATTAAATACTGTATTTAAAATTTATATATTAATTCAATTAATAATCTTTTTATATTATTTATTCACTTTACACTTTAATCACTTATTTCTAGGGCCGTCCAAACCGCTCGTCGCTCGAACTTGCTCGCCGCTCGCTCGAAAATTGCTCGAAAAATGCTCGCTCGTTTTTTCGCTCGATTGAAAATGAGCCGCTCTGCTCGGTTCGGTTTGTAAACGAGCCAAGCAACGAGCAAGGGTCTGCTCGGTTCGGTTCGGCTCGAATATTTTTAATTTATTTTATATATAATTATATATGAACAAATATATAAATATATAGACAAAACATATAAGCTTACAATTATTTTTACCCCTTTAAAATTTTCATATTCCATCAATTTTATAGTTTTATTTGTTCGATTCAAGTTTTTAGCATACTAAAAGTTTGTTTACATGATCATTATATCTCACTATAAACTTACTTTTAATAGAAATTTACCATATATTACATGTTTGTCTAAAAACTACTAATTTATTTATAAAATATATATTATTTACAACCTTCAAATTTGTTTCTTATTGAAAATTTTAAATTGAAAACTAAATAAATAATGCTCGAAATCGCTCGATGTTGGATCGAAAAATGCTCGATTCGATTTTGGCTCGTTTCGGTTTTCGCTCGGTTCGAATTTCAGCCGTTCGGTTCGGTTCGGTTGTAAACGAGCCAAGCAACGAGCAGCCCTTCGCTCGGTTCGGCTCGGCTCGTGAACAGCCCTACTTATTTCATCATGTTTAATTAAGTGATCTAGACATTTTATATTTAAAAGTTAGTATATCTATAATATTATTCTATACTCTAAACATGTGTTTATACTTGTTACTTTCACATTATCGCAAATTTTTATAACTCAATTTATCAAATTATTTAATTTATTTATTACAAAATACATTTTAATTTAGTAATTGTTAATTTAATATATTTTTTATTTTCTTGCGTAGTTCCTAATTTAGTAATTAACATCCGTAATTTAACTGCGTACCAAAATAAAAAACCCATATTATGAAATAGTTACTAACTATCCTATAAGTTATATTTCTAATTTTATAACTAGACAATCTAAAAATACATGTTTTCTCTAAACAAGCTTAAACATATTAAAAGTTATTTATATTATAATTTTTATTATTTTTAATCGTTATAAAACTCATTATTAAGACAATAAATAATATATTTTCACAATTGTTTTCAATTACCTAACATTTTTTTTCTTCATAATTTTAACTACATACCTAATTTTAAAAATTCAATTTTTAACTTTTTTATTAATAACCATATCAAAAATAAATATATCTTTAAGGAAAGAATCTCAAATTAGTTTTAAAAATTCAAGATATATCATAAAGTTTAAATTTATAAAAGTCTAATTGATATCATATGTGTGTGTATATATTTGGTTTATATGTTACGTTGTTTATAAAATATAGGTAGTAAAAAAGGAATACAACAACAAATAATATCAGTTTATCAACTAATTGCTTATTTTTAAATTCTTGTAAATTGTACTATACGATGTCTTTCTATTAACGGTGTATGATAAGTGTATTGCTATTTTTATTTTGGTTATTTAGTAAATATTTTTTTAATTAGTTATATGTGTAGTACACGAGTCTTTAGCTAGTATCATATATTTAGTTAAGAGTACATGTCATTAACATACTAATCACACACCACTATTGATTAGATGTTACACGACCATTTTTTACCATTTGTTTACATGGTTATGTGGTCGTTTAACTTTCCAAAACTAAATGTACATTTAAAAGTTACAACAACTATGACGGGCATAAAAGTCTCCCAACACAATAAAAAATTAAAAACACCCTACATTATTCTTTTTGGTATAGTTGGATCACTGTCATCTATGAAAACTGTCGAAGCTGGTCTGTTAACTAAAGAGAAAAAAAACCCAATAATTCCAACGACTTGGTTGTTGCATTAAACAAAAGTCGACTCGTTATTTTAATATAGCATTTAACACTTGGCAATATATTTTTGGTGTACTTGATTTTTCTTTAAAACATTACAATATTGAAATTTAAGGGAGTCGTTTAGTTCAAAGAATGTTAATTGGGGTAACTTTATAGAATAATAATCAAGATTCACTATTGTTCAAATAAAACCATTAAGTGAAACTTGAATGACTGAATTAGGATAATGATATAATTAGAACAGTGGTTAAACTTGGTTATTATTATATGAAATTTTCCTGTATTAGAAAGTATAAAGTTAAATTCGAATTTTTTCCAATAAAATTTGATAAAATGTTTGGTTGGAAGTTCAAGAAAAATAATTAGCAAGTAAAAGATGTTTAATTACAAATTTTTCCTTCAAATAAAATAACCTTATTTTCCCACCCTCCCCTTTATTTATTTATTTCTTTTAATAAACACTTTCCCTTACCATTACAGAATACACTAACTATTTTTAGGCTAGCTTTTGGTCGATTTCAAAACCTGAGTCAAACTTTAGGGGCAGTGGTTTAGTTATCTGGTCGCTTATCGAAATCTAAGTCGGAGTTTGTAGAGGCTAGTTATTTTGTCACAATTGAATGAGTCTTAATCAAATTTGAGGCTTGATAGCATGAATCTTCACTAAAACTATAGGAGTTTTGTAGTCATACCGAGGTTTCCCATTTATAGCCTAATGGGTGGAGTGTTATTGGACCAGAAGTCGCTTTCGGAATATCCTTTTAGTCCCCTCTGTGACCGACACAATGGAGATAACGGAGGACTTTTCACGCGAGACCCATAGTGCAGCATGCCTGTCTTCTTTACACGGTTGTTGTAATCGTACATTTTGTACATGCGGCGTCACCCAGTTGTGCTATCTAGCCCTGCATAGTTATTGTCTGGTACCGTCATAGTGGTCCCGCGCGCACCTTCTATTTAGCTGGCGCTTCCAGATTAATCTTCCAACAGCTCTTTGGTGTTTTCCTTTCAACGATTTCAGCCCTTCTAACATAAACAAAAATGACAAGTTTTGAAAACCGGTGAAGAGGTAGGACCCAGCAGAGCCCAGTTGGACCCGCAAGACTCACCTTGAAGAAGGACGTCTGCGCAGAAACCAACTGGATCCGCAGGACCCACCATGCTCAGAGACGTGACGTCCTTACGCGCAGTACGCAAGCTGTTCCCGCAGGAAATGCCTCCCAATGGTGAAGGACTCCTCCTGTTCCCGCAGCTTCGGATACACGCCATCAGGGAAGGCCACCCGCGCAGCAAGGCTACACGCACAAGGCACTTAGCTCTCAATCACTCAGTGTCACCTGAAGGAATGAGCAAAGCCGGGAACAATCACGCACAAGGGCGGGAGGGGGAATACTCCCGCCCAAATAAGCCAGTCCGTACGATACGGGAAGATCTTCTGTACTGTACCTGACGAGGTATGGGCAAAAGATCTGACTAAAGATACGACAGCTTATTGACAACAGTATGGCGAGCAGCATGCTCCTGTACTGTATGTCACTATTAGCCGCTGCCTACTCACCAACTACTGCCATACCACGTGCATAGCCGGCAGTTGGTGGAAAAGGAATAGTACACAGCAGGCCTGGTCACTATCAGCCGCTGCCTACCCACCAACTACCAGCAAGGCACGTGCGTAGGCCACTGTTGGTGGAACAGGAATACTATTGCAGCCGGCCACACCTCCTTGGAAACCTACATTCGGCTATAAATACCACAAATGGTATGATCATCTTATCTTAACACATTACCATCATATCTTAACAAATCTTATCATATTATACCTGATATCTGCTCTAGCAATCTCTTAATATACATTTATATTTAAAGAGCAATCTAGTCTGATTCTCACGCCGGAGGGTGGTCACAAGGAGGAACCCCCCCATTTCAGTGACAAGCTCACGGTGTCTGTTTTGCAGGTTATCAGAAGAACCATCTTTACCGGGTCTAACCCCTCGTGGGAAACATCTATCTAACCCCCAGGTTACCCGTAATCTGCCCGGGGTCCGGTTAGTGTTTCTTCATTGGCGCCATCCGTGCATAAAGCTAGAACTTAAATTTCTCCAGTTTTTTCAAACTTCTGGAAAGATGGTTAAAGAAACTCCGGTAACCACAACCCCAGCTACTGGGGGGAATACCGGTTACACAGTCTTTACAAACACTACCCCGGTTACCCAAGCCGGGGCAAGTGAAGTAAATTTTACGAACACTACCCCAGCTGGGGCAAGTGCAGTAAATAATCGCTCACTGGGATTCACCGATACCCAGTTAGAGAAACGAAGACTCCCCCGCCAAACACTCGATGAAGTTAAGGCATGGGCGGAGGCACGTCAGAAAGAATTCCAAGCTGAGTTGGACGAACGCTTGCGTTCCGTCCAACAGGCTGACGAATTCGAAGAATACTTGGACGATGACTCGGAGGAATCCGACTCCGACGCGAACCCTCGCCATAGGGCAAAAGGGAAGCGTAAGGAAACGGACTCCCAACCGAGAAGGCATTTTGGAGAAGCCTTCAAACCAAAAAACACAGGTGGAAGTCCACGTGATTTCTCCAAAACATTCAGACCAAACGTTGCAAATGCGGGAACGTCCAAATTTGCAAGGGACATTGCGGAAGCAATTGCCCCAAAAAGTGCCAAACAAATGTCCAGCATAGGCACATATGATGGTATATCTGACCCAGATGATCATTTGAACAGATTCATAGCGGGGGCAACCGTCAGTAGTTGGACGGAACCTACGTGGTGCTACATGTTCCAAATGACGCTTGTTGGGGCTGCTAGAGCGTGGTTCGATCGTCTACCGGTCAACCACATCTACGACTGGGCAGACTTCCAACAGAAGTTTAGCCAACACTTCAGCCAGCAAAGAAAGTATACCGAGGAGCAATGGACAATCCTCAAATGCATTCGAGAGGAAGATGAATCTTTGCTAGACTTCATCACTCGCTTCAATTCGAAGAAGCTAAGTCTGGGTAACATTAGCGAAGATCTTGTTCGCGCTGCCTTTATCCAGGGCGCGAACGACCCAGAGCTCATCCGCACCTTAACGGGTAAAGATGGCATGCCATCCACATGGGATGCCATCATGACAGCAGCTAAACGCTTTGCGGAAACGGAGAAGCAACTGGGTAGAGATCTCCCACAGAGCACAAACCTCTACACCCAGAAAACAAGAGAAGACAACGTCCTTACCGCCCGATTAAACAAAAAGCGAAAGCTAGGCATTTGGCAGTCAAGGGTAAACTTTGACACCTCATCCGGCTTGCAGCATCGGTTAGGCGGAAGGGATAACGTACAGTCAAACAAGAACTCCAGATGGATGCCGCTCACCAAAAGCGTCACCGAGATATTCGCTACTGAGGAGCTCCCATGGCCAAAGCCTCAAATAATCCGACATCGTCACAATGCTGATCGGAGCAAATACTGTGACTTTCACAGGACAAAAGGCCACAGCACCGAAGAATGCATAGACGTAAAGGACATGGTCGAAGCATTTGTCAGAGATGGGACGCTCGCGCACCTCGTGGCGCAATGAACGCTGAGCAGGCTGATGCGTGTAGAACCCCAGCTGGGGAAAACACGAATAAAATTCCAGCTTCAATGTGGAGACTACATGCTGCGTAAAGAACGAGATCCTGAACCAGGTGCGTATCGGCTCGATGGCACTCCCATCCCAACAACATGGAAGGGAGCTCAATTACACAGTTTGCATGTAGATCAATTCCAAATTTGTAAAGAAAAGGCCAAGAGCCACTTCTAATGGAAATGATTCTCCTTAGAACATCGACGCTGATGATTTTACATTTATACTTTATGAACTATCAACACTGATGCCGGTTTTCACCGCATACATAAGTGTGAAAGTCGTTGCATGGGGAAGGCGGCAAAACCTGCATAAACCCAAAAAACGGCAAACTTTCACGCAGGTCAGTTGAAGGGGAAAGGTTCAGTCATCCCACTAAATGAAAGTGCCGGTCTATCCGCATGAATCATGAGAGGAAACTGAACACTAACCTATTAACAACCGCGCGTCGAACGGTTAATTTATTCAACACGGATATGCCGGTTTTCACCGCATAATTACGTGGAAAGTCGTTGCGTGGGGAAGGCGGCAAAACCCGCATAAACCCAAAAAACGGCAAACCTTCACGCAGGTCAGTTGAAGGGGAAAAGTTCAGTCATCCTACTAAATGAAAGTGAAGTGTCGGTCTATCCGCATGAATCATGATAGAGGAAACTGAACACTAACCTATTAACAACCGCGAGTCGAACGGTTAATTTATTCAACACGGATATGCCGGTTTTCACCACATAATTACGTGGAAAGTCGTTGCATGGGGAAGGCGGCAAAACCCGCATAAACCCAAAAAACGGCAAACCTTCACGCAGGTCAGTTGAAGGGGAAAAGTTCAGTCATCCCAATAAATGAAAGTGCCGGTCTATCCGCATGAATCATAGAGGAAACTGAACACTAACCTATTGACAACCGCGCGTCGAACGGTTAACTTATCCTAAACACTTAGAAATTTCAAAAAATATGAGGAAAACCTCCACGCAGCTCAGATATAGGTAAAGTTTAGCCATCCTACTAAGTGCAAGTGACGGTCCTACCCACGCAATCACGAAAGAGGAAGCAAAACTTCAACCTATTATCTACCACGTTCAAAAGTTAACTTATCCTAAACACTTAGAAATTTCAAAAAAGATGAGGAAAACCTCCACGCAGGTCAGATGTAGGTAAAGTTTAGCCATCCTAGTAAGTGCAAGTGACGGTCCTACCCGCACAATCACGAAAGAGGAAGCAAAACTTCAACCTATTATCTACCACGTTCAAAGGTTAACTTATTCTACACTTGGAAAATTGCTAATTTAAACTAAAGTATGCAAGTCATATAACGTTTATAAAGCAAGGAATCCAGTGAAAGTAGCGGTCTTACCCGCAAAAAGATTTATATTTCACAATGATTCATTACAAGAATGGCCGGGTAACTACCCGCCTACAAGAAAATAAATCTATACAAGCTAAATCTATCCTAGCAGTGGGAAGGGATCCTCAGGATCAGGCTTCAGGGCCACTTCCACTTGGACCAGCACCGTCAGAGCGTGGCAGTTCAAGGAAAGCTTTAAGGATAGCTAGCACATCATCAGCAGCAGCAACTTGATTCACCTTCTCCACCACCGGATGCGGGAAGGCGGCGTACTGATTCACTGCTTGGTCGTAAACAGCTTCAGTATCAACATTATACAAAGGGAAGTTGGAAGGCGGGATGCCTTTCTCAACGAACCCTAGACCAAGCAGGAAGCCGGCCTTTTCCCCATCCTCGTGAGAAGCGTTGAGGGCTGCGCTCATAACATCGTCATAAGACGTCTCTGAGAAGACCCGATGCACAACCTACAAGAAAATACACAAGTATCAGAACCTTTTCTATTTACAAAGAAAAGCGTAAAGAAATAAAAAGCATACCTGAGACAACGCTTCTCGAAGAAGCCATTCCTTGGCAACCAGAGCTTCTTGGAGGGCAGCTTGAGCTTCGTATCGGGCGCGTTCGGCTTCACTCTTGTTGAGGTTGGCAAGCAACACTTCTTTAGCCGCAGCCTCTTCGACGCCCTTTAGCTTCCGCTCAGTATGGTCAAGCACCCCCCTCTGGTCCAAGATCTCCTGGAGCTTTTTGGCGTCTTCCATCGCCAAGGCATCATGAGCCTGCTGGAGTGCCTCTAATTTGGCTTTAAGCTCTTCATTCTCCACGCGTAGAGGCTCAGCAACAGCTTCAGCCTTGGTGGCCCTCTCGGTTGCGTTCCTTGCAGTTTCCTTAGCCAGCCGAAGCTGTTCATTAACAGCTTGGGCAACCTTGGAACGGGCCTCGAGCCGGGCCTGAACTTCAACCTCGAGGGCCTTGAAGGCATTCTCCTTTTCCGCAACAGCTGCGGAAAGCTTTACATTCTCTTCCCGGACAGCCCGCGCCCGAGCTACTTCTTGAAGACGAGCTGCTTTTAACTTGTCGTTTTCACGACAAAGCAGCTCGACGCGCGGTTGCATCCGGGCCAGGAGAACACGAAGCTCATTGGTTAGCCTACCCTCCTGGTAGCTAGCCATGGCTTCCTCCAACGCACCACTGGGAGCAGCGTGACGAGCCCACTCCACGACCTCCACAGGGGTGCGAAGGGTTGTTCCTCGGCGAATGTTCCATCGTGGAACATACACTTCATTGGAATCCGACACTGCAAAAAACATAAAGCAGTTAGGAAAAGATGATTGAAAAATATAAAATAGGCCAAAAGAACCCTACGCACCTGTAGGGTCAATAACAGGCTGATAGCCGCCAAACCCATCACCTGAACCCAAGGGAAATCCATCCAAAAGGTCAGGCAGATGGGAAGGAGGCAGAGGTTGGCGATAAACCCCATGCAAACCTGAAGGTTCGGCCGTCGTTGCCGATGACGGAGGCATGGTAGAAGCCGCCGCGGTCGCCGCCGCGGAATCCGCAGCAAAAGTAACCGCCGGCTCGGTGAAAGATGCGGTAAAAACAGCACTCACAGCCGGCGGTGACGTCATCACAGCAGGAACAGTCGGCTCAAAGGAGTGAGCAACTGAACCAGCGGAAGCAGGCGCAGGCGCCTGGGTCGTCGCCTTAGGTAGGCTGACCAAGCCTACCGTCATTGGCGGAGAGGTACTCCTCTGCGCTCCACCCTGGAATGCGTCAACATCCACGCCTGCGTAAAGAAGATAAGTATTAATGATGGAAAACTATGAAGTTAAAAGATTAAGGAAGTTTGTACTTACGGGTTTTCTTGAGCCTAAAGGTACGGAGAGGCGGGGACGAACCCGATGGAGCCGGCCTCTTTGCGCCGCTCACCGTCGTCTTCTTGGGCTCTCCGGAGGTGACAGTCGCAGCCTCCGCAGCGGTGGTCTTATCACCACCGGGATTCCCCGCCACCTCTTCGCTCTCGGTCTCCGAATCAGACCGAGGCGCCGGATCGGCAGTGGAGGCCACCTTCTCCTTCCCTTTCCCGCCGGCCGCCTTCTTCTTCCGCACCAACGGAGGACCATCTGCGGATTCCTCATCAGAACATACGATTAAAGGAATTCCAGCTTCAACATTGAGGGGTCGATGGTCGAATAGCGCCTTACCTGGCCGCCGGGCGCTAAGGATCTCGTGGCCTAGCGGATAGACCTCCACGAACCGATCCGCCGTTTGTTATAGGATGGGCAACTCGTTCTCGTCTAGAGCGCGAGTACCCATCCGAGCGGGACCGTCAGCCTCCCACGGGTTCAGGAGCGACTGCAAGTCGTACCCCTCTGAAATAAATAGGAAAAAAGTTAGAAGAGATTCTAAATCAACAAAAAGAAACAAAGCATACCGTAAGGAACAGAGTTCGAACCGTATTCGAGGACGATTGGGATCTTATGCGCATCCGCATCCTTCCACACCCGGCTCATCCCCAGCATCACCATCCCGGACTCCGCAAACCGGTAAACCGGAGATTGGACTCGGGATATCTTCGAAAACCATTCCGCCTCCTCGTAGTTGGAGGCGTGAAGGCTGGGAAGTGCTTGCCCGTTCTTAAATTTCATGGCAAGGGGGATGGCGCGAGCGGAGATGTAGAAGAACTCTCGCTTCCACGAGCGAAGCTTCCACGAGCGAAGACTGCGCTCGGTTGCGCAAATCTTCAAACCCTTAATCCGGGTTATCAACGTGTACCACCCCTGGATGCACCTCCAAGTGTAGAAGGTCATCAGGTGGTCAACATAGGGCTCAATGCCCAGAATCCGGCACACCCACTCGAAATGCCGAACCTTGGCAATCGCCATCGGATGCACCTCAGTCAGGTGCACACCGTGCCTCTCAAGGACACGGTAAACAAACTTTGTCAACGGGAACCTAAGATTTCCATAGACAAAAATGCAGCATAAACCCCGATCTTGCCTCTGGGGGCATCATACACCGTCTGGTGGGGTTCAGGAAACTCAGGCTCGAGAGACTCGAGCATGAACTTCCTGACGATGTACTGATACAGATCGCCAGGCAGAGCACACTGGCACTCGCCAGCAGTACTCTTGTCATCGGCTGTAGATTCGAGATCACGAGACGACATCTTGCAAAAAGAAAGAAGAAAGCGATTTCAAGAGAATGCTCGACTGAAAGATGAGTATTCGCCGGAAATCGTTCTTAATATGAAGAGAAGAGTGAAAGTGTGGATTACAAAGAACCCTCTCCCCCTTTATATACTAATCGCAATTAATGCGATGAATTTAATGCGGAGGAGAGAGAAATCGAAGGTGCAATGGAACTATGACACGTGGCAAAGAGCAAGCTGGCAACAGCTGTTGACAGGACGCATACCATTAATTTCGCGGCCACGCGCCCGAAAAACCGCGCCCACGCGCCTGAAAAAGCGTATGGAATGACCATGTACTGTCACGTCACCATAACTTCTTGCACGTCCTGACACAGTCAGAAGAAACCGTCGCACGACGTTTCAGAGGTTTGGACTGTTCTTATCCTTTCACCAACTCTTCGAATTTCAAAAAAAAAAAAAAAAAAAAATTCAAAAAGATTCAAAAGTAAGCGGGAAAATACCCCTTACCTTGGCAACCAAGTAACCGTAAGACGGATGCGGGTACAGTGTTAAGGCAAAACCCTTCACATACCTAGCACCCGCAGGGAATTGAAGCCAAGAATACCTTGGCAACCAAGTAACCGTAAGACGGATGCGGGTACAGTGTTAAGGTAAAACCCTTCACATACCTAGCACCCGCAGGGAATTGAAGCCAATAACACCTTGGCAACCAAGTAACCGTAAGACGGATGCGGGTACAGTGTTAAGGCAAAACCCTTCACATACCTAGCACCCGCAGGGAATTGAAGCCAAGAATAACTTGGCAACCAAGTAACCGTAAGACGGATGCGGGTACAGTGTTAAGGCAAAACCCTTCACATACCTAGCACCCGCAGGGAATTGAAGCCAAGAATAACTTGGCAACCAAGTAACCGTAAGACGGATGCGGGTACAGTGTTAAGGCAAAACCCTTCACATACCTAGCACCCGCAGGGAATTAAAGCCAAGAATACCCCGGCAACAAAGTAACTATAAGACGGGTGCGGGTACAGTGTTAAGGCAAAACCCTTCACATACCTAGCACCCGCAGGGAATTGACGCCAGGGGCACCTTGGAAGTAAAGTAACCGTAAGACGAGCGCGGGTACAGTGTTAAGGCAAAACCCTTCACATACCTAGCGCTCCGCAGGGAATTGAAACCAAGAAGGATCTTCTGGGCAATGCTTGCGGAAACGGAAATAACATCCCCGCATAGCGGGAACATCGAGAACTACATTGTTTGAGGCTCCAGGATGGAATTGGTGGTTTTAACATAATTGATCACTATGTTCAAAACTACCAAAACCTCAGGGAGAATCCACACAAGTGGGACTCAACGCTCATGACTTGCGAGGAGGTTACAGCCTACCCGCATCATACCCAAAGATCAAGCAGGAAACTCGGGAATTTCTGCAAGTGACAAGGACTTCCGCGGGAAGAATCCCCATGGAAAACCTTAAAAAACCCTTTTCAAAACCCTTTGCTTAAGTCCAAAAGTTCACCTCACTTTATTAAACACTCATGAGAAGAACATTGGACTGGGGGGACTTGAAGAAGTAGGTCCCAGCAGAGCCCAGTTGGACCCGCAAGACTCACCTTAAAGAGGGACGTCTGCGCAGAAACCAACTGGATCCGCAGGACCCACCATGCTCAGAGATGTGACGTCCTTACGCGCAGTACGCAAGCTGTTCCCGCAGGAAATGCCTCCCAATGGTGAAGGACTCCGCCTGTTCCCGCAGCTTCGGATACAAGCCATCAGGGAAGGCCACCCGCGCAGCAAGGCTACACGCACAAGGCACTTAGCTCTCAATCACTCAGTGTCACCTGAAGGAATGAGCAAAGCCGGGAACAATCCCGCACAAGGGCGGGAGGGGGAATACTCCCGCCCAAATAAGCCAGTCCGTACGATACGGGAAGATCTTCTGTACTGTACCTGACGAGGTATGGGCAAAAGATCTGACTAAAGATACGACAGCTTATTGACAACAGTATGGCGAGCAGCATGCTCCTGTACTGTATGTCACTATTAGCCGCTGCCTACTCACCAACTACTGCCATACCACGTGCATAGCCGGCAGTTGGTGGAAAAGGAATAGTACACAGCAGGCCTGGTCACTATCAGCCGCTGCCTACCCACCAACTACCAGCAAGGCACGTGCGTAGGCCACTGTTAGTGGAACAGGAATACTATTGCAGCCGGCCACACCTCCTTGGAAACCTACATTCGGCTATAAATACCACAAATGGTATGATCATCTTATCTTAACACATTACCATCATATCTTAACATATCTTATCATATTATACCTGATATCTGCTCTAGCAATCTCTTAATATACATTTATATTTAAAGAGCAATCTAGTCTGATTCTCACGCCGGAGGGTGGTCACAAGGAGGAACCCCCCCTTCTCAGTGACAAGCTCACGGTGTCTGTTTTGCAGGTTATCAGAAGAACCATCTTTACCGGGTCTAACCCCTCGTGGGAAACATCTATCTAACCCCCAGATTACCCGTAATCTGCCCGGGGTCCGGTTAGTGTTTCTTCAACCAGGTAAAAAAAGTTACTAAGACATTCACCACATGTGTTAAAAGTAAAACACAGTGACATCACTCCCTATGTATTCTTTAGTCATTAAAAGCTTTAAAAACCATATATCTTTCTTTCCGGGTGGGTGGGTGGGTCATAAATCTGATTTAAACCCAATTCCAATTCCAATTGATAATAATAATAATAAACCCTAATTTATCGCACCACTCACTGTCCACTGTCATCATCATTACAATCTCATCCATCTCGCCGTCCGGTTGGCGCCTTCAGCCACCGTAAGCCCCGACTGCTTTGCCCGTACGTTAACATGTTATTTTGAGCTGTAACTTATCATGTTTTGATATATTAGGGCTCAATTTTACAATTTGGTGAGTTAATTGAATGTATTGTCACTACAACTTGATTTAGGGTTTTGTTACACATATATTTGTGCCTTTTTAATTCTGCTGGTTTTAGCCTCAAGTGTTGACTAGTAATTGACTATTAACTTAATGTTATTATTTATAGCCAAAAATGTATGTATGCTTTAGCTGTTCACATACTTTGTTGCATCTTAGATTCTTATAAACTTTATTGTGCTTAGTGTTGAATAAATAAGTCGAACAGCTGACGACTGATTATCGGTCAAGATAAAAATGCAATCTTGATATTAATAATGGTTTGTTTGTGTACAAATATTATGTATGTTTTGCAGGGATTAGAAAATGCTATTAAATTATCATGTTTTGAATATTTTTGGGCTTATTTTTTTAATTTAGTGACTCAATTGAATTATTATCACTACATGTATATTTATGCCTTTTTAATTTTGCTGGTTTTAGCCTCAAATGTTGACTAGTAGTTGACTGTAACTTAATATTATTATTGGTATATATGCTGTCTGTGTGTGACATACTTTCTTGCATATTAGATTATTATGAATTTTATTGTGAGTAGGGTTGAATGAATAAGTCGAACAGCTTACGACTAATTATCGGTCAAGATAAAAATGCAATCTTGATATTAATAATGTTTGTGTACAAGTATTAGTTACTGATTCATGTATGTTTTGCAGGGATTAGAAAATGGTATTAATGTCTCAGACGAGTCCATCCCACGGTATTCGTACCGAGGTTTTCCAATATAAATCTGGATATGCATCACTTTTTAGTGGAAGAAACAACACAAAGGCGTTTAGACATAGGACCTCGAATGTCACGTTTAGTGGAAAATTGAAAAGGGGCAGTAAAGTAATTGTTGCTGCTAGTCCTCCTACGGATGACGCAGTGGTTGCCACAGAGCCGCTAACGAAAGAAGATCTTGTTGGATACCTTGCATCTGGCTGCAAGTCTAAGGAAAAATGGAGGTTTAGCTTCTATTTAATCTTGTCTGATAATTTTGTGTCATCCTTTTAGATTGATATTCGTTGTGAATGATTGGTCTCGCTGTATTGGTTTGACAGAATAGGAACTGAACATGAAAAACTCGGTTTTGATCTTAAAACATTGCGTCCTATGACGTATGAACAAATTTCTCATCTGCTAAATGCTATTTCTGAGAGATTTGATTGGGATAAAGTCATGGAAGGTGACAATATTATTGGACTTCAACAGGTAACCTGCCTATTTATTTTTAAGTTTTACTAATTCAATAGATATTATTTTTTTTTGGAAGTTTAAGCCTCGTTTAATGAAGGTATGTAATGTTTGTGTTTTCAGAAAACAAAAAAAAGGTTACAGAAATCTGTTAATAGGCAGCCATGAATTGTAAATTTTACATCGATCGCTATTCACAAAAAATACGTGTTGATCCTTTTGACTTTAATGAACTTTTGCTTTTAGTCTTTTAGACTACTTAAATATAAGTTCTAGTTTTGGATTCTGTTTTCTATCTTATACTTTCTGAAGGGGAAATGGACAAATGGTCATGACAAACAATATTTTCATTTCTTTTGTTAAACAGAAATAATAACTCTGTTCATGTTACCCAAAAAAAAAGTTAACAGAAAAACAGAAGGGATAATTTCATATATCCCCCTCAAAAGTTGATACAATATCATATTTACCAAACAAAAAAACATAATATCAAATTTACTCTTCCTTCCATTAAAACTTGCATTGGGATATGAGAGTTTGGAGTGTATGGAGAAAGTGAAGGTTAATCTGGTCATATTATAAACTGTACTTAAAAAAATGGACAAATATGAAATTTTTAAGTATTTTAAATGAGTATATTTGATATTAATATTTTTGTTTAGGTAGATATGATATTATGCAAGTTTTATGGGTAACTTGTTTACAAAACAAGACCTAAGATGTTTCTTTTATGTACCTTACTTACTAAAATATTGTATATTCTATTATTTTTGTTTAGGGGAAACAAAGTATATCTTTGGAACCTGGTGGTCAATTTGAGCTTAGTGGCGCTCCTCTTGAAACTCTGCATCAAACTTGTGCAGAAGTTAATTCACATCTTTACCAGGTTTGTATATATAATCTGTACATTTAAATATGCAATATGATATTTTTTAATTATTTGCACTTTGTTCACAGTTTTTTGACATACGGGCCTTACCTTACAGGTTAAAGCTGTTGCTGAAGAGATGGGAATTGGATTTATAGGAATTGGTTTCCAGCCAAAATGGGAACGAAAAGATATACCAATAATGCCCAAGGTGAAAAATTATTTGATTCTTAACTGTTTGTTTTTTCAACTATATCTCTATAATTAGTAGAAATGAAATTTCCTCACAGGGAAGATACGAGATTATGAGGAATTACATGCCTAAAGTTGGTTCTCTTGGACTTGACATGATGTTCAGGACATGTACTGTTCAGGTGAGTTGATTTATTTAAACTAAATGCAATTATTGTTTTTAACTATTTCTTCATTTTGTTTATTTTTTAACACGGAGGTAAGTGAGTGTATGTGATTATTAATAGGTTAATTTGGACTTCTCTTCCGAAGCTGACATGATAAGAAAATTCCGTGCTGGTCTTGCTTTACAACCCGTGAGAAAATTACCTGCTTTGCCCATTATGCCCCTGTAGAATTTATGATGATATGTGTATCTCATGGTTTAACGTTCATCAGATCGCTACAGCACTGTTTGCTAATTCACCATTTACAGAAGGGAAACCGAACGGTTATCTCAGCATGAGGAGGTGATTTTCTATTATATTCTATGTCACTAATATTTATTATCTATTACATTATACATATGTGAATACATAGTGACAGTGCTAAATTCTTTTATCAGCCAAATATGGACAGACACCGATAATAATCGCTCTGGAATGCTTCCTTTTGTCTTCGATGATTCTTTTGGGTAATTTTGCTATGATTTAATGGACTATATAATTTATCTGTTTTTACAAGAAAGTTTATACCGATGCTAATATGTTGAATATGCTCTGTTTGATGACATCAGATTTGAGCAATATGTTGAATATGCTCTCGATGTGCCAATGTATTTTGTATATCGGAAGAAAAAGTACATCGACTGTGCTGGATTGTCCTTCAGGGTTTGACTAAAAGCCTTATAGTCAACTTAACTATGTTAACTAAGTGGTTTGTGAGAATAACTGTTGTAAACTTACAGGACTTCCTTGCGGGGAAACTCCCTTCACTTCCAGGAGAATATCCAACTATCAATGATTGGGAGAATCACCTCACAACAATATTTCCCGAGGCATGATACTTAAGAACACATTAAAGTCGACTTTCTTCGGGTTTTTTAGTTTTATTTTAATGTAGTTATAACACCGTTTGTTGATTATTTAGGTAAGACTTAAAAGATATTTGGAAATGAGGGGTGCTGATGGTGGACCATGGAGGAGGTTATGTGCATTGCCTGCTTTATGGGTATGTTTTTTGAAAATTAAATCATCAAGTTGTTATCTTTTCTTTTCTTTTTTTTTATTTATGTTTTTTGCTTTGGATTTCAATTGTACTGCAACTGAACTGCAGGTGGGCATATTGTATGATGAAACTTCTCTGCAAAATGTTTTGGACATGACGGCTGATTGGACTCGAGAAGAAAGACAAATGTTAAGAAATAAGGTAATATGACCCTTTAAAAATTAAAATTTCTTGTTTATTGCCCCCCCCCCCCAATGTAACGTCGTAAAATAATGTTTTTTTAGGTGCCTGTAACTGGTCTGAAAACTCCATTCCGTGATGGATTGCTGAAACACGTTGCTGAAGAAGTTTTGACATTTGCAAAGGTGATTATAATTTATAAAACTGTTTGATACTTGATACTCTCGTGTTATGTTGGTAAATCCTGCTAAAGTGTCTTTTAACACGCACCTTTTGTTCAGGATGGCCTGGAGAGACGAGGATATAAAGAAACAGGTTTCCTAAATGAAGTAGCAGAGGTGGTTCGAACAGGTGAACTGTGCTTCTTTTATCTTCTCTTTATTAATTTTGTAAATACTATTTAATATAATACTTTAACCTGTTTGACCCATTACCATTTTAGCTAAAATTATTCTTTTATCTCTATGCGCTGCAGGTTTAACGCCAGCAGAGACGCTTCTGGAACTGTATCACGGGAAATGGGGACAAAATGTGGACCCTGTATTCGAAGAACTACTCTACTAAGATACTCAAGTTCTTGTCCATATTTTTGTATGTATGTATCTATAGTCGATATCTATCTATAGGTCTCTTACCACTTCTTGCGCTTAATAATCGCACACATCATTTTGTAGGAATAAGGTGTGTTTCGCATGCATGAAGTGATCACGGAATTGGTTGCTGGTGTGATCATTAATGCAGCAAGATACATTTATGAGTTATAATACCATTTAAGACTTCTTATTGCAGATTTACTTAAAATAATCTTTGTATTTGTATTAATTTCCTTCAAGACAACCATTCTTCGGTTTAATTATCAAATATCATTAAGTAGGATGTAGACATTATGTTTTCTTAGATATCACAATCACAATATGCATTGTGTTAAGTTGTTTTCATAGGTGTTGCAAGGTCTCAGGTTCGAAACTTGATCTCGGGGTATTAGTGGGGCCCACAACAGATATTATATATTTAGCTAGATATTAGCTAGGATGATGATGTTTAACACTATAGCAATTTTGTCTTGAACAACATGAATATTAGACTATGAAATTATTTGTGGGAGCCATTCTGCATCTTAAATCTTGTTCATGTGTAAGCTGACATGAACCCATGTGACCCTCATGCTGTCCATGACCTACCATGTTACTTGTTTACTAATATACTTTATTTTTATTTGATTTTTTTGTTTGTTCTTTTGTATTTATGTGAAAATGATCGTGTATCTACCTCATACAATAATGTAAACATACTTATTGCCATGATCTATGACTTGTAATCACCATTAATAGTTTGTTAATTCAACTCATTTAGCTACAATCAAAGGTAGGGTTGTCACTTTTACCCGAAAAAACCTGAACTAACCCGACTTGAAGAACCCGAACCTGAGGAAAGACTAACCCGAACCCGAATCGAAGTAATTCGGGTTGGTTCTCGGGTTGGATTTATAAGATTTGGGTCAACACGAATAAACTTTTAGTTTTGATTTAAATATATATTTATGTATAATAGGCTAAGTCTTAGCCACTAAAGTTATCTGAATCTGGCTCTGATCGATTGTTGTCATTTTAACTATTATGGATTGATTTCTTATTATTAGTTTATGTTTTCCATTTATTACTAATAGCAATCGTAATCGAACAATCAAATTATCCCTGATCGAATACGATTTTGGTTCGAGTTAGTTTTACTCATATTTTGAATTGTTTTATCAAGTCAGTTAATTTTATTATTTGATTATTTGTGTTACAAGCAAAGAAGAATATGTTGTTTTAATTTTAGCATTGTAGTTTTAAAAAAAAAATTGGTTTTTTGTTTTTTTTTTCTAGGATACTTGAAACCCGATTAACCCAACCCGAAAAACGTAGTTTTTTTAAAAAAATTTGGTTTTGTGTTTTTTTCTAGGATACCTGAAACCCGATTAACCCAACCCAACCCGAACCCGAAAAACCCGTGAGAGATTTGGGTTGAGTTTTGGGTCAAGATTTGAAACTTTGAAACCCGACCCAAAAAACCCGAAACCTGAAAAACGAACCCGAAGAACACCTCTAATCAAAGGGTTTAACAAGTTTTTTTTTTAATTACCATGGTCATGGTTAGAACCAATTTTAAGTAGAGACCTGTTCTCATGGTTACGGTTAAAATTTACGAATTGAGATATTTGTTTTTGATTTTAAAAGAGATCAACTAAAGTAATGTGAATGAAATGAAAGAGCACCTAAGAAATGTGAGATGATAATATAGTTAGGAGGAAGACAACTTACCCTCTTAATCACATTGCTTTAGATGTTAATAAACTTAAACTTAATTAATTACTTGACAAAATCATTACAACCATACCAACTTGGTGTTGTGAATGTTCATGATGTAACTTAAAATGACTAGAGCTCTATATCAACAAGTGTTTATTTATTTATTTAAAAGAGTCAAGTTATTCTATAAATGGAAACAAAAATGGGAAGGAAGAGAAATATTTGTAGCCACAAAAAAAACTCATCAAATTTTTTCTTTCTTAAAAACAGTAAAAAAATCATAACTCAAAATTTAACAAAAAAACGAAAAAGTAAAAACACAAAAATGTTTCCACCGTCTTTCTCCTTCTCAAAAAAAAAAAACAAAACAAAACAATGGTTAGTGAAAAAAATCGTGTTTTTTTTGTTTATCATTGTGTTTGTGTTTATTTTCGTTATTGATTGTGTTTTTTTTTCTTAATATTGTGTCTTTTATTCTTTATATTGTGTTATATATTACTCAACATTGCATTATATTTTGTTCGGCATCGTGTTATATTTTGCGATTTATTGTGTCTTTTTTGAATTATAATTGTGTCTTTTGTTCATTTTCGTCATTGTGTCTTTAATCTTTGCATTGTATCTTTTCATATTTTTTTTTACTTGTTATATTTATTTTTTTGAACAAGAATGATGGCGGAAACATTTTAGTTTTTTTAATTTTTTTCGTTTTTTATTTATATTTTGAATTATGATTTTTTTATTATTATTTTAATTAATTTTAAAGAGATTTTTTGTAAGATCACAAATCTTTCTCATACTTCTCATTTTTGTCTCGCTTTATATTTTAACTTTATCCCATTAAAGTACTATATTATGTTATATAGACATTTACATCTAACTCTATTTCAATTTATGACCAAAATGATAGTAATAGAAAGACCATCTCTCAAGCCCACCTCATTATTATTATTTCTTATACACAAAACAAAAACACACCACATGGAAATGACTATTATTTAATATCATCACTAGTTATATTATTCATTTTTCAAATATAAAAGAATTAAAAATATCATTGTCACTCACAAATCTCACTACAAAACCCCTCAATTCTCATTCATTTTCATTGTTCCTTAGACACTTTCCCTTTAATTTCCTAATTTTATTTTTCTAAAGTAACATCCCAAACTTTTTATTCAAAAAAAAAATGAGAGAAATTCTACATGTTCAAGCCGGGCAATGCGGTAACCAGATCGGTGGCAAGTTTTGGGAGGTCATTTGTGACGAGCATGGTATTGACGCAACTGGCAAATACATTGGTAACAGTCAAGTCCAGTTAGAAAGGGTCAATGTGTACTATAATGAGGCTAGCGGTGGAAGATATGTACCTAGGGCCGTGTTAGTGGACCTTGAGCCCGGTACTGTGGATAGTCTACGTACCGGCCCATATGGTAACATATTTAGGCCCGATAACTTTATTTTTGGCCAAAATGGCGCCGGAAACAATTGGGCTAAAGGCCATTACACCGAAGGCGCCGAGTTAGTCGACGCCGTTCTCGATGTCGTTCGTTAAGAAGCTGAGAACTGTGATTGTTTACAAGGTAAAAAATAATATGATATTATATGATATCATATTATAAGCTAAAAGTTTAATATATTATTATGTGACAGGTTTTCAAGTATGCCACTCACTTGGAGGTGGGACCGGGTCAGGTATGGGTACTTTGTTAATATCCAAGATCCGTGAAGAATATCCAGACCGGATGATGTTGACTTTTTCGGTCTTCCCGTCACCTAAAGTGTCTGACACGGTTGTCGAGCCTTACAACGCCACTCTCTCCGTCCACCAGCTCGTTGAAAACGCCGACGAGTGCATGGTTCTCGATAACGAAGCATTATACGACATTTGTTTCCGCACACTCAAGCTCACAAACCCGAGTTGTAAGTCAACTAAACCAATAAGTCAATAAGCTGAATAACCCGTATTTAAAAAAATAATAATAATATATTGTTTTATGCAGTTGGGGACTTAAACCACTTGATCTCCACCACAATGAGTGGGGTCACTTGTTGCCTCCGGTTTCCGGGTCAACTGAACTCTGACCTTCGCAAACTCGCGGTGAACTTGATCCCTTTCCCTCGGTTACACTTTTTCATGGTCGGGTTCGCACCATTAACTTCAAGAGGATCACAACAATACCGCGCTTTAACAATCCCGGAGTTAACTCAACAAATGTGGGACGCTAAAAACATGATGTGTGCAGCCGACCCACGCCACGGGCGTTACTTGACCGCCTCGGCCATGTTTCGTGGCAAAATGTCGACGAAAGAAGTCGACGAGCAAATGATCAATGTACAAAACAAGAACTCGTCTTATTTTGTCGAGTGGATTCCGAATAATGTGAAGTCAAGTGTGTGTGACATTCCACCGACTGGGCTGTCGATGTCGTCGACGTTTATGGGGAATTCGACGTCGATTCAGGAGATGTTTAGGCGAGTTTCGGAGCAGTTTACGGTTATGTTTAGGCGGAAGGCGTTTTTGCATTGGTATACTGGTGAAGGAATGGATGAGATGGAGTTTACGGAGGCGGAAAGTAATATGAATGATTTGGTGTCCGAGTATCAGCAGTATCAAGATGCTGTGACTGATGAAGTTGAAGAGGAGGAGTATGATGATGAAGAAGTTGAAGAAAATTGAAAGTCAACGGTTATTGAAAGTCAAAGTCAAAGTCAACTGTGTGTAGTGGTGTTTTGAAGGGGTTGATTTGTGTGTGTTTCATTGTTCTGGTGTTGAATTTCGATTTGTTATATTCCATTGTTTTATTGCCAATAAAGTATTCCATTTAAGAACCGGTACGGTTTTGGGCTAATAGTGAACCGAAAAACCATTGTTTCGGTTTTTTGTATTTTTCATTCGGTTTTGGTTTTTTCAGTTTTGAGTTTTCGGTTATGCTAATCGAGTTTTGAGTTTTTGGGCCAAAGAAATTTGACCGATGATATTTTGAAATTGCGCCTAAAAATTTACAAAAAAATAATTAGTATAATATTGCACATTTTGGCCTAGAATATTGACAATTAATAAAAGATACTTACATTTAAAATGATTTAAGAGTAAACTACGGTTTTCGTTCCTGTGGTTTGTCCAAATATGCGGTTTAGTCCCATAGTTTCAAATTTGCAATTTTCATTCATGTGGTTTCATTTCACTTGCAATTAAACCCAACACCACTAACGCCGTTAAGTCTGGTTGTTAAACTCGTCAGTGTGCCCCTCACGTGAGAGGCAATTTTGTCCTTTTTTCCCAAGTACACCCGAGCCTCTCACGTGAGGAAGGCTTGCGAATTAGGGTTGGGGTTTATTTGGGGAGAAAAAGGACAAAACTGCCCCTCACGTGAGGGGCACACTGACGAGTTTAACAACCAGACTTAACGGTGGAGTCGGGTTTAATTGCAAGTGAAATGAAACCACAAGGACGAAAATCGCAAATTTGAAACTATTAGACTAAAACCGCATATTTGGACAAACCACATGGACGAAACCGCAGTTCACTCATGATTTAATATCATCCAAATCGACTAAACATAGTCAGTTAACGTTAAAAATAAAATATAAAATAAATATACAAGTTTATAAAACATAAATGATCCAACAAAAAAGTAATTCCGCAAATCGGCTTTTTGGTTCAATTTTTTCGGTTTTTGACAAAATACAAAACCAAACCATAACCGATATTTGGTTTTTACTAAAAGCCAAAACCAAACTGTCAGTTTCTAATTTGGTTTGATTTTTTTGGTTTCGATTAGGTTTTTTTGGTTTCGTGCTCACCCTTACTTTTAAATATAACGTACCTGATACCAAGGGTAAATATGTCATTTCACCACATTTAAAAATTGGCCCTTAGGAAGCAACTTGCTCAATATAATGCTTCAAGAAAGCAACAAAGGTTATACAAACAAAGCAAAGCTACAAGCTTTATGTATTACAAATTACAATCACACCCTTTTCTGTGATCAAGATTCACTATTCACATAAAAATGACAACTTCTATGTCAAAAAGCCAGTTTCTTGGACACCCTTTTGATGGTTTCTTGAATGCTGCAAAGGATAAGAAGATCAAGGGATATTTTCATTTTTATTTATATATTTTTTTGTTGCTTGGAACGATTAAGTGACGGGCCTTTTCTCTTCAAGAACCGAGCCTTCTTTGAGTGCGGTTTGTGCTTCGTTTTCCCTTCCCAAAGCAAAAAGAGCAGCCGCTTGTAAATAAGAAGCGATATGCCAAACCGGGGATATAACTTGTGCTTGAACTGCATCATTAAGTGCCTCTTGTGGATTATCGTTCATGAGATGTGATAGGCTTCGACGTGCATAGACCGTTGGTGAGACCATCGTTCCTACATCAATAAACTGCAAAAAAAAAAAAAAAAAAAACTTTTTAAAGACTAATCAATGTTTTCATAACCAAACTGGTCATATACCGGTTTCAAAATATATAACCTGTGTATAGTATTCTATTGCGGTTTTAAATTCCTTATGGCGAAAAGCGACATCCCCTTTTTTCTTGGAGTTTAATGTGTCCTGCATCTGGTTTGTCCACATATGGAACGAAAGCTGCAAACCATTAAAAAAAAAGCGTTACGCTTGTTGACTTTGACACGAAAAAGTCAAACCAAAATAAACCTCTGTTGCTGTTCCCTCATCATCTTTGTAGCCTAAACTTTCCAACATTTCATGTATGGCTGTAAAGTCCTTTCTTAAACACGCATCACCGAGTGGGGTCATCGACATAGCGGGCCCACCACCACCTTGCGGTATACTCATTAATACACGAGAAGGCACCTATGATATTCACATTCATTAAATCTTAACACAACAATAAACAAAAAAACATAAATTAGAATCGTTAAATCATTACCTCGGTTTCCTTTTGAAGTGGAAGTAAAGCAGTAACCAATAAAGTTGGATTTGGACGTTCACGTGGCTCGTATTCTAAGCATCTTGAAGCCAACCGAACCAGTTCGGTCCCATCTTCATTAGAAAACTGTCCTTCTAAACAAGAATCTGTAAGCATTTGAACGTTTCTGTCTCTTATTAAGTCAAGAGCCTGTTAATACACATAATATTGATTAGAATCAAAATATTTTTTTTTTACTAAATAAGTATAAGCACAAAAACATATATAATGATACATACATGGCTCGGAGGAATGTGTTTTCCACTTAAAAGGTCAAGCAAAAGTGCGCCAAAGCTATACATTACACTTTCTGGTGTTACTCTCCCTATAAGTTTTTTTTTTTAAAAAAGTGTCACAGCTTAATAAAAATAAATAAAGAATATTAAAAAAAAATAAAATTTATAGTTAAAAAAACGATACCGGTCCTTAGATACTCGGGAGGGGTGAATGCCAAATTTGTACTATAACTCTTTCCGTCTCTACTGTTCTTCATCAATCCAAAGCACGAGAGTCTAGGATTAGCATCCTGCAACATATGCGATATTAACTATCAAGAATTACATAATATTACCATAATAAAGGTATTAACAAAAAGGGTAAAAATGTACATCATCGAAGAGTATTCTATAGGCGTGAAGATCATGGTAAAGCGCACGGCCTTGACTTGTACAATATTCTAAAGCCTCTGCAAGATGTAACGCCACCCGTAATCGCATTGCCCATTTCATAGGTTGTGTTTCCCCTAGATCAAGATAAATATATTGTCATAATATAGACTAACTTTACATTATAAAGATAACTAATTTTTCTTTATAAAAGTACTTACAATGAAACAAGTGCTTTGCAAGTGTTTCATGTGGCATAAACTCGGCAACAAGTAGTCTTTCATCACCTTTACAACAACATCCAATTAGATTAGCCAATCTCGGGTTCCTAAGTTGACCGACTGCTCTTGCTTCTTCCTGTGATAGCATGATAAAAATGTGATCTTTTTAACGTTGAGGTCTTGTGATTCACAATATTAAACTATAAAGATCACCGATGAGTATAAAGCAGTCGACTTTTTATACAAACAATTTGACTGTTCAATGTAAAGAAACTATCTTTCTTGTGAAAACACAAAAGGAGTAAAAAAAGAGTACTTGCCAAGAACTGTCTCGAATCGGGCCATGCGGATCTATCAAACCGTTTGATGGCAACCTGTTTTTGGTTCTGCAACTCACCTTTATAAACCACATTAGGGGCTTTATCCCCGTGTTCCGAGACAATATTTTCCACCGAAAAACTCGATGTAGCCGTCTTAAGTTGGTCAATGGAGAACACACGAAATGAAGGCAAACCGCTTCCGTCACCTGTCTCTTCTTTTTTATGTAAAAAAAAATCATATTTTGGTTAAAGAACACGTCAACGCTGATAAAAAGGGATAAGTGATTTAACAATATTAACGTACCGACGTTATGGGATTCGGCAGTCACTCCATTTGTTTGTGTAACACAGCAACATGAGCAGAGTCTTGAAAACTCACACCCCATTGTTAAGTTGTCTTTAAGCTTAAAAAATAAAAAGTTTAAATTACTTTTGAGATCAAGCTTTACAAATAGCACATCAAATCAAAATTTACTTTGAAAATATGCATATTTAGGACTTATTTTAAACATGTAAACTATAAATTAAAAAAAATAAAATTTTTTAAAAGGGTCATCGACTCATCCACTCAAAACTTACCCTTTCTTGTCTTATATATTTGTTTACAAAAATGATGGTTTGTTTGCTAGAAAAAGCCAACACCATGATCACAAAATGAAGTGATTGACTTTTTAAACAATTAACCATTTTTCAAAAAAAAAAAAAACCTTTAAGAACAAGAAAGTTAAGACAAAAATTGCAGGCAACATAAATTTGTATCTACATGATCACAACTGATATTATCCTATTTAATTCATTTTTTTTTATTATAATTTTCAAAAATCAAATTATTTCCCACTTAAATATTCAAAACCAGTGCCTTTTTAGCATTCTAACATCTACATTAATATTTAGTAATTAATCAAGAAACAGCAGCAGGTGTATGTACCTTATTAGGGCTTCAACAAAACCTCATCCTCCAATCAAACAAGCAAAAAGAAACTCCTTTTGGCTGAACCAAAAGCAAAACGCATAAGGGTTATGATCAAGAACATCAAGAAAATGATAAAAACAAGAAAAGTTTGAAACTTTTTGCTTCAAACACCTGCAACTGATGGACCCATTTGAGTAAACTTATAAAAAGATAAAAACTTGAAGTGGGACTTGAAATCTTGAATGAATAATATATTATTAATAATAATAATAATTTCTAGTTTGCACTTGATTACTGTCTTTGATTTTCCAAATTCCACCTGAAGAAACGTGGATCTACTCACTGGTAGCAGATCTACTTTCCTCGGGTTTTGATTGTACTATTTCACCGATGGTTCTTCTGGATCTGTGTTCTTCCACCTACAAAATGAACAACGCCGTTAACTTACCCCTCAGAAAGTGACAGAGGGGTCCTCTTTGGGGTAACCATCCGGCGTGAGAATAAGTATGTGTAGGAGAAGATAATAATGTGAGAGTAAGGGAATCTCAAGAGTATTGCTTAATAGCTGAATACTCTATGATTGTGTGACTGTGTGTTTGTATGTAACTGACTGTGAGTGAATGTAATTCAATATGATTGAATGTGATATCACTGCCTGTAACTGTCAATGATTGAGTATGAATGTGTCCATCAAAGTGGAGTTGATGCTGTATTTATAGTGCTAGGGTTTCCACTGATTGGGCTCAACCTCGTTGGCCTCCTCCAATCGCACTGCGCCACGTGTCCTCTGGGACACCTGGCGCTTTCTCGTTGGTTGTAATCACGTGGTAGCACTTGTGTCATGCTGAGTTGTCGACCTTTCATTTGGCAGCTGTCAACATCAGCATATTCTTACTCCTTAAAAAGATGCCTTCTGGAAGGTTGTCTGACGTGCACAATCAAGGTTGCCCTAATCCTGATTTGGATAAGGACGAGGTCGATTATGTGCATGTGTGATATGCGCCAATCCTGAGGATGCGCGAGGTCTTCTCTTTATTCTCACGCGCAGATATTTCATGCGCAGATGTGATATGCACGAGCATGTGATATGCGCCGCGCGCATATGTGATGCGCGAGCATATGTGTGCCTGGGCAGATGTGATATGCACGAGCATGTGATATGCGCCGCGCGCTGATGCGCCGCGCGCATATGTGATGCGCGAGCATATGTGTGCCTGGGCATATGATGCCTGAGCATGTTTTGTATGCGCCATGCGCATAGGTTTTGGCTTTGTGCCTTCATAATGTCTTTATCTTGTGGGTTGACCCGCCTTGCTCGGTGTTGAGGCGGGTACATACCTCTTCACCACCGACAACAATCTTGTTTTTAACTTTTTGCCTGCCTGTGATTGTCTTGTCTCATCATTACCCTCCAAAAAATACACACACCATCACTACACTAATTACACTAGTTGTTAAAAACTATAACATAACAGTTGTTATTGTTTACTACATATTATTATATGTTGTGTTGGAGAAAAACGATGGTTTGTGTTGTGTTATCCATGTCTATATTGCATGTAACCAGGAAGAATACATGGGCACACACGTGGTCATAACATATTAAGATGTTGCTTGTAATATCTTTTTAAGTTTTAACTATGAACTAAGTATACATATATACTTGATTGTCACAATCTCACAAGTTGTTAATGTGATGTGTTACACGGTTAGTCGGTTACACCTCGTCTGACGGTAAGGGAGTACGTGACGAATTGATAGTGTTTTTTAAAACGATGGAAAAGTAATAGGTTTCGTTACGATAAGTTTAAAAAAACAACTATAAATAATGTAATAAACAATAATAAGGTTTTTAAGGAAATAATACACAATGATATAATGCCCACTAAGTTAGGCCTTTAAAATATCCATCCATCCATCCCTACCAAATCCCATATTTTAGTTCTTAACGTTTATTTTAGAACATGTTTTATATGCGTACTAACTTTAGAACCCGTGTAATACACGAAAACATACAAATAAACTTAAGCAATAAGTACATAACGTATGTGAAAAAATATATTGTATATATATTTCTATTTATACTATGTGTACAAACAAATTTTGCATTTACAATTTACAATTTATAAATTTGAAAAAAAAAACAAAATAAAATAGTGCATCACTTATGAAGGTGTTGTATTATATAATAATAATAATTCAAATAAAAAGGGGAAAGCATGCTACCATCTTAATCTATATTATATTATTAAGCATAAGTGATTGACGAAATAGTAATTTCACAATTAAAGGACGAGGATAAAAACGACATTTCATAATTGAGCATAAAAAGTAATCTGGCATCTCATTTCATTCTCCAAGCATATTTCACAAGTTCTTGAAGCTTCAAAAACTTGACAATTACTATTTAATCCTTTTAGGCATGCAAAAGTTGATGCATTTTTCTCTTTTCAATGCTATTCAATATGAATGACCTTTAGATTACCCTACCAAAACCATCCTTCAATGTCACAGTCTGTTAGATTTCCTATTGAATTGATGGAAATGAATGCGAAACCGATTGGTTCAATTACCAAATTCGTATAGAGAGAGAGATTAGAAATCTCCCAATCATGCAGATCAAGATCATTTCATCTATTTCAAAAATCGTAATCCTAATTGTATTATTTTCGCTTCATTGATAAACCTCTCTTAACAGGTGATTTAGATTTCGACCATTGGAACAATCTCTGTCGTCAGCGTACATATGTCCAATCTTTGGCTTGCTTATTGTATTTTAATTCCATGATACATAGAGACTTTTTGTTACAATTCAGTGTATGTTTCCAATCCATTAACTTTTCTAATAATTAATTTTTTATTTATCTATGCTAATTATGTTGATATAGCTAAATTTTCTATAAAGTGTACTGAAGGGTTTTTTTCTTTTTCGAGTCAGACCTTTTGTTTGCAACTTAGGTGGTGTTTGTTTTTGAAGACAAAAAGTGTCTGCAATCTGATTTCATCTAATTTTATGTCTGCAACTGAAGATGTGGTCTGAAGGTCTGCAATCTGAAAATATAATACTGTTTGTTTTATAAAGTGAATATCGTCTTCATAAGCTGAAAATTAGTTACATATCATATGTATCACAATAGATTTACGACATTTAATGTTTGTAGACTGCTAAAATAATTGGTAGTGGTGTATGGATTATGGAAGTGGATGGTGGTGTACGAACTATGGAAGTGGGTGGTGGTTGACGATTGTGGTAGGCGGTGCACGGTGGTGATGGACGGTTGTGGTGGGTGGTGGACGGTGGTAGTGGACTGTGATGGTGGTCGATTGTGGGTAGTGGTGGTGGACGGTGGTGATGGTGGTGGACGGTGGTTGTGGCAGACGGTGGGTGGCGGTGGTGGTGGTGGACGGTGGGTGGTGGTAGTGGGTTGTGGTCAACGGTGGGTGGTGGTGGTGGGTGGTTGACAGTGGTGGCGGCGGAAGGTGGGTGGTGGTGGCGTGTGGTGGTGGTGGTGGTGGGTGGTGGCGATAGTAGGTTGTGGTGGACGGTGGTGGTGGTGGATGGTGGTGGCGGGCGATGGTTGCAGACAGTGGGTGGTGGTGGTGAGTTGTGGTCGACGGTGGGTGGTGGTGGGTGGCGGTGGCATCGGACGGTGGGTGGTGGTGGTGGACGGTAGGTGATGGGTGGTGGTGGCGGTGGCGGACGATGGGTGGTGGTGGTGGTGGTGGCGGCGGATGGTGGGTGGTGGCGCACGGTGGGTGGTGGTGGTGGTGGTGGTGGGTTGTGAACATTGGATGCTGGTAGGATGATAAGAAGTGTGAAGATAATGGATATTAGCTTATTTTTTAAGACCATATAAGCAGTTTTCAGATATTTTTCTTTTTTTTAAACAAGCTGTCTTCAGGAACTTATGTCTGCGCGCCCGCAGACATAACCCTCCTGCAGACCTTTGAAGCAAAAACAAACACAACCTTACTAAATGTTTGCTCTTGCTGCAGGATTATATTAGTAGTGGACTCAACTTAATGTTGGGTTGTTAGGCGACTTCAAATTGGTATGCATAATTCTTGATTTTTTATTTTTGTTCTTCATTTTTGTTTGGTTAAATTGCACATATAAAAATACGTGTACACACAATTATTCTTCTTTTCTCTAACAAGATGTGGCAAAACGAGTTGCTCTTGTAGGTTGTGAAGAGTACAGATTCTTTTAGCACGGGTCAGAATGAGTTATTAGTCATGTCATGTTAGGTTGAACCACTCTTAGCGTCTATATATCTACGATATTGCATCTAAACCTTTGTTAGATGATGGCATTATCATATAATTTGTTTATTTTTTAACATGTCTTAAACAGGTCAACCTGTTTAAGACTTGACCTGTTTAAGACATGAAACCTGTTAAGCTCAAACCAAAACCTATTAAAACCCGTGTCGTATTAACAGGTCTGCGTCATAAATTGACAGCCCTGCTTGAAATCAATATGACTAACTCGCGCAATTAACACTTTCACCAAAAGCTAAAAAGCAAGAAAATGTACTTTAGCATTTGAGTTAAGTAATCAATCAATAGACCGCCTTTTACTACGTAACTTCATTCATGTCCTAACGAGTTAAAAACCTGTTAACCTGTGTAGATTTTTAATTTTAAAAAATAAATAAATATACTCTCCTAAAGTCCTAAACCTAAAGACATATTTATATACAACGTCTCACGTATGTCCATTAGAACCCGCTACTATATTTTTAATTGATGATTATTTGCTTCTATGGTTTTTTGTATAACTCTGTTATGGATTTGTGGTTTTTTTGTTTTATATATGTTAAGAATTGTCGTTTTTTGTTTCAATATGTTATGTGTTATGTACTTTTATGTTTGTTTTGAAAAATTTTGTTTTATTACACATGTATTATTCATTGTATGTTTAAACATGTCCTTTAACAGGTTAACATGTAAACTAAACATTGGTGTTCGTGTTTTGAAAAAATGACAGGATTAGTTATCGTGTCGTGTTCATGTTTAGTACAACAGGTCATTGTGTCTTATCGTGTCGTGTCTTGTCTTATCGTGTCGTGTCCGAAATGTTATGATAGCCTGATTTCAGGCATCGACAGGTGGAAATGATGGCTAGAATAGTTAATTGGGTTAGCCACTGGTCATTTGAAGGTGGATAAATTATAAATAAGATTAATTATTGGTTTAATTTGAAAATAATCAAACTCGAATTTTTCATTTTAATTACAACCATCTGTAGAGTTTATTCCAAAAGCTAACGAGGACTTGTAAAGATGTTTTGCTCGATACCAACATGGTTTTAATCCTTAACCTTGTTGAACTTCTTTGTTGAGGCGTCACACAAAATCCTTAGGTTTCTTCGATGTTTGGATTGCCGACTTTAATGGTCAGGTTTGTGTTAATAATAATAATAATAACAACAACAATAAGAAGAATAATACTAATAGGTTTTCACACATTAGTATACTTATAGTTCAACTTATAAAATACTCTATAACATGTGGTTTATTTGTTGTTAGGATTTTTATCAGAAATAGAGTTTTGATGAACACGTACGTATCTTGCTATTATAATTTCATGTTCATAATTTTCAACAGGCTTCAAGTTTATAATTTTTAACATGCTTTTAATCAGTGCCGGCTCAACATTTTTTGTGCCCTAAAGCAGAGAAAAAAATTGAGGCCTTTTGTTTAGAAATATATTTTATAAATTATTTTTGAAATGTACAAATAATTAGGTTAAATGTTCATCCAAACAAATCTTATCATAAATACAAATATTTTTTATGCTTAGGATTCTTAAGACACCAGAAATTATGAAATTAGCTATGGTAATTTTATGAGTGAGGGTAGTTGTTTTGAACTTGAAATACTCTAATATGTAATATATTCTTGCCAAAGTTCTCCCAAAAATTCTTAATTGTGAGCGTAGCTTCAAATCTTCAATTTCAAGAAGTTATCTGTCAATTTTGCCGCTCAAAGCCTCAAACATGTAGTTGAAATTGGATCACCAAGCCCAACAAGTATAAACATAGCCCATGTATGATTTTACCTTTTTGAAAAATGGGTCTTATCAATGTGGAGGCCCAAATTTACAGCTTGGGTTTCTTGACCCTAGAGCCGGCCTTGCTTTTAATGTGCTAATATTGGAGACACATGATTTTTTATAACCTGTCATGGTGGTGTTTATACAAAAATATTCTACGTTGCTTCATGAGTTCCATTTTGCATTGCAAGTTGACGACTCCTTGCAACTTATGAAGGTATGTTAGTTAATATGTTCATGAATGGTAACCTCAAAGATTCTTTATCAACTTATTAACAATTGATCTCAGGAATACATGATTGAACTAGAGGTTGATCAGTCACATAGTGGTATTCGTTACAGATGACTTCTTTGATAATCTATGTGATAGAGAGAGAACCATGATTGTCTCCAAGTCATTGTAAGTTGGGATGAAACCTCAGGTAAACATTGATGTCCTTTACAATATATACCAAACTTAAGTACGTGTTAGTAATTTGTGAGACTGTGCTTCAATAATGCTTTATATTATAATTCTATTTAAGAAATTGCTAACATATTGGCAACAAGAGCACAACAAGTCGGGAAGTCAGCAGTTGTAAGAATTTCATTCACAGTTGCTGCTCAAACGCCTAGATATTGTTTTCGTTAATGTGTTGATGCAATTGTTTTGATTTGAAGTTAAACTGATGTAATTATTTGTTAATTTTTTAAGTTCGAACTATAAGCTTTTAGCCTAAATTGTAAAGAAGTGGTCGAAAAGACGTGGTCGAATTGGTGTACTTTGTCATGTACTTATCTAGACAAGGTATTATTTCGAATTAATGAGCCACCCCAGTGCGTTTAAGTATAAAAGTTGCGTACCCGCCGCGAAGCGCGAGCATATTTGCTAGTGCTATATAATCTATCATCATTTGACTGCTCGACAATAATACCTTAAGATACTAATTCCATAAAGCATTTTCAACCGTACATTCAGACATTATATTTATTTTATTAAACTAAGGGGATGTTTTGGTTCATTCAGATCTGAATGAGTCAAATCTGAATAAACTTCTGTCCCATTCAGCAATAACAATAAGTCTGAATGATTCAGACCTAATTTTAACCATTCAGATGTTTTTCTGTTTGAACCCAAACAGTGTGAAGTCTGAATGAATCAGATGTTTACATCTGAATGGTTCCATTAAGACGTAAACAAACAACTTAAATTTCCAAACAATAACATGTTAAAGGGACTCGTGTTCTGGGACTTTTGAAATTTTGAAGTCCCGGAACACTTGTATAAGCGAGTAACACCACATTATATCTTTTGACATCAAGATAAATAAATTGAAAACCGTGAATTGCATAAGTAGTTATGTTTTAGTTTTTCCAACAACGTTATCTAGATGAAATTGATGGAGATTGGATATATAAATAAATGGTCGACTTCAATTGTATCTCCTTCACGAGTCTCTTTAACATCCACATCAAGAGAAACCTAACATAGCTTTAGCCTCGGTCTTTAGTTGATCATTCTTTTTAATTCAACTCTTCATTACACCTCGATCGCATTACATTCTCAATGCATGCATGAATCCTCTTTATGATTATGATACCAACCTGTATAACACATATAAGTTCTGTCACAACATTTGATTTCAAACTTCTTTTTAAGAAGGGCGTTCAAAAAGAAATTCATTTTAACATAACATTTAAATCAGATTTAAGGCAAAAATGCTTGTGACTGCTTATTAGATAATTAAATGGAATAAACAACTGCTAATTTGCTTAATAACAGATTATATTATTCTCAAAGAAAAGCAGTTTGCTTAGCCAAACACTAAAAAAAAATTATATGTTGTATCAAAAAACTCAAAACCTTTTATCTCCTATATCCAAACACTAAAAACTCATAAAAAAATGCCCAAAATGCTACAAATGTGTACTATGCTCTTCCAAGAATAGTTCATTTATTGTTATTATTCAAAATAGTTGTTATTTTGTTGCTAGTCATATGCACAAATTTCACTCTATAAACACTAATTGAAAATATCTAACTACTCTATTAAAGCAAAACAATATTTTCAAATGGCCTTCAACTAGCATATCCACGTATGCTTCAAAGTCATCCAATTTTCACCTATAGAATTACCACATATGTAGAGTGTGTAATTTATATATGTTCTTTATATATTTTTATTGTTTTTTTTAACAATTTTACTTTGTTTTCTCAGTTAATAATAGTTTATAAAATATTTCAGGGATCAACATCTGGCTTGACTTTATGGAACGAAAGTTACAAGACTATACGTCTTCACAGTTGTTATCCAATATAGTAATGGTAGTATTCCAAATACAACTTTAAATATTATATACAAACAAGTATTTAGAAAATTGTAATAAATTTTAATATTTTTATTCATTTTTATGTCATATTTAAGTTACTTAATTACAACTTAATTTAATTTTTAGAATTTCACATATTGTGTTTAGTGATATATTTCTTTAAATCAATTCATTTGTGTTACATGGGCATACATCCTAGTTCTTCATGAAACTAAAGACTTTAAATCAATTAAATCGGAGTGTTACATATCATTAATTAAAAACCACTTTTCATACTTTTACTCACCTTCATTTCGTGGAATTAATGTGTGATTTATTTCTTTTTCAAGGCTCTCAAACACACCACTATAATTCTACACAATCAGATAAGTGAACTAAAAACTTCTGTTGGATTTGAAGTTGTCCAAACATCGTTATAAACCTAGAACCAAAATGTATCTATATATCTATATAACTCAAGTCATAGAACCCTTAGTTAGAATCTTAAATTCGAATCACACACCCAAACCGAAAACAAAAATATGTCATTAAGTTGATGAAACTAAAAGTTAGGAACAAACATGAAAAAAATTTCGTTGGTCCGTCGCTAATTATTAAAAGTTTAAGAAAAGTTTAAACCTTTTAAATTTGGCCACTAAAGTTTAAATGACAAAGTTGAAAAGTTTTAAACTTCAACTTTGACTACCAAAGTTATTTCTCCTTCAAACATAAGTGACCTAAGTTTTACGCGTTACACTTTTGACATAAATCTTTTAACATGTCAACTTTGCCCAAATACTTTTTTGACGGTATCGTAACGAACTGAATCAATACCGATCCAGTTAACTAGGTGTGTGTCCTATAACACACCAGTTTAAAGCATACTATATAGAGAGGGGTTGCATCCTTTCGGGTTTACGATGAGACAATTGCCCTAGGCGTTACAAATTCTTTTGCGAATCAAGTTCGAGCCGTCACAACACGCGGGATCTCCAACTTGTTAAAATGTCATATTACAATGTACATATTATTATAAGTTTGGTGCCGCAAGGCCTTCTATTGGGCCAAGTGGAGGTCGACTTTTGGGCCATGTCAACGTTGTTGTTGTTATTATTTTAGTTTCAGTGTCGTAACGAATGTATTTGAAACCGACCGAATTCGCATCGATTCACTGCCACAATGCCCGATACCGATAACGCGCGCTCAGGTTTCATCGACTCACCATCACAACGCCAGAGACCGACAACGCTCGGGTTTTACCAACCATTTTGTTTTAGTTTAGGTAACATAACGAACGTAACCGAGATCGACAAAGCTCGGGTTTTATTGTCCCTTTTGTTTTAGTTCTGGTATCGTAACAAACGTAACCAAAACTGACCAAATTTGCGTCGACTCACCGCTGCAACGGCCAAGATCTTCAAAACTCAGATTTTACCAACGACCAAGTTTTATAGACTAAATAAATGTTGATTTAAATATTTTAATTTTCTTACATGATCTTTTATTTCTATTTCTAATGAATTTATTTTATGAGTTTAATTATGATACCAATCAACCCCACACCACTGACACACTACAACACGATGGATACATAAACTGATATCTGCCTCACCATGTAAACCACTAGTTGTATAATAATACATTTTTTGTAACCCATATTAGAACATTCCCAGCGCATTCTCTACCATATATCATATAATTACATCAAAAACAATTGTTTTTTTCTATATTGTTTAATTAAAACAATACTTTTTATACCTTTATTATTATCTTTTCTCTTTCATCTATAATTGAGAAAATATTGATCCTTTTATATATAACACAAACCGAACTACATCTGGATAATGGGTAAGCGAGCAACAAGCTGCGCCGCTATCCCCTTTTGAATCGCAAAGCCTATTCTACTAAATATAAATCCTTGGTTCCTCAGGCTCTGCGAGTCACTGTGGACCACCTTCTGCACCCGCTCCAAGAAGAGAACCGCCTCGGGAGATAGGGATCCAAAAGTGTCGAAGGCATATGGAATGAACACGTGCTGATTCTCCAAACACGATGTCTCATGCTTAGCAACCTTCCTAGACTCCGCTCTCAAAACCGTCTGTCCCGGTACGAAGCCACTGTCTCTCAGCCCCACCAACGGGGACACCCCAGTGAGGTCAACACAAGCATGCTTACCCCCTGCCCAGCCAAACACAAGAACATCCGCAGGACGCAGGGTAGATCTTCCCTCACGCGGATCAGTCAAAAAGTTAACAGGTGCGTCTTTCTTGGCTGAGATCCCGGCACGCCTAAGCACATCCCATAATACATCTCTAACCCAGTCATGACGATACTTGAATCCCAGCAATTCCTTACAGTGGAGGGCATGCTCATCAAATCTATCCAAACAAACTTTTTTACAAATGGGGCATAGTTCATCTGGAGGGAAAAGGGGAATCATAAGCCGGTATTTAAGGATGACTCTGTATTCAACTGCCGACATCTGTTGCCCAAGACCTTCAATGGGCACAACAGTCAAAAAATCCTATGCATGAGCCCCCTTGAGACAAGCTAAAACTGCCTTTTGTCTCGGGGTCATATCGAATCGCTCCTCCAAATCATGTACGTGTTTACCATAAAGAGCACTCGCCAAGGTTTGTTGAGGTTTCTTGGGGGCGGTCTCCTTATCAGTAAAACCGCCTATATCAAGGTTCGGGAGAGTTGCTCCAATATTACCAAGTGCAAAAGAGTAGTCAGGATCTACCCCCGTAACACCAGCGTTTCGCAGGACGTTGTCCTGCAATTTCCACGACTGAGACCTAGAAGCCACAAATGCATATGCGGAGACATCCTCAGCAGAGAAAATTCCTAAGCCTCCGCAACGGATAGGGAAGGAAGCCAACCTCCACTGGAGGTCCCCAAAATGCGGTCCTCCACACACAACAATATCTTCAATTGCCCCCCGCAGGCCCGCATCAAAGATGGACACAGCCTCTTTGACATGTTCAGGTTGACAGGTTGATGTGTTGTAAAACACACTTACTTTCCGTATGATTTTATCATGGTTTTTGTAACACCCCGACCAAAGGCGGATTATACATCGGGGCGCCACATATTGTTTCATTACTCGTGACACTATTGGGTGTCAATATTTAATAAATACATTCATTCGCGCACGCGCAGGGTAAACACAAGATAACATAAAACATCATAAATCAATATATTATAAATTATAATATTAGAACAACAAATAACTTGTCTTGATACATTTTAATCTAGGTCCAAAATAAAGAAAACTTCCTATGTGTCCACAAGCTCCAAAACAGCTACTGCAAACCTGAACATGTGTTAAAATAAAACGTCAAACACTTGCGTGTTGGTGAGAAATCAAGTTTAATACAATACATAGATAACAATCAATCTGCGCGCAACACGTGTATGTCTGGTGTTTAACAAGGGTGCAATCAGATTGTGATCAAGCCTAGATAGATCATAGCTCATAGTTCATAGTTCAATCCGCGCTCCCAATTGAGCACAAAAACGAGAAAACATCTGTGCAAGTGTAAACAAAGAAAACCGTAAACGATAGGTCTCCCGTGTTCATCTAATGGATCCATGAAAACTTCGGAATAGGCCGAACAAAGCGGTTAATGATACACACATACAAATAAACAGCCAAGTAAACGTCCTCAACACATGGGATACTGCGCGACTAAAGTTCATAAACAAGTTTAAGACTCTAAGTTTGTATGAACACATGAACATCCCAAAACATTTAAAAGCAAAAAGGGATTAGGTACGAGATTACTCACTTGATAAACGATGCGGTGTAAGATAAAGCAAGAACCAACTTTAAACAAGCACAAGTTAACCTATAAATAAGATTATTGTTTTAATGATTGGTTTTAAGTCTTGATTATGAGTTAGCATAATTAATAAGTAAATTATTATATATAATATATATATTACCGAAAAAGCAGGGCAGAACAGGGAGGAAGACGGAGGCAGAGAGGAAGACGGCAGAGAGAGCAAGGGGCAAGAGAACAGGAGAGATTAAGTGTTTTGTGTGTGTAGTGTTAGGAAAAATAATACTATTATTTATAGAGAAACCCTAGGAGACATGAATCCAGAAAAAGGGGAAAAGATCTCAAGACAAACAGAACAAGACAAAAAAAAAGATAACAAAAGATATCCTAAAGCAAGAGATATCAAAAAGCATAAGAAAACAAAAGCAAAAGATATGGAAAGATATGGCAGCTGCAGGGGGCAAAGGAAAAGCTGACAGGGAACAGTAAAAAGCATGGGCGGGTCAGATAAAGGTACTGGTCAAGCATGGAAAAAGCAGATCTCAAAAGATAATGTCAGTCACTTTATCTGTCAACCAATGGGGTTGGTGCGCATGCTGCGCCGAAAGTAACTTTTCAGACATAAAGCAGATTAGGTCAACAGCTCAAAAGATAAGACAACACAAAAGCAAACGGCTAGATTTAAACAGAAGAAAACTCGAAGGATTCAGCGCGAGAAGGCTAAGGCGCGAAGGCAGACACAGAAGGTCAAGAGAGCGCGAGCGCGAAGGCAGACAGAACTAACCTTAACGCGTCGCGGAAAGAACTACCATTTCTAAGCGCGCCGCGGGAAGAGTCACATTTCTTAGCGCGCCGCGGGAGGAACTAAAATTCCTAGCGCGCCGCGGGAAGAACTATAATTCTTCGCGCGTCGAGGGATGAACTACGATTCTTAGCGCGCTGCGAGAAGAACTACAAACCCTTAGCGCGTCGCGGGAAGAACTCCCGTCCTTCGCGCACTGCGAGAAGAATTACAATTCTTAACGCGCTGCGAGAAGAGTTCGTCTCGCGTATCGCTGAAACAGGTGGTCTTCACGCAGGATTCCTTGTAAGGGGTCTGGCGCGTGGAGCTGCGCAGACAACCTTAGGCGGGAAGAACCAAAGGACAAGCAAAGAGTTAGAAGAAAAAGAGGGAAACAAGGCGGAAAGAGAGAAGGAGAGGGACGGGACGGCGGAAAGAAAGAGAGAGAGAGGCGGGAAGGAAAAGTATATTATTATTAAAAGTAAAATATAAGTATAAATAAATATTAAATCATAAAAGAAAGAGTTCGGGTAAGAGAAACGGGTACCTGGGTCGGGTCGGATCGGGGCAGATGTCACAGTCTCCCCTACTTTAAGAAATTTCGTCCCGAAATTTATCTCGAAGTAGGTTGCGCAGAGAACAGGTGCGGGTACTTGATCTTCATTTGATCTTCCCTTTCCCATGTAAACTCGGCTCCGCGCTTGGACTCCCAACGAACTTTCACGATAGGGATACGACTGCGCTTGGTTTGCTTTACCTCGCGATCCATAATCTCAACAGGCTTCTCAACGAAATGCATAGTTTCATCAACTTGAACTTCATCAAGTGGAATGTGAAGGTTCTCGTCAGCTAAACATTTCTTGAGACTGGATACATGGAACGTTGGATGCACATTACTGAGCGCGGGCGGCAGGTCAAGTCTGTAGGCAACTTTTCCCACACGCGCGAGGATCTTGAATGGACCAACATAACGAGGAGCAAGCTTACCTTTCTTCCCAAAGCGGACAACACCCTTCCAGGGCGACACTTTGAGGAGAACAAGATCACCAACTTGAAATTCGAGAGGCTTTCGTCTGCGATCTGCGTAACTCTTCTGTCGGCTTCTAGCAGTCAGCAGATGATCACGGATCTTGGCGATTTTATCGGTTGTCTCTTGAACAAGTTCGGGTCCTGTGATTTGAGCTTCTCCCACCTCGCTCCAACAAATCGGGGAGCGGCACTTACGACCGTAAAGTGCTTCAAATGGGGCCATACCAATACTGGAATGATAGCTGTTATTATAAGAGAACTCGATCAAAGGTAGGTGCGAATCCCAATTACCTCCAAAATCAAGAACACAAGATCGGAGCATATCCTCAAGAGTTTGAATAGTTCGCTCAGACTGACCGTCAGTCTGAGGATGATATGCCGTACTCATGTCCAAGCGAGTTCCTAGCGCAGATTGGAGAGATTTCCAAAAGCGAGATATAAAACGGCCATCGCGATCGGATATGATGCTCAAAGGAGTACCATGGCGGCAGACAATTTCCTTGACATAAAGCTGCGCGAGTTGCTCAACACGGTAGTTTTCACGAATGGGCAGGAAGTGAGCAGACTTAGTCAAACGATCCACTATTACCCAAATGCTATCATGTTTGCTTGCTGTCAAAGGTAACTTGGTAATAAAGTCCATCGCTACACATTCCCATTTCCACGTAGGAATTTCTGGTTGTTCGAGCAAACCAGATGGGCGTTGGTGTTCAGCTTTTACTTTAGAACAAGTCAGACATTTAGCTACGAACACAGCAATATCCTTTTTCATACCGGGCCACCAATAAGTAATGCGCAAATCCTTGTACATCTTATCGGCGCCAGGATGAATAGAATATCGAGATTTTTGTGCTTCACTCAGGATATCAGCGCGAAGATTCTCATCAAAGGGAATCCAGATGCGATTGAGATAGCAGAGAATTCCACTCAGATTAGGGACAAAATGCGCTTCCGCGCCACACGCTAACTCTGCGCGAAGGTTACCATTACTGATGGATGCGCGCTGCGCGTCACGAATACGCGATTCAAGGTTTCTTTGGATCGGCGCAAAGTGAAGATGCGTGCGCGGCAAGATACAGTTAAGTTGGCAGGGTTTTCGGCTGAGCGCATCGGCTACCACATTAGCCTTACCAGGATGATACCGGATCTCACAATCGTAATCGCTGATGAGTTCGTTCCATCGGCGTTGCCTCATGTTGAGTTCCTTTTGATCAAAGATATGCTGAAGGCTTTTATGGTCAGTGTAGAGGATACACTTAGTACCATAAAGGTAGTGTCTCCAGATTTTCAAGGCAAAAACAACTGCACCTAGTTCGAGGTCGTGAGTTGTATAATTCTTTTCATGAACCTTAAGTTGCCTTGATGCGTAAGCGATAACCTTGCCTCGTTGCATAAGAACACAACCGAGACCTTGGTTGGATGCATCGCAATACACGACAAAATCATCATTACCCTCAGGTAGCGCAAGAACAGGAGCTTCACACAACAAACGCTTGAGCGTCAGAAAGGCTTCTTCTTGCTTCGAGCCCCAAATATACGGTTTACCTTTGTGCGTTAGAGCTGTTAAAGGCAAAGCGATCTTTGAGAAGTTCGAAATGAAACGCCGGTAATAACCAGCTAAGCCCAGAAAGGAACGGATCTCAGAAGGAGAGGATGGCGTAATCCAGTTCTTGATTGCTTCAATCTTGGATGGGTCGACATGAATACCCCTCTTGTTAACAACATGACCAAGAAACTGTACTTCATCCGACCAAAATTCACACTTGGAGAGCTTGGCAAAGAGCTGCTCAGCTCTAAGCTTTTGCAATACCAATCGGAGATGTTGCTCATGCTCGGCCTTGGTCTTAGAATACACCAGAACATCATCGATAAACACGATCACGAATTTATCCAGGAAGGGCCTACACACCCGATTCATTAGATCCATGAAAACGGCGGGTGCGTTGGTTAAACCGAAGGACATGACCAAGAATTCAAAATGGCCATAACGAGTTCGAAAAGCAGTCTTCGGAACATCTTCATCGCGGATACGCAACTGATGATAACCAGAACGGAGATCGATCTTCGAGAAACAGGAGGCACCTTGGAGTTGATCAAAGAGGTCGTCAATACGCGGTAAGGGATACCGGTTTTTAATGGTGAGTTTGTTCAACTCGCGGTAATCAATACACATGCGAAACGATCCATCTTTCTTTTTAACGAACAACACCGGAGCACCCCAGGGCGAAGAGCTAGGGCGAATGAATCCTTTAGCAGTCAACTCTTGAAGTTGGCTGGCCAATTCTTGCATCTCAGCGGGTGCAAGACGGTAAGGAGATTTAGCTACGGGGGAAGCACCAGGGACAAGATCAACACGAAACTCGACTTCACGAGCGGGAGGGATACCAGGAAGATCATCAGGAAAAACTTCAGGAAAATCACGCACAACAGGGATATCGCGAAGCTTCTTCTCTTCAGCAGGTTTAACCACATGGGCTATAAATGCAATACACTTCTTCCGCATGAGTCTTTGGGCTTCGGCGCAAGACATAAGTTTAAGACCGCGGGAGGGTTTTTCGCCGTAAATATGAAGATCACCATTTTCTCGAGGTATGCGAATCATCTTCTTGGCGCAAATAACTTCGGCGCGATTATGCGAGAGCCAGTCCATACCAATGATAACATCAAAGCTTCCAAGAGGCATGGGGATGAGGTCAATCAGAAAATCGTTTTCGTTAAGGTTAAGCGTGCAATCTTTAATCACCGAGTTAATTAAAACAGTTTCACCGTTAGCCAATTCAACTGAAAAATCTTCTTTTAAGTTATCGCGCGGTCGCGCAAGCTTCTGCTCAAAGGCGCGAGAGATAAAACTTCGATCGGCGCCAGTATCAAAAAGTACAGAAGCATAAAATCCGTTAAGCAAAAATGTACCATTAACTACGTCATTATTCGCTTGCGCTTGGTGCGCGGTTATGTTAAAAGCTCGCCCGCGTGTCACTTGGTTCGAAATCTGGTTCACCGGATTCGCTTGTGTGATTTGCACTTGTAGCCTTGGGCACGCGTTCCGGAAATGACTGGGATCACCGCAGTTAAAGCACGATCTGGGTCGTGGGTTTTGGTAGATTGATTGTGGGTTCTGCGGGTAGACTGGTGGTGTTGGCGCAATTGGATTGGCGGGAAGGACTCTACAGTTTTCAGTAGTGTGACCAGTACAGCCACATCGGTTGCAAAGTCGACACGGGGTTTGGGTTGGGTGGTGAAATCTACAGGTTGGGCAAAAGGGTTGATTTCCTGTGTAAGGTTTCTTAGTTGGCGGGGCAGGGAGTGCGGGATTGGTTAAGGCATAGTTGTGGACTACAGGAGGTGTTGGGTAGGCTGACAGAGGGTTAGGCGCGTAAACTGGGGGTTGGTAAGCGGGTTGCTGGGCAATGGGCGGGTTGGTAAGCGCATAGGCCTTGCGCCTGCGCTTGAGGTTGTTACGGTTTGAGGGTTCTGGTTTGGTTTCTGTTGGTTCAGGGGCAGTCTTGGTGAGTTTGGTCTTCTCAGTTCCCCGCAGGAACAGGGTTCCTGCTCTGACATGGTTGTCGCTGAGCACAGCGGCCAACTCGATGGCGTCAGAGAGGGTAACTGGGTTTCTGGCCCATACAGAATCTTGAATTTCCATGGGGAGACCCCCAAGGAATTTCTCGATTGCTCGGCGTGAAGGGGTAACAAGGTGAGGGACCAGTAAGCTTAGCTCGTGGAAGCGCGTCGCGTACTCGCGCGCTTCGCCACTGTATTGCTTCAAGTTCCAGAATTCTTCCTCCAGGCGCTTAACTTCGTTGGGAGGGCAGAATTCTCGCGTAAGAATTTCCTTGAATTCCTCCCATGTCATGCTAGAAGCAGCCTCTGCGCCACGCGCATGAGCTACTCCATTCCACCATGTAAGCGCTCTGGATTCCAGGACACTGGAAGCATATAGGGTTCGTCTGTCTGAGGGGCATTGGGTGTGGAGGAAAGTGTTTTCTATTTTCTCAAGCCACTGGAGCATCACGGTGGCTCCTTCAAGACCTGTGAACTTTGGAGGGTTACCCGCGTTAAAGGACTTAAGGTTATAACCAGAGGTGTTGGTATTGTTTTGGCTCAAAGCTTGGGCTATCGCGGCGGCCATTTCCTGGGAACGTTGCTGTCTACGCATGCGCGAGGCTTCTCTTCTCTGAAATCGGCGAGATAGCGGAGGCATTCTATAAAAGTTTTTAATTTTAGTTAATATCTTGGTTTTTATCGCAAAGTTTTAATCTTATAAAGCTTGGTTTCACGGAGTTAGATGCTATCAAAAGTTAAAGTAAAATAAATGACCCTAATTGCAGACTTAATAAAGGTAACAAATTCGAATCAGAAATCGACAATTCATGTATCACCATGACTTTCCGAATTCCCAATTTAAAATATACGAGTAAACGAGTATTGGAGATTGACGATTCATGTATCACCTTGACTTTCCAATCTTCAATATAAAATATACAAGAAAATGAGTATTGGAGGTTGACAATTCATGTATCACCATGACTTTTCAAGTCTCCAACCTCAGAACATAATCGCAAATGGAAATTGAAAATCAACTATTCATGTATCACCATGACTTTTCGGATTTTCAAATCCCACAAACGAATATGTAAGTAAAATCAATAAAAATCGAAATTCAACAAAAATCGAAATATCGCGAAATAAAACATAAAATCATATACTGCGCAAGCGCGAGCATATTCACAAATAACGAGTAATTAACAATAAGCGCGCAAACATGAGATTTCTCTCATGCGCGAGAAGGGACTCTTAGGTATTCTAGGCCGTTACGTCTAACCACCTATCCTAAAGTCAACGAGCTCTGATACCAATCTGTAACACCCCGACCAAAGGCGGATTATACATCGGGGCGCCACATATTGTTTCATTACTCGTGACACTATTGGGTGTCAATATTTAATAAATACATTCATTCGCGCACGCGCGGGGTAAACACAAGATAACATAAAACATCATAAATCAATATATTATAAATTATAATATTAGAACAACAAATAACTTGTCTTGATACATTTTAATCTAGGTCCAAAATAAAGAAAACTTCCTATGTGTCCACAAGCTCCAAAACAGCTACTGCAAACCTGAACATGTGTTAAAATAAAACGTCAAACACTTGCGTGTTGGTGAGAAATCAAGTTTAATACAATACATAGATAACAATCAATCTGCGCGCAACACGTGTATGTCTGGTGTTTAACAAGGGTGCAATCAGATTGTGATCAAGCCTAGATAGATCATAGCTCATAGTTCATAGTTCAATCCGTGCTCCCAATTGAGCACAAAAACGAGAAAACATCTGTGCAAGTGTAAACAAAGAAAACCGTAAACGATAGGTCTCCCGTGTTCATCTAATGGATCCATGAAAACTTCGGAATAGGCCGAACAAAGCGGTTAATGATACACACATACAAATAAACAGCCAAGTAAACGTCCTCAACACATGGGATACTGCGCGACTAAAGTTCATAAACAAGTTTAAGACTCTAAGTTTGTATGAACACATGAACATCCCAAAACATTTAAAAGCAAAAAGGGATTAGGTACGAGATTACTCACTTGATAAACGATGCGGTGTAAGATAAAGCAAGAACCAACTTTAAACAAGCACAAGTTAACCTATAAATAAGATTATTGTTTTAATGATTGGTTTTAAGTCTTGATTATGAGTTAGCATAATTAATAAGTAAATTATTATATATAATATATATATTACCGAAAAAGCAGGGCAGAACAGGGAGGAAGACGGAGGCAGAGAGGAAGACGGCAGAGAGAGCAAGGGGCAAGAGAACAGGAGAGATTAAGTGTTTTGTGTGTGTAGTGTTAGGAAAAATAATACTATTATTTATAGAGAAACCCTAGGAGACATGAATCCAGAAAAAGGGGAAAAGATCTCAAGACAAACAGAACAAGACAAAACAAAAGATAACAAAAGATATCCTAAAGCAAGAGATATCAAAAAGCATAAGAAAACAAAAGCAAAAGATATGGAAAGATATGGCAGCTGCAGGGGGCAAAGGAAAAGCTGACAGGGAACAGTAAAAAGCATGGGCGGGTCAGATAAAGGTACTGGTCAAGCATGGAAAAAGCAGATCTCAAAAGATAATGTCAGTCACTTTATCTGTCAACCAATGGGGTTGGTGCGCATGCTGCGCCGAAAGTAACTTTTCAGACATAAAGCAGATTAGGTCAACAGCTCAAAAGATAAGACAACACAAAAGCAAACGGCTAGATTTAAACAGAAGAAAACTCGAAGGATTCAGCGCGAGAAGGCTAAGGCGCGAAGGCAGACACAGAAGGTCAAGAGAGCGCGAGCGCGAAGGCAGACAAAACTAACCTTAACGCGTCGCGGAAAGAACTACCATTTCTAAGCGCGCCGCGGGAAGAGTCACATTTCTTAGCGCGCCGCGGGAGGAACTAAAATTCCTAGCGCGCCGCGGGAAGAACTATAATTCTTCGCGCGTCGAGGGATGAACTACGATTCTTAGCGCGCTGCGAGAAGAACTACAAACCCTTAGCGCGTCGCGGGAAGAACTCCCGTCCTTCGCGCACTGCGAGAAGAATTACAATTCTTAACGCGCTGCGAGAAGAGTTCGTCTCGCGTATCGCTGAAACAGGTGGTCTTCACGCAGGATTCCTTGTAAGGGGTCTGGGGCGTGGAGCTGCGCAGACAACCTTAGGCGGGAAGAACCAAAGGACAAGCAAAGAGTTAGAAGAAAAAGAGGGAAACAAGGCGGAAAGAGAGAAGGAGAGGGACGGGACGGCGGAAAGAAAGAGAGAGAGAGGCGGGAAGGAAAAGTATATTATTATTAAAAGTAAAATATAAGTATAAATAAATATTAAATCATAAAAGAAAGAGTTCGGGTAAGAGAAACGGGTACCTGGGTCGGGTCGGATCGGGGCAGATGTCACAGTTTTTATGCTTAATTGTTTATTTTATGAAAGTATTGGGGGTTAAGTGCAATAATTTACAAAGTTTAAATGTTAATTGTAGGTTTATGAAAGATGGTGAAAAAAGAGTTAAGTTGGAAGACTTTAGGGGCCTTTTTGGTCAAGTTTCAAAACTACAACTCAAGGCCCGACCCAAGCCCACAAGTTAGAAGCCTTACATGATATTATATTAAGTTAATTAACTCAATTTTCTGCCATAATCCAGCCACAAAAACCGAAATCAAAGAACCCTAACTCCTACTACCTAGTCCGATCGACAGCAAGAGGAAAAAGAAAGAAAATTTTGTGGTGGCTAGGTGGCGGCTAGGGAAGGAGAAAAGAAGGCTTGGGTGACTAGGGACAGCAGCTATACTCGTTTTTCATCATTTATATAAGCCATATACTCTAAGTAAAACTCTCATAAACTTTACTTTTTGTTCAAGAACCCTAACTAGTTGAATTGATCTTTTTCTTTGGATTGTTTTGCAAGTAATTGATTGTTTGACTTTGATTTAGTTATCCTTGGATTTTGAATGGGTTTGATTATGTTTATATTGATGTTTATGATGATTTACTTGAATGTTAATGGCTGTCCAAACTTAATGAGTAGCTAATCTTGTTTGTTCTACCTAGGTTTGATGAATATTGTTAGGTTTTGACTAATAATATGGATTGTTAATGATCATGGCTTAAATTGTTAATGTAAAGTTTGATTTAACAGTAAATTAGATTGTGTTTAGTGGCTGTGTTTCGTTTGATTATACCTAATAACCTCGTGCTTTAATTAATTGAATCGGTATTGATTAGTTGTTGCATTTTTAAGGCTCTTTACTTTGTGTTTAGGGTTTATTTGCGGGAAGTACAACCGTAGGGATAAGTGGGTAAATTAATTAGATAAAATCAGTTGTGAAACACCTTCTTAGAGACCGAGAGGTGATAAGAAGTAAACTCGTCTCATTACTTTTACTTGTTAGAATTAAGATCGCGCGAGAGCGAGTTTTGTTCTTGTCGGGTTTGGGTGTTTGAGCGATTAGTTGGTCTAGTTTAAGTTAAGTTGAATTGTTCCTCTATCCTTGGTTGCGTAGTATTCGTTTCCATTAGGCTAGTGTGTCGGTGAGACCGAGAGGTGAGTCGGCATTAGAACACGTTAATAATTTGTTTTTCCAGTTTTTCCTAAAATCAACTAAGATAAGTTAGAGTTTGTTAGTGAGATCGAGAGGTGATCTGACCTTCTTGAGCGAACCTTAGTTGTGTCATCCTTTAGAACCGGTGTCGTGAGAGTTTTCAATCCATTGTCTTGTCATCTCCTTCAATATGATTCTTACCTAGGTAGACGTTTTTATCACTGCAGTCAAAGTTTCTGAAGTTTTGTCAAAAGTTTTCATTTAGTTAAGTTAAGTAGTTAAATCAAATCTAAAAAAATCAATTAAATATTTTGGTGAGTCTTGGTTAGAGTTTAGTGATTATAAACATTTTCACGTGTCTTCGAGTTCGATATCCGGACTTTCCTCATCTGTGCTATACGCGACCGATACACTTGCCGTTTGTGTGAATTAGGATAAATTGTTTGGTTTTTAAAGCTTAGTTGCGACTTGTGTTTTATTTTTATATATATATATATATATATATATTTTCGCACATCACAGGTCCGGAGCCCAAATACTAACTTAGCACCCCATGCACAAGCGTAACAAAAGGAGCTCACTTTGGGGGTCCCTTAGGTCCGGCAGGCGTTTCATAAGTTCAACCGCCCTCAAAGCTCTTTTAGTTGCCAAAGACCGAATAAACCCTGCATCCCGACTAACCGCTCCCCCCCAAGAGTTTAACTCCCATCGCAGGCCTGCTAATCTCTCCAGGGAATAAACCCGACACTTTCTTCGAATCATCACATGACGGCCAAAAAATCTCTGTTTTTCGAATATTAAGCCTAAGCCCTAGAGACGCCCCCTCTGAGCTAACAATGCCCAACGCTCTAGCGACCTCCTCAACCTTACCAATAATAGTGCCATCGTCTAAATACCAAACATGGAAGGGCAAGGAACAGGTCCCCTGCACCTTAAGGATGAGCGGATGAAGGACCAACGCAAAAAGAAGAGGGCCAAGGGGGGTCCCCTTGCTGCACCCCAGTAAAGGCCCCGATATGAGTATCCCCCACATATAAACGGGCGGGGCGGGCATATAAAAACTGGACCCATGGGAAGATGGATGGACATATGCAGCTAACTTCCCTGAGAAGGGTCGTCCGATCCACCTCGTTGAAGGCGTTAGAAAAATCAACAGTGAGCATAGCTAGGGACCCGTCAGAATGAAACGCGCTCAAAAATCTGTTAGCACTATGCAATACCGCTTCTGCCCCATTAGGGATCCCAACCCCGAATTGGAAATCCCCTAGATAAGCAGCCACCTTTTTCCCTATTTTACGCATAGCGACTTTCGACACCAATCTTCTCCAAATGGCCCCACTGCGATGGGTCTAATTCCATTGTCAGGCTTCAACAGGGGGTTCAACGGTGCCGAAGCAATGAACTCCACTAGAACTTTTGGACAAAGCCCCCCAAGCCACAAGTTGACAACATCAGTGATGGCCTTTAAGAGCCCGGAGGCTGTCGGATGTAACACCCCGACCAAAGGCGGATTATACATCGGGGCGCCACATATTGTTTCATTACTCGTGACACTATTGGGTGTCAATATTTAATAAATACATTCATTCGCGCACGCGCAAGGTATACACAAGATAACATAAATCAATATATTATAAGGCAAAATATTAGAACAACAAATAACTTGTCTTGATACATTTTAATCTAGGTCCAAAATAAAGAAAACTTCCTATGTGTCCACAAGCTCCAAAACAGCTACTGCAAACCTGAACATGTGTTAAAATAAACGTCAAACACTTGCGTGTTGGTGAGAAATCAAGTTTAATAGATAATAGATAGCAATAAATCTGCGCGCAACACGTGTATGTCTGGTGTTTAACAAGGGTGCAATCAGATTGTGATCAAGCCTAAATAGATCATAGCTCATAGTTCATAGTTCAATCCGTGCTCCCAATTGAGCACAAAAACGAGAAAACATCTGTGCAAGTGTAAACAAAGAAAACCGTAAACGATAGGTCTCCCGTGTTCATCTAATGGATCCATGAAAACTGCGGAATAGGCCGAACAAAGCGGTTAATGATACACACATACAAATAAACAGCCAAGTAAACGTCCTCAACACATGGGATACTGCGCGACTAAAGTTCATAAACAAGTTTAAGACTCAAGTTTGTACGAACACATGAACATCCCAAAACATTGAAAATAAAAAGGGATTAGGTACGAGATTACTCACTTGATAAACGATGCGGTGTAAGATAAAGCAAGAACCAACTTTAAACAAGCACAAGTTAACCTATAAATAAGATTATTGTTTTAATGATTGGTTTTAAGTCTTGATTATGAGTTAGCATAATTAATAAGTAAATTATTATATATAATATATATATTACCGAAAAAGCAGGGCAGAACAGGGAGGAAGACGGCAGAGAGAGCAAGGGGCAAGAGAACAGGAGAGATTAAGTGTTTTGTGTGTGTAGTGTTAGGAAAAATAATACTATTATTTATAGAGAAACCCTAGGAGACACAAACCCTAGAAAAGATCTCCAAAAGTAAAAGAAAAGATATCAACAGTAAAAAGTTCTGAAAAGTAAAGATATCAAAAGATATGGTAGCAGGGAAAAAGAGAAAAAGGCTGACAGGATTCAGAAAAAGGCATGGGAGAGGACAGATAAAGTTACTGGTTAAAACATGGCAAAAGCAGATCTCAAAAGATAATGTCAGTCACTTTTTCTACCAACCAATGGGGTTGGTACGCATGCTGCGCCGAAAGTAACTATTCAGACATTAGATAGGTTAGGTCAACAGCTCAGAAGAAAAGACATTACAAAAGCAAACGGCTAGAATAAACAGAAGATACAAGGGTAAAGCGCGGGAAGGCTGAGTGCGCGAGCGCGAAGGCTGGCACAACAATCCTTAGCGCACTGCGGGAAGAATCACAAATCCTTAGCGTGCTGCGTGAAGAACTAGAATTCTAAGCGCATCGCGGGAAGAACATACATTCTTAGCGCATTGCGGGAAGAACATGCATTCTTAGCGCGCTGCGAGAAGAGTTCTCTTCACGCATCGCAGGAACAAGATGTCTTCACGCAGGCTTCCATGTAAGGAGTCTGGCGCGTGGAGCTGCAGACATCCTTAGGCGGGAAGAACCAAAGGACAAGCAAAGAGTTAGAGGGAAACAAGGCTTAAGGGCGGGACGGCGACAAGAGGGAAAAGAAGGCGGAAAGAGAGAAGGAAGAGGGAGGGGACGGCGGAAAGAAAGAGGCGGGAAGGAAATATATATTATTATTAAAAATAAAATATAAGTATAAATAAATATTAAATCATAAAAGAAAGAGATCGGGTCAGAGAAACGGGTACCTGGGTCGGGTCGGATCGGGGCAGATGTCACAGTCTCCCCTACTTTAAGAAATTTCGTCCCGAAATTTATCTCGAAGTAGGTTGCGCAGAGAACAGGTGCGGGTACTTGATCTTCATTTGATCTTCCCTTTCCCATGTAAACTCGGCTCCGCGCTTGGACTCCCAGCGAACTTTCACGATAGGGATACGACTGCGCTTGGTTTGCTTAACCTCGCGATCCATAATCTCAACAGGCTTCTCAACGAAATGCATAGTTTCATCAACTTGAACTTCATCAAGTGGAATGCGAAGGTTCTCGTCAGCTAAACACTTCTTGAGATTGGATACATGGAACGTTGGATGCACATTACTGAGCGCGGGCGGCAGGTCAAGTCTGTAGGCAACTTTTCCCACACGCGCGAGAATCTTGAATGGACCAACATAACGAGGAGCAAGCTTACCTTTCTTCCCAAAGCGGACAACACCTTTCCAGGGCGACACTTTGAGGAGAACAAGATCACCAACTTGAAATTCGAGAGGCTTCCGCCTACGATCTGCGTAACTCTTCTGTCGGCTTCTGGCAGTCAGCAGATGATCACGGATCTTGGCGATTTTATCGGTTGTCTCTTGAACAAGTTCGGGTCCTGTGATTTGAGTTTCACCCACTTCGCTCCAACAGATCGGGGAGCGGCACTTACGACCGTAAAGTGCTTCAAATGGGGCCATACCGATACTGGAATGATAGCTGTTGTTATAAGAGAACTCGATCAAAGGCAGGTGTGAATCCCAATTACCTCCAAAATCAAGAACACAAGATCGGAGCATATCCTCAAGAGTTTGAATAGTTCGCTCAGACTGTCCGTCAGTCTGAGGATGATATGCCGTACTCATGTCCAAGCGAGTTCCTAGCGCAGATTGGAGAGATTTCCAAAAGTGGGATATAAAACGGCCATCGCGATCGGATATGATGCTCAAAGGAGTACCATGACGGCAGACAATCTCCTTGACATAAAGCTGCGCGAGCTGCTCAACACGGTAGTTTTCACGAATGGGCAGAAAGTGAGCAGACTTAGTCAATCGATCCACTATTACCCAAATGCTATCATGTTTGCTTGCTGTCAAAGGTAACTTGGTAATAAAGTCCATTGCTACACATTCCCATTTCCACGTAGGAATTTCTGGTTGTTCGAGCAAACCAGATGGGCGTTGGTGTTCAGCTTTTACTTTAGAACAAGTCAGGCATCTAGCTACGAACACAGCAATATCCTTTTTCATACCGGGCCACCAATAAGTTATGCGCAAATCCTTGTATATCTTATCAGCGCCAGGATGAATAGAATACCGAGATTTGTGCGCTTCACTCAGGATATCAGCGCGAAGATTCTCATCAAAGGGAATCCAGATGCGATTGAGATAGCAGAGAATTCCACTCAGATTGGGCACAAAATGCGCTTCCGCGCCACACGCTAACTCGGCGCGAAGGTTACCATTACTGATGGATGCGCGCTGCGCGTCACGAATACGCGATTCAAGGTTGCTTTGGATCGGCGCGAAGTGAAGCTGGGTGCGCGGCAAGATACAGTTAAGCTGGCAGGGTTTTCGGCTGAGCGCATCGGCTACCACATTAGCCTTACCAGGATGATACCGGATCTCACAATCGTAATCGCTGATGAGTTCGTTCCATCGGCGTTGCCTCATGTTGAGTTCCTTTTGATCAAAGATATGCTGAAGGCTTTTATGGTCAGTGTAGAGGATACACTTAGTACCATAAAGGTAGTGTCTCCAGATCTTCAAGGCAAAAACAACTGCACCAAGTTCGAGATCGTGAGTCGTATAATTCTTTTCATGAACCTTGAGTTGCCTTGATGCGTAAGCGATAACCTTGCCTCGTTGCATAAGAACACAACCGAGACCTTGGTTGGATGCATCGCAATACACGACAAAATCATCATTACCCTCAGGTAGCGCAAGAACAGGAGCTTCACACAACAAACGCTTGAGCGTTAGAAAGGCTTCTTCTTGCTTCGAGCCCCAAATATACGGTTTACCTTTGTGCGTTAGAGCTGTTAAAGGCAAAGCGATCTTCGAGAAGTTCGAAATGAAGCGCCGGTAATAACCAGCTAAGCCCAGAAAGGAACGGATCTCGGAAGGAGAGGATGGCGTAATCCAGTTCTTGATTGCTTCAATCTTGGATGGGTCGACATGAATACCCATCTTGTTAACAACATGACCAAGAAACTGTACTTCATCAGACCAGAATTCACACTTGGAAAGCTTAGCATAGAGTTGCTCAGCTCTAAGCTTCTGCAACACCAATCGGAGATGTTGCTCATGCTCGGCCTTGGTCTTAGAATACACCAGAACATCATCGATAAACACAATCACGAATTTATCCAAGAAAGGCCTACACACCCGATTCATTAGATCCATGAAAACGGCGGGTGCGTTGGTTAGACCGAAGGACATGACCAAGAATTCAAAATGGCCATAACGAGTTCGAAAAGCAGTCTTCGGAACATCTTCATCGCGGATGCGCAACTGGTGATAACCAGAGCGGAGATCAATCTTCGAGAAACAAGAGGCACCTTGGAGTTGATCAAAGAGGTCGTCAATACGTGGTAAGGGATACCGGTTTTTAATGGTGAGTTTGTTCAACTCGCGGTAATCAATACACATGCGGAACGATCCATCTTTCTTTTTAACGAACAACACCGGAGCACCCCAGGGCGAAGAGCTAGGGCGAATGAATCCTTTAGCAGTCAACTCTTGAAGTTGGCTTGCCAATTCTTGCATCTCAGCGGGCGCAAGACGGTAAGGAGATTTAGCTACGGGGGAAGCACCAGGGACAAGATCAATACGGAACTCGACTTCACGAGCGGGAGGGATACCAGGAAGATCATCAGGAAAAACTTCAGGGAAATCACGCACAACAGGGATATCGCGAAGCTTCTTTTCTTTAGCAGGTTTGACCACATGGGCTAAAAATGCAATACACTTCTTCCGCATGAGTCTTCGGGCTTCAGTGCAAGACATAAGCTTAAGACCGCGGGAGGGTTTCTCGCCGTAGATATGAAGATCACCATTTTCTCGAGGTATGCGAATAAATTTCTTGGCGCAAATAACTTCGGCGCGATTCTTCGAGAGCCAGTCCATACCAATGATAACATCAAAGCTTCCAAGAGGCATGGGGATGAGGTCGATCAGAAAATCGTTTTCGTTAAGGTTAAGCGTACAATCTTTAATCACTGAGTTTATTAAAACAGTTTCACCATTAGCCAATTCAACTGAAAAATCTTCTTTTAAGTCATCGCGCGGTCGCGCAAGCTTCTGTTCGAAGGCGCGAGAAATAAAACTTCGATCGGTGCCAGTATCAAAAAGTATAGAAGCATAAAATCCGTTAAGCAAAAATGTACCATTAACTACGTCATTATTCGCTTGCGCTTGGTGCGCGGTTATGTTAAAAGCTCGTCCACGCGTCACTTGGTTTGAAATCTGGTTCACCGGATTCGCTTGTGTGATTTGCACTTGTAGTCTCGGGCACGCGTTCCGGAAATGACTGGGATCACCGCAGTTATAGCACGACCTGGGTCGTGGGTTTTGGTAGATTGATTGTGGGTTCTGCGGGTAGACTGGTGGTGTTGGCGCAATTGGATTGGAGGGAAGGATTTTACAGAACTCAGCAGAGTGACCAACGCGGCCACATCGGTTACATTGACGACACGGGGTTTGGGTTGGGTGGTGAAGTCTACAGGTTGGGCAAAAGGGTTGATTTCCTGTGTAAGGTTTCTTAGGTGGCGGGGCAGGGAGTGCGGGATTGGTTAAGGCATAGTTGTGAACTACAGGGGGAGTTGGGTAGGCTGACAGTGGGTTAGGCGTGTAAACTGGAGGTTGATAAATGGGTTGTTGGGTAATGGGCGGGTTGGTAAGCGCATAGGCTTTGCGCCTGCGCTTGAGGTTGTTACGGTTTGAGGGTTCTGGTTTGGTTTCTGTTGGTTCAGGGACAGTCTTGGTGGGTTTGGTCTTTTCTGTTCCCCGCAGGAACAGGGTTCCTGCTCTGACATGGTTGTCGCTGAGCACAGCGGCCAACTCGATGGCGTCAGAGAGGGTTACTGGGTTTCTGGCCCATACAGAATCTTGAATTTCCATGGGAAGACCCCCAAGGAATTTCTCTATGGCTCGGCGGGAAGGGGTAACAAGGTGAGGGACCAGCAAGCTTAGCTCGTGGAAGCGCGTCGCGTACTCGCGCGCTTCACCGCTGTATTGCTTAAGATTCCAAAATTCCTCCTCCAGACGCTTAACTTCGTTGGGAGGGCAGAATTCTCGCGTAAGAATTTCCTTAAATTCCTCCCAGAGCATGCTGGAAGCAGCTTCTGCGCCACGCGCATGAGCTACTCCATTCCACCACGTAAGCGCTCTGGATTCCAGGACACTGGAAGCATATAGGGTTCGTCTGTCTGAGGGGCATTGGGTGTGAAGGAAAGTGTTTTCTATTTTCTCAAGCCACTGGAGCATCACGGTGGCTCCTTCAAGACCTGTGAACTTTGGAGGGTTACCCGCGTTAAAGGACTTAATGTTATAACTCGAGGTATTGTTTTGGCTCAAGGCTTGGGCTATCGCGGCGGCCATTTCCTGGGAACGTTGCTGTCTACGCATGCGCGAGGCTTCTCTTCTCTGAAATCGGCGAGATAGCGGAGGCATTCTATAAAAATTTTAATTTTAGTTAATATCTTGGTTTTAGCGCAAAGTTTTAATCTTATAAAGCTTGGTTTCACGGAGTCAGTTACAGTCAACAGTTAAAGTAAAATAAATGATCCTAAATGCAGACTTAATAAAGGTAACAAATTCGAATCAAGAATCGACAATTCATGTATCACCATGACTTTCCGAATTCCCAATTTAAAATATACGAGCAAACGAGCATTGGAGATTGACGATTCATGTATCACCATGACTTTTCAATCCTCAATATAAAATACACAAGAAAATGAGTATTGGAGGTTGACAATTCATGTATCACCATGACTTTTCAAGTCTCCAACCTCAGAACATAATCGTAAATGGAAATTGAAGATCAACTATTCATGTATCACCATGACTTTTCGGATTTTCAATCCCAACAAACGAATATGTAAGTAAAATCAATAAAAATCGAAATTCACAAAAATCGAAATATCGCGGAATAAAATCATATACTGCGCAAGCGCGAGCATATTCATAAATAACGAGTAATTAACAATAAGCGCGCAAACATGAGATTTCTCTCATGCGCGAGAAGGGACTCTTAGGTATTCTAGGCCGTTACGTCTAACCACCTATCCTAAAGTCAACGAGCTCTGATACCAATCTGTAACACCCCGACCAAAGGCGGATTATACATCGGGGCGCCACATATTGTTTCATTACTCGTGACACTATTGGGTGTCAATATTTAATAAATACATTCATTCGCGCACGCGCAAGGTATACACAAGATAACATAAATCAATATATTATAAGGCAAAATATTAGAACAACAAATAACTTGTCTTGATACATTTTAATCTAGGTCCAAAATAAAGAAAACTTCCTATGTGTCCACAAGCTCCAAAACAGCTACTGCAAACCTGAACATGTGTTAAAATAAACGTCAAACACTTGCGTGTTGGTGAGAAATCAAGTTTAATAGATAATAGATAGCAATAAATCTGCGCGCAACACGTGTATGTCTGGTGTTTAACAAGGGTGCAATCAGATTGTGATCAAGCCTAAATAGATCATAGCTCATAGTTCATAGTTCAATCCGTGCTCCCAATTGAGCACAAAAACGAGAAAACATCTGTGCAAGTGTAAACAAAGAAAACCGTAAACGATAGGTCTCCCGTGTTCATCTAATGGATCCATGAAAACTGCGGAATAGGCCGAACAAAGCGGTTAATGATACACACATACAAATAAACAGCCAAGTAAACGTCCTCAACACATGGGATACTGCGCGACTAAAGTTCATAAACAAGTTTAAGACTCAAGTTTGTACGAACACATGAACATCCCAAAACATTGAAAATAAAAAGGGATTAGGTACGAGATTACTCACTTGATAAACGATGCGGTGTAAGATAAAGCAAGAACCAACTTTAAACAAGCACAAGTTAACCTATAAATAAGATTATTGTTTTAATGATTGGTTTTAAGTCTTGATTATGAGTTAGCATAATTAATAAGTAAATTATTATATATAATATATATATTACCGAAAAAGCAGGGCAGAACAGGGAGGAAGACGACAGAGAGAGCAAGGGGCAAGAGAACAGGAGAGATTAAGTGTTTTGTGTGTGTAGTGTTAGGAAAAATAATACTATTATTTATAGAGAAACCCTAGGAGACACAAACCCTAGAAAAGATCTCCAAAAGTAAAAGAAAAGATATCAACAGTAAAAAGTTCTGAAAAGTAAAGATATCAAAAGATATGGTAGCAGGGAAAAAGAGAAAGGCTGACAGGATTCAGAAAAAGGCATGGGAGAGGACAGATAAAGTTACTGGTTAAAACATGGCAAAAGCAGATCTCAAAAGATAATGTCAGTCACTTTTTCTACCAACCAATGGGGTTGGTACGCATGCTGCGCCGAAAGTAACTATTCAGACATTAGATAGGTTAGGTCAACAGCTCAGAAGAAAAGACATTACAAAAGCAAACGGCTAGAATAAACAGAAGATACAAGGGTAAAGCGCGGGAAGGCTGAGTGCGCGAGCGCGAAGGCTGGCACAACAATCCTTAGCGCACTGCGGGAAGAATCACAAATCCTTAGCGTGCTGCGTGAAGAACTAGAATTCTAAGCGCATCGCGGGAAGAACATACATTCTTAGCGCATTGCGGGAAGAACATGCATTCTTAGCGCGCTGCGAGAAGAGTTCTCTTCACGCATCGCAGGAACAAGATGTCTTCACGCAGGCTTCCATGTAAGGAGTCTGGCGCGTGGAGCTGCAGACATCCTTAGGCGGGAAGAACCAAAGGACAAGCAAAGAGTTAGAGGGAAACAAGGCTTAAGGGCGGGACGGCGACAAGAGGGAAAAGAAGGCGGAAAGAGAGAAGGAAGAGGGAGGGGACGGCGGAAAGAAAGAGGCGGGAAGGAAATATATATTATTATTAAAAATAAAATATAAGTATAAATAAATATTAAATCATAAAAGAAAGAGATCGGGTCAGAGAAACGGGTACCTGGGTCGGGTCGGATCGGGGCAGATGTCACATCGGAGACCCCTGGCCACAGAAAGCGTCTAAAATATGTTGGGCCCGCAAACCATCCCTCCCACAAGATGTACCTTTCGGGAAGGTTTTAATACATTCCAACACACAATCACCGTCCACCTGCAAGGCTGGTTCCGATGGCACGACGGAGGGCATGGTCGGGGGGTCCACCACGGGATGTTTATCAATCAATGCTCTCAAAGTATCCCCCCCCCGGCAGGCGCGACCCCGGATGAACACAGGACTTTGATCGCCGCTGCGTAATGGCCGTCCGCTACCTTCCGGAGGCACTGCTTGATATTGCCCCCTCCCTCTTCTTTATGTTGGCAATCCCACATCACTGGAAGTTCAAGGAGCGGTAGCACCAACTCATCTAAACCTGCCCCATCTTTCCAAACAACCAAAGCCCGCATAATGGAGCTACATTGAATCGATTTCCTGTTACCGGACCTTCGTTCTTGCCTAGTAGCCGGTTTGACAACACGTAACGTGCAACGAGGCAACAACAAAAGTTTAACCCAAGCCTCATTAGACCTCGAGGCATCCACCACTTTACGGAGCCTCCCTGACAAAGCCTGGGCAAAAGCCATGCGACACGCGGGCGGGATACTCTTGACAGTGGCAATAGGAATGGCGAGGACGCGCTCAAGGAGAGCGACATCTACCACAAACGTCTCAGACTGACCACTCCCAAGTTCCACCTGCGAATCGCGGGGTTGAGGGATCCCCACAATAAAATCAAAGTCGCCTCCTGCACGTGGGGTGCATTTAACAACTTCTTTTCCGTGCAGACAAGGCCTATTCAAGGCATGCAGGGCCATGCACTCCCCGCATAACCAGTTCTTAAGCAAGCGCAAGGTTTCGACAACGTCATTGTAGAGTTCCAAGTCCGAAGCAAGACGCTCCTTTAACTGATCTCTCCTTTCCTTTACATTGAAGTGATCCCGCTGAAAATGCATGAGTAACCTACAGTACCCCTTGTATCTTGGGATACCATCTTTGCAAATATGAAAATTTTTAAAGGGGTAACGCCAAATCCCCGTGCCCGAGCTAGGACCGGGCTCTCCACCATAGGCCCTTATAAATCACTTAAGAAATTAAAACTTTTTTATTTTTGGAAATAAAGGAAATTAAAATAAAATTTGGTGTTGGCATTTAATCAAACACCTGACGGGCATTACTAGCGAAACCTCCAAACTAATGCCATTCAAAACAAATCGCCCAGAAAATGAAATGCTAGAAGACCAAATAAGCAAAAACCGAGAATGGGTGATGACGGTGGCAAAATAAGGGTGGGGCAGTGAGGTGGGGATGGGGGGGGGGGGGTAACGGCAGTGGCGGTGGTGGGTGACAGGCGGAGACGGGAAGGGAGGCTTACGGTGGAGCTGTGAGGCGGAGATGGAGGTGGTGGGTTAGGGTGGTGGGTAATGGAGGTGGTGGTAGGAAGTTCGGTTGGGAGGTGGGTAATGGAGATGGTGGGAACTAGCGATTAATCTTATGGTTTTCTTTTGACGGTTTAAAAGATGAACTAGCGATTCATCTATTAAAAAGTTATACGATATGAACAATAAAACCCTAAGTTTAACGATCCCATTAAACATATTTTTCTTCCCACAACCAATTGTAACCATATCGTATAATTTAATACGCATACCGTACTAACAAACCAGCTAACCGCCCCTAGGAAGGGTTACAATACAAAGCACCCAATGGCAGTTTCGTAAATCTTTTCAACTCCAAGCCTTAAACTCAAACCCCTCAGTTTACCGCAAACAAACCTACACCCAACCTGCAAACTGCCGATCCATCGATCAATAACCATAACCCATCACACATCACACACTCAACCATCATTAATCATCATCTGCAACACTCATTCTCAAGTCTTGAACATAACCCACAAAGGTAAAGTCTTTATCTTTCAAGATAATCCTGAAATTTGACCCAATTAAATACCCTTGTCAAGAACCCATTTTTATTCCGATTTCAATCATATAACTTGATTATTACTCATAAAGTTAACTGATTTAATCACACCCAGTTGTTAATTTTGTGTTTTATTGCTTCAAGATTGATTAAATGGGCAAAACTAGACCTAGGGCTGCAGAAAAGAGGGTTTTAGGTCAAGGTTCTATTGTATTAACTTCAGATTCATTATTATCAATCCCACCTGCACCTGTTTATTACCCTAGTGAAGACGAGTTTACCGACCCGTTAGCGTATATTTATAAGATCCGGCCCGAAGCGGAAAAATTCGGGATTTGTAAGATTATTCCGCCGAAAAACTGGAAGCCGCCGTTCGCGTTGGATTTGGATACGTTTACGTTTCCGACGAAGACGCAGGCGATACACCAGTTGCAGGCGCGCCCGCCCGCGTGTAACTCGAAGACGTTTGAGTTGGAGTATAAGAGGTTTTTGGAGGAATATTGTGGGAAGAAGGTGGTGAAGAAGAAGGTGGTGTTTGAAGGGAAGGAGTTGGATTTGTGTAAGTTGTTTAATGGTGTGAAGCGGTTTGGCGGGTATGATAATGTTGTGAAGGAGAAGAAGTGGGGGGAGGTTTTTCGGTTTGTAAGGTCGGGTGGGAAGATTTCGGAGTGTTCGAAGTATGTGTTGTCGCAGTTGTATTATGATAGTTTGTATGAGTACGAAAGTTATTATAATAAGCTGGATCGGGTGAAAGAGAAGACTTGTAAGCGAGAGTTGCAGGATGAGAAAAAGACGGTACAACAAAGTTGTAAACGGATTCGAGTTAACGAAGATGAGAAAGTTAATGTTAATGTTAATGTTAATGTTAATGTTAATGTTAATGTTAATCTACGTAAAGTAGTTGATGAAGACTCGTACAATCAGATATGTGAACAGTGCAGAAGCGGGCTGCATGCAGAAGTAATGCTTTTATGTGACAGGTGTAATAAAGGATGGCATATTTATTGTTTATCACCACCGTTGAAACGGGTCCCACCTGGTAACTGGTATTGCTCCGAGTGCTTCAACTCCGAGAAAGAAAGCTTCGGTTTTGTTCCCGGGAAACAGTTGTCGTTGGAGGCTTTTAGGCATGTGGTGGATCGAGCTAAGAAGAAATGGTTTGGTGCGACGTCTGCGTCGAGGGTAGAATTGGAAAAAAAGTTTTGGGAGATAGTGGAAGGATCTGTCGGTGAAGTTGATGTTATTTACGGTAGTGATTTGGATACGTCTGTTTGTGGTAGTGGTTTTCCTCGTGTGAATGATAAACGACCGTCATCAATAGATGTTAATGAATGGGAAGAATATTGTTCTAGCCCGTGGAATCTTAATAACTTGCCAAAGTTACAAGGGTCAATGCTTCGTGCTGTTCATCATAATATTGCTGGTGTTATGGTACCTTGGCTTTACATTGGGATGCTATTTTCGTCTTTTTGTTGGCACTTTGAAGACCACTGCTTCTATTCTATGAATTATCATCACTGGTAAATAAGTTGTTAAAATCTTAATATTATAGTTCATTTATAAATTATCTCGAATTGTGACGTTAATTTTTTTTTATATTATATACTTTTAGGGGAGAGCCGAAATGTTGGTATAGTGTTCCCGGTAATGAAGCCAGTGCTTTTGAGAAGGTAATTTATTCTTGACATTAAAGTTTTAACTAAGTCAAAGAAAAAGTTTGACCTTGAGGATTGACTTGATATGCAGGTTATGCGAAACAGCCTTCCTGATTTGTTTGATGCGCAACCCGACTTGCTTTTTCAGTTGGTAACCATGTTGAATCCATCTGTACTTCAAGAAAATAATGTTCCGGTTTACAGTGTATTACAGGTTCGATATGCGAAATAAATAACTTAATGAATACCGATTCATTATTTTGATAGTTTTTGTGTATTGTATATTAAAAACTTGTGTTGTATCTAACTTCCAGGAACCTGGGAATTTTGTCATTACTTTCCCAAGATCTTATCATGGAGGGTTCAACTTTGGTGAGCATAATACATATGCTTAAGTTTATTTATTAATAAATTTTATAACTTTTATTCGTTTTATAAATTATCTTGTGGTTGTGGCAGGTTTAAATTGTGCGGAAGCTGTGAATTTTGCACCGGCTGATTGGTTACCTTATGGTGGTTTTGGAGCAGAGCTTTATCAGCATTATCGCAGACCTGCTGTTTTGTCTCATGAAGAGCTGCTTTGTGTGGTAGTCAAGGTATACATGTATACTCTATACAAAAATAGGGCGGTCAGCAGTTTGTTACATGAGTCTATACTCTATACAAAACTATGCGTTTAGTATTTAATATATATATATATATTACAAGTTATTAAAGAAAAAACAATTCTGTGTTTATAGGACTCTTGAAAAAGGAAAAAAAGATAAGGAAATTATTTTACCAATTTGAAAGTCGTTTTCCGCGCCTGCAACTTACCTAGTTTTACAATTATGTCCATCAGTCACCTACAAATTCATATAATTTTTTTAAACCATTTATAAATGTAAAAAGTTTATCTTCTAGATCATGTGGCCATGTTCCAATGCTCATTATTGTTGTTATATTTTGCCTACTATTTACAGAATGATTATGATAGCAATGCTGTACCTTACTTGAAAAATGAGTTGCTTCGCGTATACAATAAAGAAAAGAGTTGGAGAGAAAAGCTTTGGAAAAATGGCATTATTCGTTCTTCTCTTATGACTCCTCGAAAGCAGCCAAATTATGTTGGTGTTGAAGAGGTATTTTTTTTTCTTTTTGATATATATTTTAAAATTCTTAAATATTAATGAAAATTGGGGACAATGTTTTGCAGGATCCAACGTGCGTCATATGCCAGCAATTCTTGTATCTGTCAGCTGTCTGTTGCAGCTGCAGGCCTTCTGCTTTCGTCTGTCTGGAGGTAAAGTGATTAAAAGTATTCCAAATACGATAATATAGTTTATCATGTGGCCCTAATTCTGTATTCTTGACTAATTAATTATATTATAAATGCAGCATTGGGAAAACCTATGTGAATGCAAGCCCCGTAAACGCCATCTTCTTTACCGTCACACACTTGCAGAATTAAATAGTATAATTGTTACGATGGAGACACAAGATTCTGAGGAAACGGTCCAAAAAAGAAACGCAAGAAAGCTGACTTGCACCAGCGAGACACCTTTATCGAAGAAGGTTTTAAAATCATGAAGATTATAATTAATATATTGGTTTCAAACTTCTTTTTTATATTGAAATATTGGTGAATCATTAATAAATAATGCTATTTTTTAACTGATTTACTTTAATATGATATATATAGGTTAAAGGTGTAAATGTTACAATTACACAACTGGCTCAAGAATGGCTTCTGCGGTCTTGTAAAACTCTGCAAATGCCATATTCAAATGACGCATATGTCCTTGCCTTGAAAGAAGCTGAACAATTTCTTTGGGCTGGTTCTGAAATGGATTCAGTAAGATTAAAAGTGTCTGATTAAGTTCCCGTTTATTTATTTTTGTTAAAGAATATGCATTTATAATTTTATATAATGTTAATAGGTCAGAGAACTGGTAAAGAACTTGGTTGAAGCTCAAGTTTGGGCAGAAGGCGTTAGAAATTGTCTTTCGAAAATCGAATTGTGGCCGTCTCATCATAACTGTGAAATGGAGAGGGTAAAGATGGAAGATTTGACCACTTTGCTTAATGTCAGTCCGGTGCCATGTAATGAACCTGGACATCTAAAGTTAAAGGTGAATAATATTTAATATTTATATTTTATGTAACAAGATGTCTGTTTAGTACTTGAGGCCTGAACACGGTTTTTTTTCTTTTTCATAGGGTTATGAAGAAGAAGCAAAAGAGCTTATTCAAGAAATCTCTAATGCTCAATCAACACCCTCCAATGTTTCTGTAAATCATCTTAAAACAAATTAAATCCTAATTATTATTTTTAAAATTTTGTTTGTTACTTATCTTGGGCCATGCTTTCAGATTGTTGATTTGGAAACCTTGTATACCAAAGCTTGTGATTCTGCTGTATATGTAAACGAAAGTGAGGAGTTATTGACCAAATTGACAGATGTCAAGGTTAGTTTAGTCTTTTGTCTTATATATTGCCAATATTAGATGTTTTATTGTTTTCTGATATATATCTTTTTATTTATCAACTTAGCTCTGGTTACACACGGTACGAAACTGCATTTCAGAGAAATCTCATGGTATAATCGAGATTAGCGTCATCAATAACTTGAAGTCAAAGGTAGATATGATATAATGTTTTCCGCTTGCGTCTGTTCTTTTTTATAAGATTGGCATTTATCGTTTCATTTTTTTTATATATCAGATTGTGGAACTTCAACTTCAAGTTCCGGAAGTTCCATTGTTTTTGGATTTTGCAAAGAAAGTTGAATTATGTCAAACTCGGTGTACTGAGATGCTAAGAGGTTCTATAACATCAAAGGTTGGTAATTTAGCTAATTTATATAATTACTAACTTTCAGTGGTATTTTATGATTTTATCTAATACAGAACATAACATATGATGTGCAGAACCTTGAAGTGCTCGTTCAAGAATATGATGGTTTTACTGTTAATGTTCCCGAGTTAAAACTTTTGAAGCAGTATCATAGTGACGCGTTTGACTGGATTTCAAAATTCAATAACCTTTTGAAGGACATTCATGAACGGGAGGATCAACAAAATGTTGTTAATGAGCTTATTCGCCTCGAGAAAGATGGATCATTGTTGAAAGTTCAAGGTTTGCATCAGCATCATGCATAATACACATGCTTTATATAATACGTATAGTTTTGTTAACATATCTGAAAATATGATTGTTTTGTTTTCTTAATTATGTGATGAAGTGGATGAGTTGCTTCTTGTTGATGTGGAGTTAAAGAAGGCTTATTGCAGGGTAGAAGCTTGGAAGGTATCAATTTACTATTTCAATAATAATCTACTGTTTTGGAGAAATTATTTAAGACCTTTTATGCTTAAAATAATGCACTTTTAACTCGTTACGCTTTTTAGGTGCTCGGTTGTAAATCGCCTTTGGAATCTATTCAACAAGTAATGACTGTGGCCACCAAGTAAGAATTCTTGGCATGATTCTTTGTAGAATAATAATAATAATAATAATAATAAATGTAACAAATAACAATTAAACAGATTTAGTTTGTTACATATATTATTATTATTATTATTATTATTTGTAGTAGTAGTAGTAGTAGTAGTAGTAGTAGTAGTAAATGATTTCTGATGTCATGTAGACTGCAAATCGATAACGAGAAGCTGTTCAAGAAAATTTCTGATGTTATTGCACAAGCTGTGCGTTTGGAAGAAAAAGCAAAACATATTCTCGGCTGTGAGGTTCAAATGTCTGATTTTGAAGACGTAAGGTAAGCCACGCTCATCTGTAAATATCGGTGCATTTAGCCATTTATTGCTTGAACTATAAAAGCTGCTAATTGGTTTATATTCAGGATGTCGGAGGATATTTGTGCAATTTTTCCGTCTCTTGATGGTGTCAAGAACGCGTTATCAATTGCGAAATCGTGGTTAATGAAATCCAAACCTTACTTAGTTACGGACCCCTCTGTGATGGCGGTTACGAGTTCTTTGCTTAAAGTTGAAGACTTGAAGGTTTTAAGTTTTAACTATGTCTGTTTATTAGGTTATTTTAAGTGTTTATACCGAAATTTTTTTAAAACATGATGCATTTTTGTAGGAGTTGGTTTTGGAATCGAAGTTACTAAAGATGTATCTCGAAGAGCGAGTTTTGCTTGAAGACGTTCTGCAGAAGTATTTGCAGTGGGAGCATAATGCGTTTTCTGCTCTAAACGATGCTGAGTCGCTTCTGAATATTCTTGATGCGGTTAATGAGATTCCATCTGATATAATCTCCACAATTAACAATCATGTTGCCAAGATGGAATCCATAATAAAAAATGAGTTATCACTTCGTTTTGACTCCATTGTATTTTCAAAACTACAAGAAACTAGTGCGTTTCTTGGTTGGTGTTCTAAAGCCCTTGTTTTTCGTGCTGGTGTTCCCACGCTCAAGGTGACCCATTAAGTTTGTAGCTTTGTACGCGTGAGGTGATTTTTGTTATTTAATAATAATTATCATAATAATATTTAATATTCTTTTTGTAGGAAGTTGAATTGTTGTTGGAGGATGCCAGGTGTCACCGTGTTACATATGCAGAACGTTCTTTTTGGAGGTCATTGGTTGATGGGGTTAATTGGCTTAAGCAAGCTGTTGAAATTCTTGGTTCGAGTAACGTTAAAAGATTTAATCTGAGTGATGTTGAAGAAGCTTTGAGACAATCTAAGGTAATATACTAATATTCCCTCTAGTGTTTTATTTCTTTTTCTTTTTCGTGTATTTACTAACGACATTTAATAATGGCAGATGATTAAAATATCTTTTCCATTGATTATTGACCGACTACATGATGCTATCAAGAGACACAAGTGAGAGTTTCATTAGTTATCATATATTGTTTCTTTATACGTGTACTAAATTTCAGTGCTAATCATCTTAATAAATTAATAACCGACACTTTTCAGTTTATGGATGGATGAAGTGAAAGCATTTTTCAACTGCAGCACTGGAGACCGATCATGGTCTTTGTTACTGCAACTCGAGGTCGTATAATATTTCTCAAAGTTTCCGTTTTTTCTTCATTAATGAACTTATCATCATAACTTTCAAATTGTTATTAATAATAATAATATTATTACTTGATCCATGCAGGGTTCTGGCAACACTAATGCTTTTAACTGCATCGAAATTAACACGGTTTTATCTGAAGTGCAACGGGTCAAAGAGTGGAAACAACGAGCTGCAAATATTGTTGGAGTTAAAGTCGGTGATGATAATCTGCTACTTGATGGTCTATCTCAGGTACTGTTTACCTACCACATCAACCTTCATAAAGTTATCGTTGTCTAATATTCAAGATAACTTTTTTTGCAGATATTAAATACTCTAGACAGATCTTTATGTGTGTACGACAAGCCTGTTGACCGCAGTCAAACTTGTTTGTGTATGTTCTGCTTAAACGACTCTCAAACTCAAGAAATCTTAACGTGTTCCGTGTGCATGGATTGGTAAGTTGTCATGTTTAATATTAATTAGTAATTAATAATTAATAATAAAGCTTAATATAATGTTGAATCGTGCTTCTTGGTTATTTTGCTTGCAGCTACCATATGCACTGTGTAAAACCAACTGGAGGCAGTACAAGTCATTCAGCATCTCACACATGTCCTTATTGCCACGTCATCGAGTCTGGCAAAACCTCTCGGCTGGTATGATTTAGTTACTTAATGGATTCTGTATTTTTTTAGTTTTTACTTGACTTCGGTTTTCGTTTTCTTTTTCAGAAAATTGATGCAAAACGTCCCGAATTGGATATGTGTTTGGAGCTTTTGTCTGATGCTGATAACCTATGTGTTGAGTAAGTGCCTAATGATGCAGTTTGGTTAAGTATAATACATCAAATTGTTACTGATAATTTGCTTCGTGCAGGATCGAGGAAAAGACTATAATACATCGAATCATTGAGAAATCTCAAGCGCACAAAACTTGCTTAACTAAAATTGTGGAATTTTTATTGGCTTCTATCGGCGAAGACTTGAGCGTGGTTGTTAGGAAACTGTCAACCGCTTTAAAGGTGACTAATTTTTTATTTTATATAACTTTGCTATATATCAGGGATTACTCTATAAAATAGTAACCAAGTTTTGAAACTGTTCCAATCAGGTCGCTCATAAAATCTTTTGTTCCAATTAGGTCACTAAAGTTTCCTATATGTTCTACTCCTATATATATGTTACCTGAATAGCAGGTTTTGTAGGTTTTTTTTAAATAGTTTAACATTGCAAATTTTTTTTAAGTGACAAAATTAGTAAAAATTGAGAAAAAAAATTAATTGTGAAAAAATGCAAAAAAAAAAGAATTTTTTTTAAATTTTGCAGTTTTTTTGTTGCACTTTTCCAGATTATTATTATTTTTTTGCAATTTTACGCAAAAAAAAAGTTTTTTTTTAACTTTCCAGCTTTTTTTTCCTTTTTTTTTTTGCAATTTTTCAGTTTTTTTTTCTTTTTTGCAATTTTTCACAATTTAAAATTTATTTTTTTTCAATTTTTAAAAAATGTTTTGAAATGTCAAAACTATTTAAAAATTAAAAAAAATCTTCATGACTTGCTATCCAGGTAAAATATCTAGGATTAGAAAAAAAAAGAGAAAACTTTAGTGATTTGATTGGAACAAAAGATTATATGAGTGACCTGATTGGAACAGTTTCAAAACTTGGTTACTATTCTATAGAATTGCCCCCTATCTAAACTAAAGTAATTAGCACGTGTTTAGCCCATCCTGTGTAACAAGAGTCTATAATTTTATTATTCACAGGCAGTAGAAATTGCTGGAGTGTACGATCGTGAAAGTAACTGCAAATTTGAGCTTGCCTTAGCAACAAATTCATGGAGAGTTCGAGCGTATAAGCTATTAAACGGTTCACAAAGACCATCAATCTACCAGGTCCAACGGATACTGAAAGAGGTACTCGCAAAATAGTAATAATAATATTATTCATACTTACTTTTTTATTTAATAGAATTTATAATATTTGCAGGGTCACGCTATAAATATTGTTTCGGAAGATTATTTTTATCATAAACTTGAGACAATGAAGCAAGTTGGCTTGCAATGGGCTGGGAAAGCCAGAAAGGTCTTTGTTTTATTTATTTTTTATTATCTTTGTTAACAAAATGTACGTTGACCAAGTCAAATAATATCTTTTTATACTACTTATTGTTACAGGTTTCAGCAGATTCTGGTGCACTTGAATTGCATAAAGTTTTTGAACTTATAGGTGAAGGTGAAACTATTCCAGTGCACTTTGATAAGGAACTTAAGGTAACAAAAACATAATATACAAACATCATTTCTAGGCTTTTTTTTGTTTTTTTATTATTATTTTAACTTGTTACGGTGTCGGTTTCTTGCAGTTATTGAGAGAACGCAGTATGCTTTATTGCATATGTAGGAAACCGTATGATCAAAGACCAATGATCGCTTGTGATAAATGTGATGAATGGTATCACTTTGATTGTATTCGATTATCATGGGCACCAAAAGATTATCTTTGTCCCGCATGTAAGGTTGATACATTAGAAGACGACATTAAATGCACTTCGTCATCAATCGTACAAGAAAGGCAAGCACACTCTTTTAAATTTAAGTTTTAAACCCGTAATATTGACTTTGACCGGTACGTATCTAACATATGTTTGACTTTGACTTTGACCAGGTCAAATGGCGAATGTGAAGAGCCTCAGACACCATCTCCGAGACCAATGGAGTTGAGAAGGGAAGCGGAAAGCAATGATAATGTTAGTAGCAAGAAACGAAGTGGGATTGAGAGTCTTTTGTGGAGAAACCGGAAGCCGTTCAGAAGAGCAGCTAAAAAACGAGTAGAGCTTGATGTTTTTTCTCCGTTTTTTCATGTACATGATCAATTAAATTTGTAATGTTGGGTTAAATGGAAATTTGATCATTTAATTCATTTAATTGATTCTAGGTTTTACATGATGTAGCTTTTTTGGTGAATACTTATTTCTAGGCTTTAAGTGACTGAACTAGATTTTTCATCTCAAAAGTCTTTTGTTAATTGTAATGCTTTTTGAACATTGTTATTTAACCTAGAAGTGTAATGAACCAATTGCTTTCTGCCTGAGTTACATTCTTTATCTAATGTATTTTGCTGAATGTGGATTTAAAACATAATACAAGATAAGTAGAGGTGCATAAACTCATGCATTGTTTCAGCGGCTCAAGTTATTATACAAATGGGGACAAAAATGAGAAGGGTTTATAGCCGCAAAAAAACACCAAAAAAGATAATAAAAATTCATAACTTAAAAACTAATGAAAAATGTAGAAATGCAAAAATATTTTCACCGTCTTTCTCGTTCTCAAGAAAAAAAAACCTCGAAAAAGTTTAATGTTGAGAAAAAAACACCATTGTGTCTTTTCATTTATCATTGTGTTTTGTGTTTATTTTCGTCATTGATTGTGTTTTTCATTGACATTGTTTCTTTTTTTATTTATCATTGTGTTTGTTCATTTTTGACATTGTGTATTTCGTCGGTTTTTTTTTAAACAGGAATAACGGGGGAAACATTTTTGTTTTTTAATTTTTTTCGTTTTTTATTTATATTTTGAGTTATGATTTTTTTTCATTTTTTTTTCGTTTTTTATTAAGGGTTTTTTATGTGGCCACAAATCATTCTCACGATTCTCATTTTTCTCTCCCTTTGTATTTTAACTTTACCTTGTTTTAGCTATAATATATAAGACACCTATGTGGCTATGTAGCTATAAAATAGCAATAAAAATCGAAAGAGAAGGAATAGTTACGCCTCATAGGTACAACAGCCAGAACAATAATTGTAATGTTGGAGATGAGAAACAATATGTTTCTCTAGATGGCTTTTCATATGACTTTCTATATATAATTAAACTACTTCATTCTCACGTTAATTTCATTTGTACGTTAACTTTCCCTATTGGTTTCATAGTCATTAACTCATTATAAAAAATGTCAAAAGTCATTTACTTGTACTAAGCAGAAACAATGACTTAAAACAATTTAAATGGCAACTTAAAACAGTTTAATCACTTGATAGACACTTACAAATTGGCTAAAACTTTCTTCAAATTGTCATCTTATCTTAGTATTGATTACATCAGTTACACCAACACAACTGGTGAATGTAATTTTCCAGTGATCAGGACAAGAGTAGTAATAGGTTTCAGGAAGAAAATATCTAAGGCAACGCAGTAAAGCGCAATCCCTAGATCACTTTGTTCGTTTATGAATTCCGTAAAATTACCGTTGTAGAAAAGTGGAGTGAGGAGATCATAAAAGTTGTAGCATCTTAGGGGTTTGTGTTGTTTTAAGAGAGATACGGAAGCAAGTGTATCAGAATATATAACATGGAAATGAAAGTAATTGATGCCCTGCTTGGGTGCGCACATATAATGTGTATATGTGTGAACCCTCAGGTGGGCTAAAGTGAAATTGCACTAATTTTGACGTTATTTTACTAATCTCGTGAAAATAACGTTAAAATTGGCGGAAGGTTAATCAGGCATCATGTGGTAGCGTTGATAGCCGAAAGACAAGGGTACATGCACCAATTGGCCGGTGTCCCAATAGTTGAGTGTTATGTGCCTTATGTCCAAGGCTTGATGCAAAATTACCATCGAGCTGGGGGTCTCACCGGAAGCAGCCTCTCTATTCCTACGGGGTAGAGGTAAGGCTGTCTACATCTTACCCTCCTCAGACCCTACCATAGCTTTGCTATTGGTGGAATATACTTAGTACGACAATGATGATGAAATGAAAGTAATTTTCATAATTTTTTTTTTACTAAAACTAAAGATTCAATAAGCACGCATACTTGAATAGTTGAATGATGATCTTTAACAAAAATCCAAGGGATCATAACATGGTTTTTAAACCACAAAGTGAGTTTTATGTTTCAAAACAAATTAGTCATACATCTGAACGAAGACAGCACATCAACTCCATCCAGTAAAGTAATCTTTAATCTCCGTAACCGCAAACTCCAGCAAAAGCTGGCTGCATAATTTAAAACCAAAAAAATTTCAGTAACACCACTGCGCACAAAACACACAGATGCGTAAGAGAAAAATATTACATGACATATTACTTACAACTCATTCTACTCTTCCATGGCGTCACCAGGTTTATCATCACTGGGTTTAACATCAATAGTGAAGCTGTACTCCTGGTCACACCCCATGTAAGAATCACACATGAAGTACAAAGTCAAGTTTTTCTTCCCGGGCTCACTCGGAGCAGTGATATTATCAAGCTTAACCTTCGCCTTCCTCTGCAACGAAGCCCTCTTAATCGCAAGCAACTGGTTACTTTTAGTATCACCAACAACCAGCCACCATCCTTCTTCTTTACTTTTCGGGTACCTCGGTGCATCCACAGGCCTCACCTCGGTCCTACCCTCCAAATCCCGTTCGAGTGTAACCACCACTGTCATATCTTCCCCAGCTATAATATTCTCGCTGTCCAAAACATCATATGACAAATCAATGTTCGGAAAACGGTTACAAAACTTTGCAATATCCATCAACTGAGAATCCGACATCTGTAACAACTCCCGTCTTTCATCATCTTCCATTTCAACCAAATCAAACACGGTTTCGATGCTCCTTCCTGGGTTTTCTTGGCACCGCTTGGCCAACTCTTTAGTGAAATGAGGAAGCTGCAAAAGAACCGAATCCCGCTCCCACATTCCTTGTGTCAACATCTGGCAAACTTCCATTGCAAGTAAAGCCAAACTTAACCACCCATTGCTTGAAATAACATCCACCAACGCTTGGAGCAACCGACCGGCAGATAAAAGCACCTCATTCTGATCAGACCCGAGATTCCCACCAACCAATTGTCTTGAAAAGTGAGCTTGTAGCAGCACATTAGCCTTTACATGTGGGTCCTCATATCTCGGGTTTTCAAACGAAAACCGTTGATGATTAATCAGCTTTCGGATCAAATCCTCCTTGCCGGGTTGAACCGGAAGTAACTCGTACTCAGAAGCTGAGGATAAAATCTCCAAAAGACCCTTCAATCTTGTCTTACTGGTTATGGAAGAGCTAAACCGTTCGATCGTCGTGTAACTGATGTAATAATATGCAGCAATCATACCCAAATTAAGAGGGGAAAGGTCATAATCGTCCACGATTTCAATACATTTACTTGATTCCAAATCATTCAACGTGTTCTCCACAAGTTCAGATAGATGGTCAGATAAATGCCTTTGACTTACACCTTGCAGATTGTAGTAATTAGGGTTTTGAGTCAACCTTCGGTAGATAAACGCCCATGTCAGATAATCTATACATTCTTGTTTGTTTGTAATCACTCCAGCCACCAACTCAGCATTCAAATTATCATGTAGATGATGATGAAAATGGCTCTCAACCGGAATCGCTTCTTGTAAAAACTTTATATAATAATCCTTACGTGGAGCATGGCAAAAGATTACACATTTCCCCGTGTTATCAACAAGCGGTCGGCTCGCGTGGCCCATCATTTGAAGAAGATCTGTTACTGGATAATCAGTGTGAGCGTTTTCCCGCCCGTCATAATATTGTGTTCCCATAACCACCACCAAATGTGCACGGAGAGAGACCCCCCAACACATAGTCCCACTCATTACACACACTTGAATACAACCGGTTTCAAACAGTGTCTTGACAATATCTTGGTCTGTTGTGGTCAAACCCTCATGCAGATATCCCACCCCATATTTCAGTGTTTCCTTCAACATGGGTTCCCGAATCCGATCAATAAACGGGCCCAGCTCGGCTTCAGATTGAAGTAAGAACAAAGGCGTGTCTCGATTCTCAGCACCCGGGTATTTACTCTCGGCGATCGAGTATGTCATCAGATCAACAGCTGTCAGACGGGTGTGTTTTCTGGTAGGAACAAACACAATGGCGGGTTTTTTATTCTTGGCATGTTTCACAATAGCAGTGTAAGTCGGTTTGCTCATTGCTTGCATTCGAGCCTCAAAATTAGCTATATCAATGCCGTGCACAATAAGCTCAAGAGGAACAGGGCGAACAGTTGGCGGAAAGTTGAAAAGCCCTATTGATGTGGCACCGATCCATTCACCCAAGTCTTTAGCGTTTGCAAGTGAAGAAGATAACGCCACTATTCGAATCTTCTGACAATGATTTGCAATGTACCTCATCCTGGACACTATAGCCTCCAAAACCGGACCATTTTGCCCTCCAATCAAATGCAGCTCATCAACAATAAAAAGACTGACTTGTTGAACATGTTTTCGTTGTTTCCAACGACGCGATAACGCATCCCACTTATCAGGAGTGCTGATAATCACCTGTCCTTTTTCAAGTAACTTCAAATCAGTTGCGGTTTCCCCGGTCAACTCGCAAACCCTCAACCCAAGCCCCTCTCCAAATTTCTTTTTCCATTCGTTATATCTTTCTTTAGCAAGTGCTTCAACAGGAGCAATATACACAGCCCGCATAACATTATCCAGCCCTTGCTGATGATTTCTTAAAACTGCAAACTCTGCACATATCGTTTTCCCGCTACCTGTCGGAGCAGCAACTAACACGTTGTCATTAGTGGTATACAGCACAGTAAAAACTTGAGTTTGAATGGGATTAAAGTGTTTGAATTCTTGATAAAGGGCTTCATATAACGGGTTTCTCAAAGCAGTAACAGGAAGTGGCTGCAAATCTAGCAATTCGGTTGGTGGTGGGTACTTTTCGGGTAAGATTAAGAGGCGAAATGAAACAGGTAAAACCGATATCGAACCAAGCCATCTGTCTGAGATAACCTTAATAAAATACTGAGGTGGTAACGGTTCGTGTATCGGGACGGTGAAACTCAGAGTGTGATCCTCGTCAATATACTGTTTTTTCAGCAAGAAATACTCGTTATGAAGTATGGATTCCCCATCATTATCTTCTACAATCACCCAAAACGGTTCAACATAACCATGAATCTTGTCTTCCCATTGAAAGTCTGGAGTGATAGTTAGTTCAACCCTTAATATGGTCCTGGTGATTGGTTGAATATGTGCAGCTAGGTTAAGTTTTGGGAACTGATGAATGCATTTGTGAAGAGTTCTGCCCAACTTTGGGGCGCGAATGAGCTCTCCTAGCTCCTGTGATGACAAATCATAATACCTTTCCCATGCTAAATCTTTTTTCTCCAGTTTCATTAATATGTCGTTTTTAATCCCGTGAAATTGGCGTAGAGGAGTTTGTACACTCCAGATCCTCTTATTTACCATCTTGCATAAGTTTAAAGCTTTCTCAGCTAACTGAGCCCACCCTCTTTTCAGCACAATCTCAAAAAGAGCACGCATTAAACGTCCTGCGCTCTGCAAACCAAAAAACAAAATTCAATTACTAAAATATATAATCTGTCAAAATAAGGAAAATGAGATGGCTTTTTTGGCATAATATTCCAATGTACTTTTACTTTGTCTTGTTTTAATAACCGCACTTCTTTAAACAGCTGGTTCATTAGAAGATTTCTTCTTGTCCAACTTACAACAAAACCTTTTACATCAAGTCTACATTGAACTCAAAGATACAAAAAAGATTAAAGAAAAAAAAAAGAAAAACCACATTTTAACAACTAGACTGTATAAAAGAAGTACAGATAACATTGGTATTTTATGCAGAGAAAACAAAAGGACATTGGTATTTTATGCAGAGAAAACAAAAGGCACAAATGGGAAGTATTATAGAACATAAATGTATAAAACCAACCTGAGTTATGAAGACCATGTCAGAAGTCAATGAAAGACCTTCAAGCTTTAGTTGAGAAATATATGCTTGGAGTAGAACATTAATCTTTGCACTTGGCTCTTCTAAATTTTCCTTAATTGGAATAGGAACACGGTCCAACAGCTTTACAAGTTCCATTTTTTCATCTTGTCTCACTGTCACGTATTTAAACTCCTCACTGAGTGAAAACACTCTGCATAGCTCAATATCACTCATAGTGGGCTTCAAATGCTCAGTATATGTAGCAATAGTTCCATGAGTAATGTAATAGTAACTTGCAATTCGACCCAAATCCGTCACCTGAAAATACCCACTTTTTCTATCATACTTTACCAAGCCGCTCTTGTCAAGTATTGTGGCAGCAGTATGGACCTGCAAGAAACAGTAACTAACATTAGTCAAAATTATATTTGCTAACCTTTTACCAAACCACTATATTAAATCTGAAGTAAAAATAGTTGTAAAAAGCACATAATTTGTGGCACTTCATGATCAAGGCACTAAAGACGCAATCTTTTTTAAAATGGTGAAATTGATTTTGATTGAAGATTCTCAAAAATAAAGGACCCAAAGACAATTTTGGGTTTTTTCCCTTTTTGTGATGAAATCAAATCAGTGACTAAAAAAAAAAAAAAAAAGACAGAAGTAGAAAACTCACCAGATCAGCTCTCCTACCCTCGAGTAGCGGGTCTCTCTTCAAAGCATCAGAAGACAAACCATAAAGTTCAGGATTCCTCACCATACGAATGTATAAGTAAGTGTAACTAAGCCAATTGAGAGCTTCCTTGGCATTTTGAACTGTTCCAAGAACGATTTCAGCATTCAATTGATCAGCCAATTTAGACACAAATTGACTTTCAATTGGGAGCTGCTGATTCATCAGTGAAAGATAATATTGCAGCTCACTATGTCCAGTTATAATGATTCCTTCACCAGAAGTATCAAACTGGGGCCTACCAGCACGACCCAACATCTGCATAACATCCAAAGGACTAAGCTCAGTCCACGCACCTTTTTCAGGATTATAAATTTGGGTTCCTTTAATAATCACAGTATGAGCTGGTAAGTTCACACCCCATGCCAGAGTGGCAGTTGAAACCAATACTTGAATGTGTCCAGCAGAAAATAAATCCTCAACAATTGTACGGTCAGCCCTAGCCATGCCAGCATTATGAATTGCCAAACCGTAAGGCAAAAGATCTTTAAGATCATTGCTTTTCACCAGCTCTGTATGCACATGAAGAATTTCACGACTCGCGCTCTCTTCTTTTAAAAAGATCCCTAATGTGTCATTAGCAAGAGCAGTGTCTCTAATTGCACGTGCAGTTTTTGTTGTTTCTTTCCTTGAATGCACAAATATAAGCACCTGATGCCTTCCCGCCGAAGCGAGTACCTTCTCATAACAAATATCATTCATCAATTGGAATCTCTGCAATGGCTTCTTTACTGTGATGCCAATATACTGTTGATTAAGCGGGCAAGGTCTGTAACTATTGTCAAAATGAAATAGACCTTTCTTTAAATCAACTCGCAAAAATAGTGCCACGTCATCATAGTTCGGAAGTGTGGCAGATAACCCAACTAGCCGAATATGTTCTTTTGTTGTCTCGATTTGTCTAACAGTCCTTGCGACAAGACTTTCAAGAACAGGTCCTCGGTTATCATGCAAGAGATGAATTTCATCGATAATTAGAAGCTTCACAAGCTGGGTATAGGTACGGTCTCCTGATTTTCTGGTTATGATATCCCATTTCTCTGGAGTGGTGACAATAATTTGTGTTTCTTCAATCTGTTGACGAGTCAAAGACTGGTCTCCACTCAGCTCCATTACATTGACACCATAGTGCTTCAAACGATTAGACAAATTCCCTACCACTTCAGCCACCAGAGCTTTCATTGGTGCCACATAGACTATCTTGTAATCACCGTGGTTAAATGAACCATCTTCATTCATATGCAAACCAATCTGTTGAAGAATGGTGAGCATGGCAACATTGGTTTTCCCAGCTCCGGTGGGAGCACACAGTAATAAATTGTCTGCTTTGAACAAAGCAGTCTCGTAAACTCGACTTTGAACCCTATTTAATTGAGTCATTCCCGCAAAAGCCGGTTGGGCCCAACTTGGCATGTCTGAAATCTTTACAAGTGTTTCACCATCAGCAAGATGTTTCAGCTTCAATGCAGGCACATGAACTTCTTCATATCCTTTACTGTGGTTCCTATAAGAACCTAAAGGAAGCTCACACTTCTTGTTTGCCATCAAAAGACCACCTTTCTGAAATGAAATGTCCTCAAGATCAAGCAACTGTCTTTGACCGTTTAACCAACCGTTTTCAGCATCACGATCAACAGTTTCTCTTTGACCTCGATCAAATCCACCGTCACTTTCATCTTTCAAACCACTTCCGTCCTTTAACCGCCTTGCTTCTTCTCTTATACTTTTCTCCAAGTTCTTTTGTCTCTCTTTTGCAGTTGCCCGTGTGGCATGCAATTGTTCCAGTATAGCAGCCAAATCAGGCCCCAGCTCCATCATTTTTTCTTCAATTTGCTTCCTCTGTTCTTGGTCTTCAGCTCTTGCTAAACGGGTACACCACACAATCTTCAATCGGTTCCTTAAAAGAAGCTTTATGAGTTTGAACTTATCAAACTCTAAAAGCACCAGTAGCTTAGTTTCAACTTCACGGTCATCACCTTCTTCAAGAATCTGTAGTACTTCTTCAGCAACCTTCTGGCTCTGCTGTGGATCAATCTGCTGTTCATAAGCTTGAGAGATATTCCTTTGAAGCCAGTAAGCATCAATGTCTTGCACGTTAAGTGGTTTACCGTCATTAGCTTCTTGTGAATCTTCATCATCCAAACCACCACCCATTTGCATAGCATTACTCCCACCTCTGTCTAAAACATCATCTTCTTCTTCCTCGTAATCTTGTACAATATCAAGATCACTCTCTTCATCATCTTCCTCATTCTCTTCAAACTCAACAGCTACACCAACATCATCATCAAGAGCATCTTCACCATTTGCAGCATTAAACCCAGCCCCATCACCACTTGCATCCTGAAAATCTGTTATAAGCCTCCCAATAGAAACCAACTGATCAAATACCTGGTTCGGTATAGGGTTTAACAGCTTCTCAATATCCTTCTTTTTGTCAGGATTCTTCAACGTATCATTCTTAAGCACAGCCAAAATCTCATCCGCAGCACCACTAACAATATTCAAAGGCTGACCACCCAACTGCTGCTGAATCACACTAAGCATAGCCTCATACGCAGCTCGAGTTTCTTTCGTTTTGGGCTGGTAAACCCCTTCTTCTGTTGATGTAAGAACACTCTCCTCTTGAAGACGCCTTCTTTTACTCTGTCGGTTATTTGCAGCTTCAGAAGAAGGAAGCGACGGCTCACGTTCCTTCTTCTTCTTAGATTTGTTAATTTTCTCATCCAACTCCGCCGGTCTTCCTCTAGAAGCACGATCACCAAAATTTTTAGGGTCAATCTTCCCATACAAAGACTCAGGTTCTCCAGTCGGCTCATGTGTATCTCGTGGCCTAGAATCCGTCGTGAGCACGAGACTAGAGTTAGCTCTGTACTCATACTGTTTAAATCGGGCATGTGCCTCAGCACCACCGCCCAAATTCGCCATCTCAACCAACCGCGGTCAGATTCAGTATAAACCCTGCAATCACCAAACTCAATCAATCAATAACAACAATAACAAACCTACACACCAAAAATCAATCAAAATATTTATTAACTACTACAAGATATCAAAACCTGGTTCAATAAACCTTAATAATCACCAAAACCAATCCAATCAGTAACAATAACAAACCTACACTGCAAAAATCAATCAAAACATGTATTAAATACTAGTAGATACCAAAAACTGGTTCAATAAACCCTAACAATCAACAAAATCAATCCAATCAATAACACTAACACAAACAACAGAACCTACACACCAAATATCAATCAAAACATGCATTAATAACTACGAGATAAACGAATAAGTACTCCGGTTCAATAAATCCTAACACTCACTAAAACCAATCCAATCAATAACAATAACACAAACAACAGAACCTACACACCAAACATCAATCAAAACATGCATTAATCACTACGCGATAAGCGAATAAGTACTCCGGTTCAATAAATCCTAACACTCACCAAAATCAATCCAATCAATAACAATAACACTAACAACGGAAACCTATACACCAAATATCAATCAAAACATGAATTAATCACTACGAGATAAACGAACAAGTACTCCGGTTCAATAAACCCTAACACTTACTAAAACCAATCCAATCAATAACAATAACACTAACAACAGAACCTACACACCAAATATCAGTCAAAACATGTATTAACTACTACAAGATAGCATAACCTGGTTCAATAAACCCTAACAATCAATAATAATATAACCTACACACCAAACATCAATCAAAACACGTATTCATTACCACGTGACAAACGAACACGTACTCTGGTTCAATAAACCCTAGAAATCAACACGCGCATGTAGAAACGAAGTCTCGGTTCCATTAAACCTGGAATTACGACGGTAAATAAGAGCTAGGGTTTTAAGTTTAAATCTAATTGAAATGAAACACATAATAATAACTATAAGATATAACGATAATAATGAGTATATATGAGTAACGAAAAACACGAATACGTACCGTATTTGGATATGAAATCGTTGAACGGCGATATTATTATTATTATTATTATTATGATGAATGAGGGTGAACGAGATGAAGATGTATGAAGCAGATGTGTGGCGAGGCGGTTATTAGTGCGATTTAGTAGTCACCGACTAGGTTTTCAAGATATTATTAATACGGGTCGGGTTTGACCCGATGTTATGACCCCACCCGTTTACGTTTAACATGTAATATTTCTGACCTGGATTTGAGTCGAGCCAGGGTAGAGTAGAGTCGAGCTAGAGTGTGCTTAAGTTCAAACTTAATCGAGCTGGCTCGAGCTCGGCTTGTTTCTTTATCGAGCTGAAAAATCGAGCTCGAGCTCGGCTCAATTAAAGCTCGAGCTCGTCGAGCCAGGATCCTTTAACTTTTTATTTATTATTTACTTTATTTTATATTTTACAAATGTTGATATATAAAAGATAAAAAAAAATACTTTTAACATACATATTATATAAAATTTATAAACTAGATAATATATAACTTTATATGTTTTTAGTTATTCTTTTATAAGGTTTTAGGTATCGAGTGACATAATATATATAATATATGTATAATTTTTATTTATTTATTTCTTGGTATGCTATTATTATATATAGATATTAAAATTTATGGTTTAATCTAAACGAGCCAAGCTAACAAGTCAAGATAAGACCGAGCCACAGGCCGAGCTGACCCTGGCTCCAGCTCGGATCGTTTGGATATTGAGCCGAGCTCATCTAGAATCGAGCTTTTTTGAGCCGGGCTATTTTCGAGCGAGCTTCAAGCGGGTGGTGAGCCGCGTGCTTTTTGAACAGCCCTAGTTGAAACGAGTTTTATTACTCGAGCTCTACGTCGGGCATGTGTCTATAAAAGTGATTAAGATGCTTATTGCTTGTTAGTTATTAAAGACATCATTGTTACGGGACAGTATATGAAAACCTAAACGCTTGTCAAAACAAAAATGAAAAGGAAAATCTATAACTAAAGTAAAAAAGTCGTTACACAGTGTTTTTCAAGTGATGAGATTTGAAATACTTGTGGCTCAGCCAAACACCGCAACACCATCATAGCATCACCGCCTAATAAGTTGTCTCGTGTTTTTAATTTGAAAGATTTGAGTAAGTTGTCTGCTCTTGAATGAACTTGGGACTATTCACTATATAGAATTCCTTAGCTTTTAGAAGTGTTTAGTTTGAGTTTGAACAAAAATAAAATGAGCTTATTGTAACATACTGTATTTGGCAAGATATTAAACATGTTTATTGTTGAAGTTAACAAGGAACTCGTATAAATGTAAGTGTTTAAGTGTTGAATGTCAATTTTGAGGTGAAAACCATAACAAAACGATATGTTAGGGGACCGGTCTTGTTAAGACATGTATCATTGATCTTTTCATTTTAAGGTTCATGAGAAATCACCATCCATAAACGAAAAGACGACAAGGTGAGTGTTTTATTAACTTAAAAACTTGTGTTATATTGGTTTTATGTATGCTCTTGATGATAAAATATGAGGAATATTTTTATTTGGTTGATTAAAGACTTGACTAAGTGGCTAATGGATTATAAAACTCCATATAAGGTATTGAACATGTTTTGAGTAAATTTGTGGATTTACGTTATAGTATATATATTTAATGGGTGAACTTATGACATATGGGTATAACTGAGTTAAATACGTCTCAGTTGATAAATAATAATTATGGAATATAGCTGCCGATGCATTTCTAGGTCAAGACTTATTTATATGTGTTATTGGTGAAGTTTAACCCAAATAGGGATTTTAACTAAAACCATATTTTAATCTTGGCAGTCGATGAGAATAAACCAAAATCACAAATAAAATTTGAACTCGGATAAAAAATATTTGGTTCAATAAAAAATTGTCGACTTCTGACGAAAATAGTTTTTTATTTTATTTTTATGTCAACTTAATATTCAAAATGCCAAAATTTTGATTTGGCAAGGTTAATTGACGTGTTAACAGATTAAATGTTGTTTAAATGTGTTTTGGGGGTGTTTAAGCTTCGTTGGGAAACAACAAAAAGGAATTATACAGACTTTTACCTAAACATGTTAAAAAATATGGGTCCACATTCAACATTAAGTGATTAGTTTAAATAAAGATGAATTACAACATTTATGTGTGTATAATCAAAGTATGTTTAGTGATAAAAGTGATGATATTGATCAAATGTTAACAAGTCATGCATTGTACTCAAGAAGTACACTAATTAACAAGTTGGTATTTAGGGAGCCAACAAGATGTGGCAAACAATTTACACGTATTTACTTTCATAGACAAAGGTGGATTCACACTACTTGCGTGTCACACCCAAAAGCTAGGTGCACGACCAGAGCCGGTCCTGAGGATTCAAGTATCCTATACGAACATAAACTAAGGCTCGGATTATATAAACAAATTTTTTAAACGAGAATTAAAATTACAACAATAGACATAGCAAAATCATCGTATTGAGATGGCATACTGTAATAGCTAGCCAATGATTCGTGAAGTTTGCGTAGCATTTTTTATAACAAGTTTTATTGTTATTATTATTGTTGTGTATTTTTAATTAAGGTTCATGGACCAATTTTTTTTATTGGGCTCAACCAATATTATGAGGCTTTAGTTTTCTTTTTATCAAAAGATGGCCCAATAAGTTTTTAAGATTTTAGTTTTTATATGAAGGGCCCAATACCTTTTCAATTTAATGTTTTAAAAAATTATATATGACTTTTGTGCCCACGAAAAACAATACCCTCGCCGGGTGTCAGGTTTGCCCGATTGGGGCCGGGTATGTGCGTGATGTTTTTAGGATTTACACGTCATACACAACGGCTAAACCTTCAAACGAAAACCACAACTTACAATAAATCAAATAATAATACATATTATCTATGGCGTTTGAAAATTTTAAGTGTAAATATGTCTACTAAATAATATAAACAATTATAGTATTTTGACCTTCCGATTAGTAATTAAATATACATACATAATGACTGTCTAATAAATTCGAAAAGCTATATTGTCGGAAAATCAAATGATCAACAAACCAAATAATGCAAATTAAATTCACAAACCTATTATCTAAGTGATAGTTCTTGTGCTCAACTATCTCAGATGATATAAATTCGTATTTAAAAAATGTAAAAAAAAATGTTTTTTCTTTTGTCAACATAAGGCGGTTTATGTATGATTATTTTGCTAGTTCATTGGTGATTGTAATCATGTCTTCAAAAGTAAATATGAAAAATCTTGTTCTTTTAAATATTTTCTGAATACTCCTACTTCCTAGAATAGGAAACATTTTACTTACCTTTGAATAAAAATATAAATTGCACTATTTACAATTATAAAGATTATAAAAAAACTAAATAAAATCTCACATGATATTGGTATTGTTTTCGTTGTCGCAAGACCCACAGGGTCAGCCAGTTAATTTTTAATGCATATGCGGCAAGTAAATTGAGCCCGAAGAATATAAACTTTTATTATGCCTAAACAAATCTCATTAGTTAGTTTTTAACCAAAATCAACCCATTTTTGAAATAAGTCGTGTTAGTCAATCAGAAGTTTTTTTTTTAGGGCTTCGGGTCGTGTTTCGGGTTATGTCAACAATTGCCGCCTCTAATCCATATTAATAAAATGCTCGCATTTTATAATGAAACATTGAGTATTTTGCATAAATCTATTTATGTTATATCTGTTTAATACTTTGTTTGTCGGACCCATCACTACCTTAGGGATAAAAGTGGTGTGGTACCAAATGACGAAACTAAAAGTGGTGTGGTACCAAATGATAAAACTAGTTTGTGTTAAATGTTAATAAAAACTGTCATTTAAAAAAAATCCCTTCATGCTACACGTTCTATAGTTCTATGCTTGCCGAAAGTACCGAACCCAAAAATCGCTGAAAACGGGTATCAAGTGCTGAAAGTGTTCGGTACAGTACCAATATGGTATAATATTTGAAGGAAAATCAACTCAAAATACTTGTATTCTTTAACCGAAAGTACCAATACCGAAAATCACAAAATGTAGGTGCCAAATTGGTACCATTTCCTCATCCTTTCGCTCTTTGGAGCTAATTTTAGTCATTTTTGGTGTAAAATTTTTTTAAGAGTCATTCGGAATTTTAACATGTATACAGGGAAAAAAAGTCACAGAGAACAATCGACCCGTATGCTTTAGTAAAAACGTTGCATAAAGTCATAAAATGTATTGACACTTGACATCATCAAGCTCCTTGCAAATGGCCTTTAAGGAGGATTAAAACTGATTAATTAAGTAAGAAATACAAATATGAACATGAATATAAATAATAAATTAAAAAAAAAAAGGAAAAAAGCAAAAGCCACCGACCTTTCACTCTCACTCTCACTCTCACTCTCACTCTCACTCTCACTCTCACTTTTACACTTTGCTTGTTTGTTTCAAAAACAAATTTGACTTTTGTTGTCCCCACTTATGCATTTTACAAGTACATGATTCATCCCCCATCAGGCTAAGGGGTGCGGGGGGCTCTAGTGGGGGCTCCAGTAGAGGTTTCAGTCAATAATATTATGACGTGAGGCAGAGAGAGAAACTGGATAAGGGGTGTGTTGGAGCCCCCGTTGGAGCCCCTGGCCCTGGTGTGGAGGGGCTCCAGCGAATTTTTTTTTTATTTTTTTATAAATATATTCAAACAACGTATTATTAAAAAAACCTATAAATTATTAAAAAAACACACATTTTTTTTTAAATTCAAATTACAAAAAAAAAACATACTAAAAATTAAACAAACAATAATACTTAATAATAACACTAATCTAATACAAGATCATCGAGTACGACGACATTTTTTTTAAAAAAAAAGTTGGGAAGATGGGTTGATTTTGGGTTTTATTTTGAAGTTGTGGTGATTGATATGGGTGAAATGAGGTATTTTATAGATGAAATGGGGTATTATTTAGGGAAAAAATATATATTTTTTTTAATTTAATCCCTTCCCAACGGCTCTTTTTACCTTCCCAACGTCCATTTTCTCTCTCTTCTCCCGCGACCAGCCTCACGCCTGCCTGGATTTCTGCGCTCGCGCCTCGCTCGCGCCCCGGTGGTGTGGGGTTAGCGCCCCGGGGCGCGAGCGTATGGGCTCTAGCGCCCCGGTTAGCGGCCCACACCCCTCAGCCTCACAAGATGAACCTTTAGTAGGGGTCTATGCATTGCACTCCATAGACTAAGCCTAGGGGTACCACTATTATTTGGTATCCAATATTTTCAAACCTACCACCAGTCTAGTCCACCACATATGATTGAATAACTACATCAAACTAAAATATGTTAAAAACTCTTTTGACCCAATTACAAATTTTGTCCTTTAAAATAAGACGAATTACGGTTCGTGTCCTTCTTTTAGTTTCTTTGCATGCGGTATACTTTAAACTTTTTTTTCCTACAAGTTTTGTCCTTTACGCTAACTGGGTTAGAAAAACTCAGTTAAATACCCTCACGTGAGAAGCATGTGAGGGCATATTGGTCTTTTCATGTATACCTGCAAATTTATAACATCTTCCCCCACCTTTCTCTCTACGCCACCACCACACCATCACCATACCACAACCACTTTGGTCACCATACCCCCACCCACCTCATTGCAGATTCCCTACCATTCCATTCAACCCACCAATCATCATCACTCCCAAATCCCCACCGCCGCCATCAACCACCCATCTCCCACCACCACCACCACCACCACCCTCCACCACCTCCTATCCGACTCACAAACCACCGCCACACTTTCCGTTCACAAACGCAAACGATCCACATCACCCAACCCGACCCATCCTCTTCCAAAACCAGTAACAACCACTTCCTACGGCACCATCACATAATTTTTTCAACAGCCACGTAAAGCTCTAAACTCTTTTTTTTTTCTGTCCACCAAAATACCAATGTGTGCCAATTTGATTCCCTGCAGCGACCTCCACTGTAACATCCCGAAATTTCCAAAATAATACTAATTGTATTACTTAATAATAGAGGGAAAGTTTACTCGGGTTATCGGGAAATAAATAAATAGAGTAGGAGTTGGTATGGGTTGGACTAGTGTTGGGTAATGGATATGGGTTATGGACTTGGGTTATGAAAGAAGGAAGGAGAGTCCATGGGCTTAAGCCCATGATCCCTAAATATAAATACCATTAACCACCATTTAATCCTCATTCTCACATATTCCATACACACACACCCAACACACACACGACCCGAACCAAGATCCGAAGGCGAAAACCCGAGCTTGTTGGTGCTGGAACGTTGTGACGGACCAAAACAACATCAAGGCTTAACCGTGTTCGTAGTTCGACTCGTTCAAGGTACGTTTATAGTTAGAAATCGTTCGTGTAGGTTCGGGTTGATTTGAGAAATGATAGATCTGAGTTTGTATGGTAAAAAACGAATCCAACAAAGCTAATCTTACTGAAAATGGTTAAGATTTGATGGGTTAATCGATTGATAAAAGAACCCACCTAGATGCCTAAATCGCACCCCTTAAACATCGATGTTAGGTCGATTTGATGGTTGGGGTTTGTAGGCGCTGGTCAGACGATCCCGTGGGTACCTAAATCGAGTTATTTGGTTAAGAAACGAAGGTGATTAAGGGATTTAAGAACGAACAGTAGCTGCATACGACAACTTCGCCTGCAAGCTAAGTTCGCCTGATGACAACTTCGCCTAAAGCCAAGTTCGCCTGATGACAACTTCGCCTAAAGCCAAGTTCGCCTGATGACAACTTCGCCTAAAGCCAAGTTCGCCTGATGACAACTTCGCCTAAAGCCAAGTTCGCCTAAGGTTTAACTTCGCCTAAAGTCAAGTTCGAGTAGAGAATAGATTAAAACGATAAGTAAAAGTAAGCTAATACTAGGCCACCAGATTAGATCAGGCGAGTATTGATACGTGTAACTTATACAGTCAGCCGAGCACAGTTAAAGAAGGGATTTACAACTATCAGAGGAAGAAGCAGAGTTCAGGTGAGTTTCTAGCCCCATTCCTGTTATGTTTTCGGGGCTGTGTGCATACTCGATGTGTTGTTAATACATTTATCCTAAGTGATAAGTGTATGCCATATGTGATATATGTGATGGATATGAATGATTGCTTGTCGGTACGCGAACGATCTTCGGATATTGCGCGTACTGTCAGGTTAAAAATAAAGGTACGAATATTATATATCGAAGATGTATGAATATTACAAATGAATACTTGTCGGGGCGTGAACGATCTTCGGATATTGCACGTAACGACAAGGGGTATGGTTGTTAAATGAAGGATGTAAAGAACGCCTAGAGTGTTCTTATGCTATAATGTAATTATTGTATATGTGAAGTATGTGTATACAGGTACACGAATGGTATGTGAGTTCTACGTTCGACATAGTAAGTTAGGATGGCAAATCCCTCTAACTTCTGTTGGACATAGACTTGGCAGGTGATGGCGTAGTTAAGGACTGCGAGCCTTATACGTGATGTAGATGATAGATGTAAACGTAGATAGGGACGGTGGGCCTTATACGTGTTATAGGAGATAGACGCCAACGTAGATAAGGACTGCGGACCTTATACGTAACGTAGATAAGGACTGCGGACCTTATACGTAATGTAGATAGGCGTCAGCACAGGAAAGGACTGTGGACCTTATACGTGCTTTATTTGTAGCATAGGGGAGGACTGCGGACCTCGTACGTGCTATGAATTAGGTTGCAACATAGGGAAGGACCGTGGACCTTGTACGTGTTGTGGATGTATGATGGTATAGGGAAGGACCGCGGACCTTGTACGTACCATGAATGGTGAACATAGGTAAGGACTGCGGACCTTTTACGTGTTCACGATCGTGAGTACAGGTATAGACGGCGGACTATGAACGTACTCTCGGTAGACTGAGGTTAGTGATTGTAGATATGTATGTATGTATGGTAGCAAGTATGTATGTAGAACAGAAGGGTAACTAGTGAAGTATGGATATGTATCTTCGGATATGTATGTATGTGTTGTATTGTATGGCGTACGATTAACTAGAACTCACTCAGCGTAGCTGACTTTTAGTATGCACGCAGGTGAGTAGGATGAGGCAGCTCGCTTGAGGAGACACGTGGCACTGAATAAGAGGCTGGCATCGGAAGACTCAAGACGTTTAAGTTAAATGTTTCGATTATTTTGAAAGACAAAATGATGTTTTAAGACAAGACGTGTTTTGTTATGAAATGTTTTATGAAAGTTTTTATATTCCGCAAAAGTTTTAATGAACTCTGATTTGTACGAACTGTGTTTATGAGTAAATCCGACGCTAAAGTAGGGCTACCGTGTTCGGGGCCTTACATCCACCAATTTTTTTTGCGGTTTCCAATTCACCTAACCCACCCATACCCAAAACCCCCAATCGGATCCGGCCACCACCACCATCGGAATCTTTCGCCTCTACCTCCACCACCACCGGATCCGGCCACCTCCAACCCATCCACCACCACTGATTTGTCCCAGATCCAGCAAAGAGAAAAAACGTCACAGATCTAGCGAACAAGGATGGTTGTTGTTAATTAGGGTTTCGATTGGTGCGGTTAATTAGGATTGCAGCGGCTTTATAACAATCATGTCGTCTTCCTCGCCGGAGAAGATGACCGGAGATGGTGTCGGATTTAAGAAGAAAGTGAGTTGGTTTTTGGTGGCTAAGTGGTGGTGTTGGTGTGGAGACAGGGAGGGAGAGGAGTAGAGAGAATGAGAGAGAGAATACGGGAAGAGAGAGAGAGAGTATCACTTTATATATATTATTATTATTATTAATTTTTACAATAATATATTTGAAAAAGACCAATATGCCCTCACATGCTTCTCACGTGAGGTTATTTAACTGAGTTTTTCTAACCCAGTTAGCGTAAAGGACATAATGTGTAGGAAAATAACGTTTAAAGGATACCGCCTGCAAGGAAACTAAAAAAAGGACACGAACCGTAATTTGGCTTTTTTTAAAGGATAAAATTTGTAATTCCATCAACTCTTTTTTTAAATATCAAACCATTATGATACTTCACTATACTTGTATTAAGACTTTTTCAGACAGAATATCAGTAGTTCATACTAATTTTGACTATCAACGAAAAAACCAACCAATGTGGAAATATCTTATTGCATCAGGTTTCAAACATGAGATCATAAAGATCCCAAATCTTAATATATAACTTAGTAATCATATTTAACTAACAATAGATATATGAGTTGCATGATGATGCGAGATATGAAAACTTTATACAATCATAATCAAATTGAATTTAATTAAGTAGAAATTCATACAGACAGTTTAACACATTAAAAATTTGAACTTATTACTAAGGTAATCCCTACTTCGTAACTCGTATTATCATCATAATTTCACTCGACTTTGATCCAATATACAACTATGTAAAGCAAAATCGAGTGAAAAAGTAAGTGCAAACAACTAAGCATACTAGGACATACTGTTTTCACACACTAGAACTGTATGGCATACTCTAATAAAAGCTTTATTGTCTACAACAATACCTTATAATTTACTGAATTAAATTTATCATTATCAAAGTTGACTACTAGAATATACTGGTTTCACATACATGAGTCAACAGTTTTCAACCATCATATCTTAAATTAAAAAACAAAAACATATGTTTTATTCAAGATATTTAAAATAATACAATGACCATATAAAAACACATTAAATAATTATTGTTCATGTCATGACGTGGATTGATAAGGATAAAATCTGATTAAAGAGTAGCGATGGAAATGGGTCAGGTCTGGGTATTCTCAAACTCATACCTAGTTAGTAAAGCTCGTCTCAAACCCATCAGATCTTTTTAAGACAATTACCTGTCAGGTATCTACCCATTAGTTAATTAAGTATACCGGTTAGGTTTCTATTGAATTTCACTCTCAATTTGATATGATAAACTAATTATAGATATATATAATATGTCGGGTTACTCGGGTATATAATTAGGTAAGTGGGGTAATGTTATCAGGTATATTAGAAATCCCATACGCACGAAAAATTTCAAAACTAATCACCCGTTCCAATTATGTTGGGTATTCCCATCAGATTGCATTGTCATCCATGTTAAAAAGAGAATCTTATATTGATAAGTTAGACCTGGGACATCAAAATTTATACAAACAGAATAACATCTTGTTTCAAGAAGACATACTCGGGTATTGAGATAACTCTGAATAGCGTTAAAACAAATATTAAAAAATAAGTATTAGCAAAAACAATTACTTCCTTCCCTAATAAATAATCATTACTTTTAAAATAAAAAATGCATTCTTGAATTCTTTAATTAACTAATCCTATTTTTAAATTATTATTATTATTATTATTATTATTATTTCACTTTTGTCACTACCTTCTTCCACTCTCTATCCTCTCTCTTTCTTCTTTCTTAAAACCCCTTTCTCTTCTTCATTTCATTCCATTTCATCTTCACCTCAATTTCACTCTAGGGTTTCTCATTACCCCCTTTATATCATCATTATACGGGGGTAATTAATATTTCATCTTCAAACCCTTGCTTCTCTCTTTAACCTTCAAGTTTCATCCCAAAGCTTGAATCTTGCAGCATAAAGACTCAATTTTTATCTTGATTTCCTTCATTTCATGAACTGAATCAATTTTTTAACCTTGTAATTGAAAAACCCTTCATAAAGCTTCCAACTTTTTGCTTATTTCATCTTCAAGTTTCACACTTTCACCCCAAAGCTTGAATCTTGCAGCATAAAGATTCAATTTTTATCTTGATTTCTCTCATTTCATGAACTTGAATCAATTTTTTAAGCTTGTAATTGAAAAACCCTTGATAAAGTTTCCAACTTTTTGCTTATTTCATCTTCAATTTTGAGTCTTGAATTCATAATCTTTAAAAAAATTGTTAATTTTTGGGTAAATGAATGGATGTAAGGGAGGGAATGTCATCATTTTATCTCAACAGAGGAGTTAGTGGATCGGATCCTCATTCCGGGTCGGGTCCACCCGGGTTCAACAACATGAGGGTGGGTCCCATTGGTTCATCATACCCTGTTGAACATAACCCATCACCCAATTTTCCTCATGACATGAACTTGAGTGGTGGTGGTGGTGGTGGTAGTGGTGGGTCTGAGACCATTGTTAAGAAAAAGAGAGGTAGGCCTAGGAAGTATGCGGACGGGTTGCATATGGCGTTAGCGCTTGTGCCCGCACCGTCCGCCGGTGGGTCTCCGGGTTTGGGTACTCCCGTGGATAAAAAGAACCGAGGGAGGCCTCCGGGTAGTGGTAGGAAGCAAAGGCTGGCAAATGTTGGTATGTTTACTTACCGAATAACTTGGTTTAATGACTTTAATTATTAGTTGTTATTTAATTCGTATGCTTTGTTTTAGCCGTCAATTTGTTGTAATTAATTAAGTTGACTTTATGAATTTTGTTAATCGAGTCAGAACCGAATCGGTTTATTTGCTAGTCGTAGCGAATTATTCATGGGATTAGGTTATGTATAGTTTGGTCTATAGTCTGTATATTATTAGCTTGGTTTTGAATTGCGAGAAGCGAAGAAAAGCGACGAGGTTTAAAATATAACCGTGAAGCGCTAGGTGCAAAAGCGAGAGCTTTTTGTACATGAGGTGAAAATACTTATGTAATTTTTATATATGTATATATCATGTGTTTTTAGCATCCCGACCCATAATGTAGCTATATTTAAGCATTAAATATGATTTAATATATAAACTACCTATACATACAACCTAAAAAGCATATTGTACAACATTTAGAAGCTTAAAAACCACTTGTGTACAAAAGGCGAGCGCCTCAACTTCGCCTTAGGTCGCTTTTTTGCTTAAAAATCTCGCATCAGGCTCGCCTTTTAAACATTGCTCGCCTTGACTAGCCTAAAACGAAGAGGGCATCGTCTTAGGTCGCCTCCCGCCTCGGCTCGCCTTAGGCGCACTTTTTTAAACCAAGATTTTTAGATGTTGGTTTTTATGTTTTATACTTTTATGTGCTTACATATCATATAATTTTATAAAAAATGTTGAAGCAAATCTATGATCTTGATTTGATGCAATGAGAAATCAATACGAGACATAGTAAATGAAAACGAAAAGATTCTTTATACGAGATAATCAATGTAGCGTGATCTTCTCTCAAACCATATTACTTATTAAACATATAAAGAAAGTTTGTGTTCCTTTTTACATCAGGTGAGTGGATGAGCGCTTCGGCAGGATTGGCTTTTACACCTCACATCATACATGTTGGAATTGGAGAGGTACTTGGTATCCTATTATAAACAACATTATTAAATTTGTTTTGGTAAGTAAGCTTAAGCTATATAAGGTTAAATGTTTCAGGACATTGCAGCAAAGATACAGTCATTTGCACAACAAAGGCCAAGGGCTCTATGCATAATGTCAGCCAATGGTTCGGTTTCTGCGGTGCAACTACGACAATTTGCATCTTCTGGTGGCGCCGTCACTTATGAGGTTAGAATTTGCATCTTCTTGTGTTCAGTTAAAATCTTTGTTTATTGTTGTTTGGTTGCGTATATTATTACTGTTTAGGTTTTAATTTCTCAAACATTGTTTGTAGTAGGGGTGCGGTTTTCGGCTAAAACTAAACTGAAAACCAAAACTTCGGTTTTTGGAGTTTTCGAAACCGTTCAGTTTCGGTTTTTCAGTTTTTGTTTTGGTTTTGGTTATTTCGGTTTTCGCCATTTGAGCTTGAAAAGTTTAGGCCTAAAAAAAGTTGGCAAAAAATAATGAATTTAGGTATAATAATTTTGTTAATTGTAAAATAATAGAATATATACATTTGACCAAAAATATTTGAGTTACATATTTATTAAATTCTTATAAATTACTTAATATAAAATATAAAAAACCAATACTTAGGAATTCGGTTCGATTCGGTTTTTTCGGTTTCTAATCAGTTTTTTTGGTTTCTTGTACACCCCTAGTTTGTAGCCTAAACGTTTCAAGCCACTCTTAGGTCACGTGAAATTACAACCACGTCCTTAGGGGCTGTCTCTCAAAATGTACATGTTTTGTTAGGATATTTAGATGTTTTATACTTTTATTCTTACTAGGTTTGGTTAATCTTTTTCTAGGGCCGTTTTGAGATACTATCTTTATCAGGTTCTTATCTGCTCCCTGAATCTGGTGCACTCAACCACCGAACAGGGGGTCTCAGTATATCAATTTGCAGCCCTGACGGTCACGTTATTGGTGGCGCGATAGGTGGCAGACTCATTGCATCCAGCCTGGTCCAGGTATCTTTCTTCACTTATCAAGTTTCAAACTTATAAAGATTCATAAGAGCGTCAATTTTTATAGAAACCCATAAAAAAGTTTCAATCTTAAACGGTAAAATTTTTTCCGTTTTTAAAGACCCGTTACAATCTTGAAAGAAACCAGTAAACAATTCATTCATCTTAAAAAGTTTCAATCTTGAACGAACTGCAAAAGTTTTAATTTTTAAAGATCCCGTAACAAGTTCTTTTGTTGCACCCTCTTCAAGTTTCGATCTTAACAAAATCTTTAAAAGTTTACATCTTTAAAGACCCGTTACAAGCTACAATCTTGAAAGAACCCATTGAAACATTCGTTTTTCTTAAAAAGTTCCAGTCTTGAAAGAAACCTGTAAACGTTTTAATCCTTAAAAGATCCCGTAAAAGTCTAAAATATTTAAAGAACCTGTAAAACTTTTCATCTTTAAAGACCCGTTACAAGTTACAATTATAAAAAACCCCGATAAACATTTCATTCTTTAAAAGTTTCAATCTTGAAAGAAACCCGTAAAAGTTTCAATCTTTAAATTTTAAAAGATCACGTAGCAACTTTACGGCTGTAAAGAACCCGTAAAAACTTAGTATCTTTAAAGAAGCGGTAACAAGTTGCAATCTTTAAAAGAACATGTATGTTCATAATTTGTATCGTCTTTCAGGTGGTGGCGTGCAGTTTCTTGTATGGTGGTAACAATTCTAAAAAGACCAAAACCGACACACCCTCAGCAGAAGAAAAGAGTCCACGTGTTCAGCTGAATGAGACTAGCCCGGTTCCCAGCCAAGCGATTGCATGGCCACAAGATTCATGGGCTGAACCGAGAAACTCTCATACTGAGATTGACCTGACCCGTGGATGACAGGCGTGTTGTTGTAAATGACCCTGTGGAAATCAGAGATTTGATGTTCTTTTAAGAGTATTATTATTGTTAGCCTAACGTATTTGTAACGACATTAGTCCGAGCATTTATTATTATGAACTAGGTTTAGGGAAGTTGTTTATTTGGGAATTGGTGGTAATGTTGATCTAGAAATGAATGCACTATGATTTGCCTATTTGTGGCTTGATTAATATTTATTTCATTAGAATGCATTCATGCTGTTAGTCAGAGTTCAGATTGTTTCTGTTGTTAGTAACAAGTTAACAAATGAACCTTTTTTGATTGTTTTTACTTGTTCGCGGCACACAGATACATATTGACCTTGGGGTCCGATCCTGATCATTTTCGGCAAAACGAAAATCATTTTCTTAGAATGGACGGGAAAGAGTGCGTTAGTTAATGGTCAAAACGATTGGAAATTTATTATTGTAAGCGTCGAATGAAGTTATCAATGGTCATAATTTAGTCTGGTGATCAGTTTATTATTTGCTTTTAACTTGACAAGTTAAGATGGGTGAACACGGAGTTAATTACGACGGAGAGGTGACGGGTTTTTTGACATTTAAAGGCGGATGGTTGTTTTTTTTTATTTAGGTGGTGTAGGGGTATGGTACTAAACCCGGTTTTACGATCCTAAATTTATTATGTTTGGCTTATTTTATTATATGGACTAATACAATGTTATTGGGCTGAGGGGGTTTTGTGGAGGTAACCCTAACTGGGCTAGGCCTATTAGGGTACCATGATGGTGGCCATGAGGCTCTCTATATAAGGAGGTCTCCACCTCCTTGTTGGGAGGTCATGCTCAATAAGAGCCACCACCATATTTTTGTGTCTGTAAACAAGAGATCCTTGAGATTTCTTAGCAGTCACCTCCACACCCCCAAAAGGCCATTGCAGATCTCAAGCAACCGGAGAAGAAGAAGGAGACATGGTTCGTTCATCTCGACATCCGTGGAAACATCGTCATGGATCAGGTCAGATTCATTTCATGCTTCGACATTGGCGCCATCCGTGGGACGGCAACGAACTACCCTTCGATCTTCCTATCGGCTGTCAGATCTCTCCCAGGAAAAACCCAGAAAAAAAGCTTCAAGGCTTGTTCTATTAAAGCTCAGAAAGATCCATAGATCTAAAGGAGGCTTCCAGATCTGTGCAAAAAGAAACTGCTTGATTCGAATGATCAAGTCTCCGGATCTGTGATGGTTTTAAATCCGCTCCGAGCCTCAGATCTATCTAGATCTGATTTACAGATCTAGATCTAGATTACAGACCTGGATTTTAGGTTTAAAATTGCAGATCTAACTCTTAAATTGCAGATCCAAAAATTACCAGACTTCCGCCGCCATGTACGCGCGCCCGCGGATTCTCACTCCGCAGCCATGCATGTGCCGCCGCGGGAACCACCATGTGGGTTTTGCGCAAGAGACCTCTGCCACGCACGCGCGCTCGCGAGTCACCACTCCATCGCCGTGCATGCGCGCATCAGGCCACGCGCGAAACTTAAAGGTTGGGAATCCTCATAATATCCCATATGGCTACACGCCATACTTAAAGGTTGGGAATCCTCATAATATCCCATATGGCTACACGCCATACTTAAAGGTTGGGAATCCTCATAATATCCCATATGGCTACACGCCATACTTAAAGGTTGGGAATCCTCATAATATCCCATATGGCTACACGCCATACTTAAAGGTTGGGAATCCTCATAATATCCCATATGGCTACACGCCATACTAAAAGGTTGGGAATCCTCATAATATCCCATATGGCTACACGCCATACTTAAAGGTTGGGAATCCTCATAATATCCCATATGGCTACGCGCCATACTTAAAGGTTGGGAATCCTCATTAACCCATACGGCTTCGCACCGAATACAAGACCTAACGCGGCTCAGCTCCGTTCAACATGCGCACCACCATGATGCTTGAGCGCAGTCGCATATCACATGCTCATGCACCACATATGCTCACGCATCACATACGCTCACGCATATTAAATGTGCTTACGCATCACATGCTCACACATCACATCAGTGCACGCAACATCTGCGCTTGGCGCATGACACAAAGTCTACGCGCACGCGCATGCAACATCTGCGCGTGGCGCGGGACATAAAGTCTACGCGCATGCGCATGCGACATCTGCGTGTGGAGCATGACAAAACCAAAGCCTATGCGCAAGCGTATGAAACATCTGCGCATGACACACAGTCTACGCGCACGTGCACGCAACATCTGCGCGTGGCGCATGACACAAAGTCTACGCGCACGCGCATGCAACATCTGCGCGTGGCGCAGGACATAAAGTTTACGCGCACGCGCATGCAACATCTGCGTGTGGCGCGGGACATAAAGTCTACGCGCACGCGCATGCAACATCTGCGCGTGGCGCATAACACAAAGCCAAAGCCTATGCGCAAGCGACACAGCAAATGAGAATAGTCTAATCCCAAATCAGGATAAGGACAACCTCATTTAGCAGCAATGAACTAGGGGACTATCGTGGTATACCACCACTGCATTATCACGATGGAAGACATCCGAATCTTAGGGCGGGAGCCTAACAATATCCCAAACGGCCACGCGCCAATGTTCGGCTACGAGTCGCACAAGCACCCATAACATTATTACTATGGCCGTTTGTGCCTCCATTATTATTTTGAAGACAAGCTGGGATATTCATCCTGCGTAGAAAAGGCCCTTGTGGGCCAGTCATTATCATTATTCTTATAGCTCGTAAGTCGCCACGCGCGCAGGCTTTATTATTCTTATAGCTCGTAAGTCGCCACGCGCGCAGGCTTTATTATTCTTATAGCTCGTAAGTCGCCACGCGCGCAGGCTTTATTATTCTTATAGCTCGTAAGTCGCCTCGCGCGCAGGCTTTATTATTCTCATAACTCGTAAGCTGCCTCGCGCGCAAGTTATGTTACATTATTATCGAGATGCGCGCTCTACCTTTTATCAGGCCTCGCGCCACTATTGTTATGATGCGTGCTCATGCCAGGGCACCATCATTATCATAAAGACCACAACATGTCACCATCATGAAGAAAACCTCCCAAAACCCAAAGACAATAAAGACAATGCCGAAGAAAAGGGAAAAAACCGCCTCATGGCCTAATACACCTCATTAAGTCCAGCGCTCCACCTAGACGCTTGCGCGCCCAGGAGCAACGCTGGACTTGGGGGGCTTGTAGGGGTATGGTACTAAATCCGGTTTTACGACCCTAAATTTATTATGTTTGGCTTATTTTATTATATGGACTAATACAATGTTATTGGGCTGAGGGGGTTTTGTGGAGGTAACCCTAACTGGGCTAGGCCCATTAGGGTACCATGATGGTGGCCATGAGGCTCTCTATATAAGGAGGTCTCCACCTCCTTGTTGGGAGGTCATGCTCAATAAGAGCCACCACCATATTTTTGTGTCTGTAAACAAGAGATCCTTGAGATTTCTTAGCAGTCACCTCCACACCCCCAAAAGGCCATTGCAGATCTCAAGCAACCGGAGAAGAAGAAGGAGACATGGTTCGTTCATCTCGACATCCGTGGAAACATCGTCATGGATCAGGTCAGATTCATTTCATGCTTCGACATAGACATGGTTCGTTCATCTCGACATCCGTGGAAACATCGTCATGGATCAGGTCAGATTCATTTCATGCTTCGACAGGTGGTATTTTCCTTTTGTGAGGAATTTTCTGTTGGTTTAGGTGGTTGTTTTTTTCGACGGTGTTATGTTCATTTTGGTTGGTTAGCGTCTTGCTTTTCCAATCGTTGTTAATATAAGCTTTTTGGTCGTTAAAAAAACGAAGAGAGTAGTTTAGCAAAGTCATTTCTTAAAACAAAATCACGTGGCATTATGTTTTCTTTCCTTTGTTTTAACTTACACCTCAAATCACTTTCATTAAACTTTATATTAAGTAAACTTACCTTGTCGGTCCAATGCTAAGACAATGGAGAATTTATTTATAGGTTGTTACATGGCCTCCGTAAGTAATATTTAAGTAAGTGGTGTAATATACTTTCAATATTTGTTTTTTCGTCGGTGACCTTTTGATATCCACAAGTATATCCTGGGTAATGCCACTAAGAAAAAGGCCGATGGTACAATCACAATATTGGTGTCTTGTTGAAACTTATAGATCACTCGAAACAACTTCATCTTTGCTAACATCCTCATTAAGATTATTGGGGAGCGAAATGTTTGAACTTAGATCGTGAGACATAAAGGAAATTTGCCTCGTAATTTCCTCTTCGTTTGGTTTGTATTGTTGTTCCCCTTCCTAGCGGGCTAGTAGCCTTTTGTTGGTCAAGGAAATTTGCGGTTTGATTTTTCTTAAAAAAATACCCGTACTTTTTAAGCAAATGGGACCTAGCAATAGCTGAGGGTAGTCGACGCTACCCCTAACTTTCTCAACGAAGTATATTTTCATCGTAAGAACTTTTTTTTTCTTATTCGTTTTATGTACATGCATTAGACTTTCTTCTAGATCTATCACCGTTTTTAAGGATTTGAAATTTATACAAAATTAGAAAATATTTAAGCAAATGGTTAAGGTTTCGAGTACTATTGTGACATAGGAAATTAGTGAAATGTGTTGGGAGTGCATGGGTTACAAGTGTCAAGACATACACATACACGTACACCATCCATGGCTTCTTGATGCATATATGCCATTATAAATTCAACATCTATATCACAATAACTTACACACACCACACCAGTTAATATAATAATAATAATAATAATGGCGAAAACTAGCAGCATCCATGGCGTCTTCCTCATCCTTCTCTTGATCCTCTTAGTTCCATGTAAGTTACTACTTAGAGTAATATATATATCTCTTCTTGCATGCGTGTTAAACTCAAATGGAATGATGATGGTCTACCTTAGTCAAGCCGAAATAAAAAGGCTCATAAATCTTAATGAGTGAAGAAATATATAAGCTAATATTTTTAAACAATATTGGCGTTATAAGAGCATTCTCAGCCTATTCTTTAAAATTATGCGATGGGAACTTATAAATTATCGGGTGAGGTTGTGAGTGTAAATTATAGGTGGGTGAAATTATGGTGATTTTTTTGTAAATTTGAGAAAACTTTGTTTAACTCTATTTATTTATTAATATTTGTTATTAGTTCATGACAGAAAAAACTGTAATAATAAAAATATAAAGAAGCATTATTTAATTGAATATGAGATAAAAATATAATGTTCTTTTTACTCTAAACATAATATTTTATCTCTCATTTATAATTAAATAATTTTTTTTTATATTTTTATCATTACACCTTCTCTCTCACTCACTCCCAACCATCTTTAATAAATATTAAAAAAATATAAATGGGTACAATGTTTTTCCAAATTTGTTAATAAAAGTTTCTCTATCTCCGATTCTCTTCCCGTCACAACTATTCACAACTCCTCTATATATTATAGAGAATTAACTCATAATAATATGAATGATCTACTAAGAATGCTCTTAAATAAATATAACAAAAATATAGTAATAAAATCAAATACATTAATAACTAATGGCTACCGATTATTCGTGAAGCTTTCATATCAATTATTTACCAAATAGATTTTGGTTTAGGCTTTAGATAAAGTCAAATGGATTATAACAAAAATGAATTTTAGGCATGATAATTCTAAGATGATCAAAAGTCAATTATATTATATTATATTATATTATATTATATTAAATATATAAACTTTTTGGCCCCATGTCGTGAGTTGAGGGTGCGGTTTGCACACCTCAAGAATCGGCCTTGAAGATGATGTCGATTGAGTTGGAAAGTATATATTTATTTATTTATTTGCAGTTGAAGAAGAAAATAGAGGTGGAAAGATGATGATGGTGGTGGAGGCGAGGACGTGTGAGTCACAGAGCCATGGATTCCATGGGACGTGTGTAAGGGACAATAACTGCGCTCTTGTTTGCAAAAATGAAGGCTTTACCGGTGGCAAATGCCGTGGTTTTCAGAGACGATGCTTTTGCACTAAAACTTGTAAATAGTTAGTTCATTTAATTCCTACGAGTACTTAATGCAATAAGTGGACGGTTTTATTTTGTTGTAAAATAAAAGTTTGCTTGATTCTATGGAATTATTAATTTGGTTTTCATACACCATTGATTGTATGAGGGGTCGTATGAGATGGGGTTCGCCAAATCATATGACATGTAATGTTATGTTCGACCGCCACATAAATGGTTAATGTGATCATTAACGAATTCATATGGCATACTTGATTTAACATGATACAACTCATGCAACATAATGTTGTTGATGTACAATATAAAATATAAATGAGTACAAACTTTACTACATGCTTAAAATGTAATTTATAATATCAAATAAATATAAGAGTAAAGTATTATTTGCATCCTTGTGTTAAATGGGTAGCAACACCTTGTGACCCTCGGTCTGTTAAATGAAAGATAACCCAAACGTCAAAACATTAAACAATGATATAACTCAATCATAAACTACCTAGTAACTTCAATGGTTGCAAGAATGACTCATGAAACATCAGCTAAGCAATATTAAGCAGCTTCTTAAAAGCTTCTTAATATCCTTCTGCATCCAACAATAACATGTTTGTATATTTTCAACACAAAAATATCATATCACAAAACATAATTTACCTCGATGCTCAAAGGACTGGTCGTGGGTGCATAACAGTCGACAACCTCCCCCTCACCGTCAACTAAAAACTTTGTAAAGTTCCATTTTATAGCGTCCCCAAGAAACCCTCCTTTGCTTGATTTCAAGAATTTGTACCAAGGATCCGCATCTTTCCCGTTCACATTCACCTACAAATCATGTAGTTGTCAAAGGTTGTTTTATACTTTTATTTATTTTAATGATGTTTTTAAAGTACAAAAACACAAACCTTACTAAAGACAGGATACTCGGCTTTAAAACGCGTGCAAGCAAACTCTTGGATTTGTTCATTGGATCCAGGTTCTTGCGAGCCAAATTGGTTGCAAGGGAACGCAAGAATCTCAAAACCTGTAACAATTAATAAACACGTGTCACATGTCAGAGTGAGTTGACAATATTATAGGATGAATCAAAAGTGTCAAGAGAGATTAAAAACCAACCTTGATCCTTGTACTTCAAGTACAAGGTTGTTAACTCGGAATAATTAGAATTAGTAAAGCCACTGTAGTTTACAAAAAGAAAAATCGAAAGGGGAAATAAGATTCGTGTCGAATAATTGATAAAAATCAAATCTTTGAGCATACCATTGTGAAGCAACATTGACAATTAGCAAGACTTTTCCCTTGTACATGCTAAGTGAAACATCTTGTCCTTTAGCATCCTGGTTGCAAAAAACCGAATATTGTAGCACATGAAAATCTGTCTAAAGGGTTTGTGTTAAACATACCGCACCCTATCTTATATATTTGTTATATGTCCGTATATACAAAACATATTCAGGGCCTGGGACATGTAAAACAAAGGGCCGGAAGTACAAACTTAATAACGCGTATATAATTCAAAATAATCGTAATAACATGAAAACAAACAATTTTTTTTTAGCAAAATGATATAATTAAAATTCTTAAACGAAACGTGAAACTCTTGAAGCATTTTTTTGAAGCAAAGCATACGATCAACTCATTGTAATCCACTGTCTCTAACATTTATTCTCAATATCAATAATTGTCAATCCGTTAAGTCTTCCTTGGGACATTAGGTGGGCTGGTGGACGAATAACGGTGGGCGTCTGGGTGGCCTTATGGCTTCCGACTCTCTCACGTAATGAAAGGGCCGGTTCTCTATTTTTTTATTGTTAAATGTTTATGTGTATCGGACTATTGGGTTTAAATCATTCAATGAGCCTTATTTCATCAGACTCAATGCGTGATTAACTTTATAAATGGGCCTAATGGAAAACCGGGACAGTCACCTTCTTTGACCTCTCTATGGGCCGGCCTTGCGTATAACAATAACATGTATATAGGGGTACAAATGACAAAACTAAAATCAAGAAAAGATGCGAATTTGACAACCATTTATAGAATATGTAATCATAAATCTTGTTAACAAAATCCGAATTTAGCCGTAAATGAAAGCATTAATATTGATCAAACCTTAACGGTGATGTCATGCAATGTTTTGGCCATGGTAAAATCTGATTCAAACACAACAGGTGGTATCTTTTGCAATTGATTGTTTAACAAAACCTGTGCCAAAAAATGGTTCTTTCAATTTATACCAATGGAAATTAATTACATGCCAAAATAAATAAATAAAATTACTGGAAACAAATTATTTTTTTTTGCCTTTTTAGGTTTCGACATGTTTCATTTGTCCACTGATTAAGATTTTGCTAACTTATAAATGGGTTAAATTTAGTTATGATAATAATAGTAATGAAATATTACATTTTAATCCCTTAACTTATTAATGGGTAGTGTTTATGTCTAAGCAGAAAGCAAATGGGTAACATGATGTGTCGCTAGCCCAGTGGTGGGGCCACATACACCTCATCGGGTTCGGCCGGACCCTGTCAATTTTTAGTTTTATACATAACGTATATGTACAATTTAACGAGCGAACCCGATATCATTTTAAAATAATATTTGAACCCATTATGAAAATTTTAGTTAAAATATGTTTAGTAATGAATATATTTTTTTATAAAATATAAAAAGTTTAAAGAAAAAGTGAAAAACTATAAAAGTTAGTAACAAACATTACATATGGGCTGGGCCAATAATAACCCATATATGATATTAGATTATAAAAAAGGACAGGGTTAATAAGCCCAACCCAATTAACATTAAACATAATACCTAAATAAAAGTTAAATAAAAAAAAAGCCAAAAATGACCGACCAATTTCCTTTCTATCAACCAGGTCCAGACTATCGCCTCCTTCACCAATTTGGGCTGAAAACGACGGTATACTTTTGTTATGATCGTGATATTGCGTTTTATTTATTTGGCCGAATGACTGACCGACCCATCTGGGCCTGAAAACTTTGACGCCGGAAAAGTCGACCACCGAAAAATCCCGAACCCATAGGAAAATATTTCTGGTTCCGCCACTGCTCTAGCCCGTTTTGGAATACTGATACAAAAAATGTTTCGTGGGTCAGTTGACCCGACTCATTTTAACCATCACAATAAACAATCAGTTTCCACAATGACACGTTTTGACTCGTTAAACAACCCGCTAATTTTCTACCCAATAAAGAAATCCCATAAAATAATAAACAACAAAACATTCAAAATATTTGAAATAAGATTTTAGTAATCTTTTAAACTTTTGAGTTCATCTCGGCAGCATTTCGTCTCGCACAACATCCCACGAAATAGATCATCAACTGCAATCAAGCAAAAATGTCACGAATTCAAGTTCCCGTGAACAAAAAAATTTAATCTTGCAACTACCACTTAAATATAATCATCGATAGTTGATAGTGCATTACCAAGATCACGAACAAGATAACGTTAAAGATTGCAACCACCCGCCACTCGGTTTTTATGTATTGCGCCACTCCAGCTCTAAACACAATACAACATAATCATAAGTGATATATAAATATATAATAACATAGAATGTTGTTAATGTGTGGAAATGAAATGATGATTTACTTGCAGGAATCGCAGTTATAGCACTTGATCAATTTAGAGTTCTTGTAAAGTTTGCAGTCCATGTTACCGCTCACCGGATGAAAGGTTAAATCATAGTAAGATGCATTAACAGCAGGATAACCACACCTAATACACGGTTCACACTTTAAGCCCATTTTTAAATGGTAAACGAGTCGAAAAACTATAGTAAAAGCGAGTGAAAACGTTGAAAGAGGGTTACTGAGATGGTGGTCTGCAACAACCGGCTTCAATGGGAGTTAATTCTGCCAGTTTGTATTGTTTGAGAGTCTGCAGTAAACACAACTTAATAACCTTATAATACATTACACATGGAATATAGTTAAAAATGAAACACATACTTGGTATCTTTTTGGCAGGCTGTTACAAACCACGGTTTTCACGAAACAACTTTGAAGGTGTTTCCAGTTACGTGTGTTGTTTAACTGAACATTAATACATGAAAAAAACTTATATGGTTATTATATATTTATATAAACTCGATAACTTTTTAACTTGTGTTTAAAGGAAATACACTTACTTTTTTAATAAACCAAGAACCGTAATCTTGGAGTTCATACTCCTTGTATCTAATCATAAAACAGATTAATGGATAGCACGCTTTATCGTTTGTATTAGTTCAAACTAAAAAGATAAAATAACATACAGAATTGTGGCTTTGATCTTACCTCAAACCTGCAACATTGTGACCAGAAGCGTTATTCGTTACAATAAACCTAACAACAATACAAGTTAGTAGATATCTCTTCTAGGAGTGCAAACGATCCGAGCTGCTTGCAAGCTACTCGAGCTCGAATTGATAAAAAGCTCGAAACGAGCTGACCTTTTTCGAGCTCAAGTTGAGCCCAAGCTCGAGTCTTGTATGGAAAGCTCATTTAGGCTCGTCGAGCCGAGCTTGGCTAAGCTTTGGCTCGTTTAAGGTACTACACTTAGGCTCGTCGAGCCTTAACGAGCTTTTTGTATTTTTAAGTTTGACCTCTTTTGGACTTCTATATATTGATTTCACACTGCACTGCTGAGCTTAGGCCGGTTAAAAGGTTTTTCACAAAATATATAAAAAAAAAAATATTTAAAAAAAAATGTATACACATTAAAAAATAATAAAAGAGTCGAGCCCGAGCTTAAAAAACAACTCGCGATCTAAGCTCGAGCTTTCGTAAGTCAAAATGAGCCAAGCTCAGGCTCGGGTCGGCTCGTTTACACCCCTAATCTCATCACGAAATCACCATGTATATAATCAACCAAGTACACTTACACCAAGACCGTAAGCACAAGAATCCCAACCAAAACCAAAAACAGCATGACTAAATACTGCAATTAAGTTTTAAAAATATCAGAAACAATTACAAGACTGTAACAAAATCATAAGAATATTATAACAACTTCGGTACATGAATATACCGTCCATATCAATATAGAGTTTGAAGAAACACTAAGTGACCCGGTACAGATTATAGATAATCTGGGGTTAAGTAATGTTTCCCACGAGAATGAGGTCCAACAGAGACGGTTGTTCTTCTGGAGACCTGCAAAATAAACACCGTAAGCTCGTCACTGAGAAGGGGGGGTTCCTCCTTGTGACCACCCTCCGGCGTGAGAATCAGACTAGATTGCTCTGAATATAAGTGTATATTAAGAGATTGCTAGATAACTGGATAACAGATGATCTTACCATTCCAAGATGTTGGAGTATTTATAGCCGAAGGTAGGTTTCCTAGAAGGTACAGCCGGCTGAATAGTATTCCTGTTCTACCAACAGTGGACTATGTGCAGGCCATACTGGTTGGTGGGTAGGTTACGGCCAACAGTGACAAAGTCGGCTGCACTATTCCACCAACTGTAGATTATGCACGTCCCACCTACTGTGGATTGTACGCAGGCCATGCTGGTTGGTGAATAGGTTACGGCCAACAGTAACACTATTCCACCAACTGTAGGCTGCGCATGTCCCACAGTAAGGGTTGGTGAGTAGGCAGCGGCTAATAGTGACAAACAGTACTAGAGGGTGCTCCTCCTCGCACTGTTGTCGGTGAGCTGTCACCCTGTGATTGGCTCATGGGCTGTTCTGGTCAGATCGTCTGTCCTATCCATACCTTGGTAGGTATAGTACAAAAGATCTTTCAGAATCATACAGACTGGCTCATTTAGGCGGGATTGTTCCCGCCTTGCTCATTCCTTCGTGTGACTACTGAAGTATCTAGTGTCTTGTGCGTGTAGCCCTGCTGTCTGCGGGTAGCCTTCCCTGATGGCTTGTATCCGCAACTGCGGGAACAGGCGGGGTACTTCACCATTGGGAGGCTTTCCCTGCGTGTACAGCTTGCGTACTGCGCGTAAGATTCTATGAGCATGGTGGGTCCTGCGGGAGCAGATGGCCTTTGCGCAGACGTCCCTGTTCAAGGTGAGTCTTGCGGGACCAACTGGTCTCTGCTGGGACCTACCTCTTCAAGTCCCCCCAGTCCAATGTTCTTCTCATGAATGTTTAATAAAGTGAGGTGAACTTTTGGACTTTAAGCAAGGGGTTTTGAAAAGGGTTTTTAGTTTTAAGGTTCTCCGTGGGGATTCTTCCCGCGGGTTTCCTAATGTCACTTGCAAAAATTCCCGATTTTTTTTGCTTGATCTTTGGGTATGATGCGGGTAGGTATGTAACCTTCTCGCAAGTCAGGAGCGTTGAGTCTCACTTGTGTGGATTCTCCTTGAGGTTTTAGTGATTTTGAACATAGTGATCAATTATGTTTAAACCACCAATTCCATCCTGGAGCCTCAAACAATGTAGTTCTCGACGTTCCCGCTATGCGGGGATGTTATTTCCGTTTCCGCAAGCATTGCCCAGAAGATCCTTCTTGGTTTCAATTCCCTGCGGAGCGCTAGGTATGTGAAGGGTTTTGCCTTAACACTGTACCCGCGCTCGTCTTACGGTTACTTTACTTTCAAGGTACCCCTGGCGTCAATTCCCTGCGGGTGCTAGGTATGTGAAGGGTTTTGCCTTAACACTGTACCCACACCCGTCTTATAGTTACTTTGTTGCCGGGGTATTCTTGGCTTCAATTCCCTGCGGGTGCTAGGTATGTGAAGGGTTTTGCCTTAACACTGTACCCGCATCCGTCTTATGGTTACTTGGTTGCCAAGGTAAGGGGTATTTTCCCGCTTACTTTTGAATCTTTTTGAATTTTGAATTTTGAAATTCGAAAGGTTGGTAAGGATAAGGACAGTCCAAACATCTGAAACGTCGTGCGACGGTTTCTTCTGACTGTGTCAGGACGTGCAGGAAGTTATGGTGACGTGACAGTACATGGTCAATCCAGACGCTTTTTCAGGCGCGTGGACGCGATTTTTCGGGCGCGTGGCCGCGAAATTTCTGGCACGCGTACTTTTTACAGTTGTTGCCAGCTTGCTTTTTGCCACGCGTCATAGTTTCATTGCACCCTCGATTTCTCTCTCCTCCGCATTAAATTCACCGCATTAATTGCGATTAGTATATAAAGAGGGAGAGGGTCCTTTTTAATTCACACCTTCACCCTTCTCTTCTTCTTCTTAGCGATTTCCGGCAAATACTCCCCTTTTTAGGCAAGCATTTTCCCGAAATCGCTTTCTGCAAGATGTCTTCACATGATCTCGAGTCTACCACCGATGACAGGAGTACTGCTGGTGAGTGCCAGTGTGCTCTACCCGGCGATCAGTACCGGTATGTTGTTAGGAAGTTCATGCTCGATCCTTTCGAGCCTGAGTTTCCTGAACCCCATCAGACCGTGTACGATGCCCCCCGAGGCAAGATCGGGGTTTATGCAGCATTCTTTGTCTATGGGAATCTTAGGTTCCCATTGACAAAGTTTGTTTACCGTGTCCTTGAGAGGCACGGTGTTCATCTGACCGAGTTGCACCCCATGGCGATCGCCAAGATTCGCCATTTCGAGTGGGTGTGCTGGATTCTGGGCATTGAGCCCTATGTGGACCGCCTGATGACCTTCTATACTTGGAGGTGCATCCAGGGGTGGTACACCCTGACAACCCGAATCAAGGGTTTGAAGATTTGCGCGACCGAGCGCAGTCTCCGATCGTGGAAGCGGGAGTTCTTCTACATTTCTGCCCGCGCCATCCCCATTGCCATGAAGTTTAAAAATGGCCAAGCAATTCCGAGCCACCACGCCACCAACTACCAGGAGGCGGAATGGTTTGCAAAAATATCCCGGGTCCAATCTCCGGTTTACCGGTTTGCGGAGTCCGGGATGGTGATGCTGGGGATGAGCTGGGTATGGAAGGAGGCGTCTCAGGTTCCCATCCTTCTCGAATACGGTTTGAACTCTACTCCTTATGGTATGTCTTGTCTTTCTTGCTGATATGAGTTTGTCTTCTAACTGTTTCTTTTCTTTCAGAGGGGAACAATTTGGAGTCGCTCCTGTACCCGCGGGAAGCTGACGATCCTGTGCGGATGGGTACTCGTGCTCTTGATGAGAACGAGTTGCCCACCCTGGAGCAAACAGCGGATCGGTTTGTGGAGGTTTATCCGCTGGGCCACGAGATCCTGAGCCACCGGCGGCCAGGTAAGGCGTTATTCTCTCCTCCACCCCTCAGTGCTGTACCCGCTGCTGGAATTCCTTACACCCTGTCTTCTTCTGAGGAATCCGCAGATGGTCCTCCGTTAGTGCGGAAGAAGCGGGCTGCCAGCGGGAAAGGGAAGGAGAAGGCGGCCTCCACAGCCGATCCAGTGCTCCTATCTGACACTGAGTCAGATAGTGAAGAGGCGGGGGGGAAGCCCGGTGGTGAGAAGACCACTGTTCCGGAGGCTACGACTGTTACCTCTGGAGAACCAATGACGACGACGGTGACCGGCATCAAGAGACCGGCTCCATCGGGTTCGTCCCCGCCCGTCCGTACGTTCAAGCTGAAGAAAACCTGTAAGTACAACTCTCTTAGCTTTTATCTTCGTAGTTTAATCTTCAAGTCTTTTTAACACTTTTCTTCTTTACGCAGGTGTGGATGTTGGCGCATTCCAGGGTGAGGGGCCGAGTACAACCTCTCCGCCAATGACGGTAGGCTTGGTCAGCCTACCTGAGGCGTCGACCCAGGCGCCTGCGCCTGCTTCCGCTGGTTCAGTTGCTCATTCTGAGCCGACTGTTCCAGCCGAGATGACGTCACCGCCGGCTGTGAGTGCAATTTTTACAGCATCCTTCACAGAGCCGGCGGTTACTTTTGCCGCGGATTCTGCGGCAGCGACCGCGGCGGCGACCACGGCGGCTGCTACCATGCCCCCGGCAACGACGGCCGGACCCTCAGGTACGCGTGGGGCTTCTCGCATCTTTCCGCCACCTTCCCATCTGCCTGACCTCTTGGATGGATTTCCATTGGGTTCAGGTGATGGGTTCGGCGGCTATCGGCCTGTAATTGACCCTACAGGTGCGTAGGGTTCCTTTGGCCCTTTTTCACTTATATATTTTATCATCTTTTCCTAACTGCTTTTTGTTTTCTGCAGTTTCGGATTCCAATGAAGTGTATGTTCCGCGATGGAACATACGCCGAGGAACAACCCTTCGTACCCCTGTGGAGTGCGTGGACTGGGCTCGCCACGCTGCTCCCCATGGTGCGTTGGGGGAAGCCATGGCTAGCTACCAGGAGGGTAGGCTAACCAACGAGCTTCGAGTTCTCCAAGCCCGGATGCAGCCGCGCGTCGAGCTGCTTTGTCGTGAAAACGACAAGTTGAAAGCAGCTCGCGCCAAGGAAGTATCCCAAGCGCGGGCTCTTCGGGAGGAGAACCAAAAGCTGTCCGCAGCTGCTGCGGAGAAGGAGAAGGCCTTCAAGGCCCTCGAGGTTGAGGTTCAAGCGCGACTCGAGGCCCGCTCCAAGGCTGCCCAAGCTGTTAACGAACAGCTTCGGCTGGCTAAGGAGACTGCGAGGAACGCAACCGAGAGGGCCACCAAGGCTGAAGCCATTGCTGAGCCTTTGCGTGTGGAGAATGAGGAGCTCAAGGCCAAATTAGAGGCTCTCCAGCGTGCTCATGATGCCTTGGCGATGGAAGATGCCAAGAAGCTCCAGGAGATCTTGGACCAGAGGGGCGTGCTTGACCATACCGAGCGGAAGCTTAAGGGCGTCGAAGAGGCTGCCGCAAAGGAAGTTCTACTTGCCAATCTTAACAAAAGCGAAGCCGAACGCGCCTGCACCCAAGCTCAAGCCGCCCTTCAAGAAGCTCTGGTTGCCAAGGAATGGCTTCTTCGAGAAGCGTTGTCTCAGGCAAGTCTATCCTCATGTCTTCACGCTTTTCTTTGTAGATAGGGTGCTGACACTTGTATATTTTCTTATGTAGGTTGTGCATCGGGTCTTCTCAGAGACATCCTACGATGATGCAATGAGCGCAGCCCTCAACGCTTCTCACGAGGATGGGGAACGGGTCGGCTTCCTGCTTGGTCTAGGGTTTGTTGAGAAAGGCGTCCCGCCATCCAACTTCCCTTTGTACAATGTAGATACCGAAGCCATATATGACCAAGCAGTAAATCAATACGCCGCCTTCCCGCATCCGGTGGTGGAGAAGGTGAATGAAATTGCTGCTGCTGATGACGGGCTACCTATCCTTAAGGCTTACTTTGAACAGCCACGCTCTACTGACGGCGCTGGTCCAAGTGGAAGTGGCCCTGAAGCCTGATCCTGAAGATCCCTTCCCACTACTAGGATAGATTTAGTTTGTATAGATTTACTTTCTTGTAGGCGGGTAGTTACCCGGCCATTCTTGTAACGAATATTTATGAAATGTAAATCTTTGTGCGGCTAAGACCGCTTGATTCATTGGATTCTTTGCTTTATAAACGTTATATGACTTACATAAGTTTAAATTAGCAATTTTCCAAGTGTTTAGAATAAGTTAACCTTTGAACGTGGTAGATAGGTGTGAAGTTTTGCTTCCTCTTCCGTGATTGTGCGGGTAGGACCGTCACTTGCACGTAGTAGGATGGCTAAACTTTACCATCTGACCTGCGTGTAGGTTTACCTTATTTGAGGATAAGTTAACCTTTGAACGTGGTAGATAATAGGTGTGAAGTTTTGCTTCCTCTTTCGTGATTGTGCGGGTATGACCGTCACTTGCACTTAGTAGGATGGCTAAACTTTACCCATATCTGACCTGCGTGTAGGTTTACCTTATTTGAGGATAAGTTAACCTTTGAACGTGGTAGATAATAGGTGTGAAGTTTTGCTTCTTCTTTCGTGATTGTGCGGGTATGACCGTCACTTGCACTTAGTAGGATGGCTAAACTTTACCCATATCTGACCTGCGTGTAGGTTTTCCTCATTTTTTTTTTTTTTTTTTTTTTTTAGGATAACCTTTGAACGTGGTATATGATAGGTTGAAGTTTTGCTTCCTTGTTCGTGATTGTGCGGGTAAGACCGTCACTTGCACTTACAAGGATGGCTAAACTTTACTTACATCATACCTGCGTTTAGGTTTCCCTTAACGTTGTGTTTATGCGGGTTTTTTCCGCCTTCCACACGTAACGACTTACTTCTTCCCGTTTACGCGGTGAATACCGGTATCAGTGGGAAGTTCATAAGTATAAAGGTAAACACATTATGAAAGGAGAATCATTTCCATTAGAAGTGGCTCTAGGCCTTTTCTTTACAAGTTTTGGAATTGATCTACATATAACATTTGCGTAATTGAGCTCAATTCCATGTTCTTGGGATGAGAGTGCCATCGAGCCTTTCGAGCCGGTATGCGCCCTTTCCCAGGATTTCTTTGATAATGTATGGCCCTTCCCAGACCGGGGCCAGCTTTCCTGGGCGCTCTTGGTTTGAAGCCTCGTTGTTACGCAGTATGTAGTCTCCTATATTGAAGTTGCAGAGTTTTACCCGCGTGTTGTAGTACTTTTGCATTTGTCGTTTGTAGTTTTCTTCACGCACTGCGGCTAAGTCTCTGCGTTCCTCGGTTAGCATTAGATCCAACCGTCTTTCCGCATCATTGTCTTCTGGCTGACTCAAGACCCTTGGTGAGGGTAGACCAATTTCGACCGGGACCATGGCTTCAGTGCCATAAGTGAGGCTGAACGGGGTTTCTCCCGTACTGGCCTTCTTCAGCGTTCTGTTTGCCCAAAGGACGTGCGGAAGCTCGTCCACCCAGCCGGATCTGTGTTCCGATAGTCTCTTCTTGATGCCTTCGACAATGCTCTTATTTGCTCTTTCTACCTCACCATTACCTTGCGGGTGTGCCACTGAGGTAAAGGTGTGGGTGATTTGAAGTTCTTTTAGCCACTGTTGTAGCTTCTTGTCAGCAAAGTTGGTGCCGTTATCGCTCACCAAATTCTGTGGAAGTCCAAAACGACAAATAATAAATTCCCAAATAAATTTTTTGATATGTTTCGCGGTTGTTTGGGCTAAAGGTTTTGCTTCTATCCACTTGGTGAAGTAGTCGATGGCTACCACTAGGAACTGAACATTTCCTGCTGCTGTAGGAAATGGGCCTGTCACATCGATGGCCCACTTCTGAAATGGCCATGAAGAAGTGACTGGAACAAGTTCATTCTTTGGGCGGTGCGTGTTGGGTGCGTAAAGCTGGCAAGACCTGCATTTTCTGATGTATGCCAGTGCATCCGTATGCATCCCCGGCCAAAAGTATCCCGTGTTGTTTAGCTTGGCTACAACAGCGCGAGGACCTGCGTGTACTCCACAGATGCCTTCGTGTACTTCCCTTAGGAGGTAGTCAGCATCTTGGTTGTCCACGCATCTCAAGAGTGGGCCAAGAAAGTTACGTCTGTAAAGGATGTCGTTGACGAGCTGATAATTTAGTGCTTTACAGCGTAGTTTTCTTGCCTGTGTTGTTGACTCTGGTAGTGTTCCTGCTGCAAGGTAATTTATTATTGGTGTCATCCACGTTTCTGTACCGGTTTGGATGACACAAATTTCCTTGTGCGGGACTGATGGTGCTTCGAGGAGTTCAATGCGGATGTCCTTTCCCAAGTGGGTGAAGGCTAGTGATGCAAGCTTGCTTAACGCATCCGCAGATTTGTTTTCGCTGCGCTTGACGTGTATGACTTTACAATCATTAAAATCACGCATAAGGGTTTTTGCCTGGGAGAGGTACAGGGCCATTGTGTCGTTTACAGCCGTGTACGTCCCATTTATTTGGTTGGCCACTAGCATGGAATCCACGTGGGCTTCCAAATTTTTCACTCCCATCTTACGCGCAATTCTCAAACCGGCCAAGAATGCTTCGTATTCGGCTTCGTTATTCGTACTTGGAAAATCCAACCGAATAGCGTAAGTATATTCTTGGCCTGCTGGGTTGGTTAATTTTAACCCTGCGCCTGAACCCTCGTTATTGGCTGCTCCATCAGTGTAGAGTCGCCAGACATCATTGATGTCCTGTGCTGGGGAGGGTTGAGCCTCCTCCTGGCACTCTTTCTCCCGCGAAGCGGGGACTTCTGCAATAAAATCGGCCAGGACCTGGCCTTTTATGGCTGGTCTTGGCTTGTACTTAATTGCATATTCTCCCAATTCAATTGCCCATTTGGCTAGACGTCCCGATAATTCGGGTTTGCCTAGAACGTTTGAGAGTTTGAAGTTGGTGAGAATGGTGATTGGGTGGCCCTGGAAATATCGTCTTAACCTGCGTGAAGCGTGTATAAGTGCTAAGACCAATTTTTCGAGGGTAGAGTAACGGGTTTCTACGTCTGTTAGTACACGGCTAACATAATAGATTGGCATCTGGATGCCTTTTCGTTCTATTAGCAGGACTGCCCCGGTTGCTCTATCTGTTGCGGAAAGGTATAGGATTAACTCCTCTCCCGCTTGTGGTGCTGTAAGTGTTGGGAGTTCGATCAGGCGTGACCGAATCTCCTGAAAAGCTGCTTCCGCTTCTGGTGTCCAGCGGAAGTGCGTTTTCTTTAAGCAGTTTCTCAATGTTGACACGAAAGGAAACGACTTATCCGCATGGTTTGCCAAAAAGCGATTAAGTGCGACTAGTCGTCCATTCAGTGTCTGAGCCTGTTTGATGGTGGTAGGTGATTCCATTTTAATAATGGCTTCGACCTTTTCAGGGTTCGCTCTGAAGCCATCTTTAGTAACAATGACTCCCAAGAACTTCCCTTCTTCCATCCCAAATGAACACTTGCTCGGGTTGAGCTTCATGTTTATCTTTCTGAGCGTGTTGAAAGTTTCTTCAATGTCTTTCAACATCGCTTCTGGCTCGGGGCTTTTGATGACCAAATCATCCATATAGACTTCCAAGTTTCTCCCGATTTGGGCATGAAACTCTTTGTCCATCAGTCGTTGGTACGTGGACCCTGCATTCTTAAGTCCGAATGGCATCATTTTATAACAAAATGTACCATCGGGCGTCCGAAATGCGGTTTTGTCCTGGTCATCTATGGCCATGTGGATTTGATGGTACCCCTTATATGCATCCAAGAAGCATTTAAGGCGAAATGGTGCCAACGAATCCACCTTAAGATCAATTTCTGGTAACGGATAACAATCTTTGGGGCATGCTTTGTTCAAATCTTTGAAATCTATGCACATGCGCCATTGTTTGTCATTCTTCGGTACCATTACGGGATTTGCAACACATGTTTGATATCTACTAACGCGTATGATGCCTGCGTCAAGGAGTTCCTTGACTTGGGTTCTACACGCGTTAGTTTGTTCAGGCCCCATTACTCTGCACTTTTGTACGACTGGCGTGACAGCCGGATCGCACTTGAGCTTATGCTCCGCCTTACTTCGGGGTACACCAGTCATGTCAGCTGGTGCCCACGCAAAGATGTCAGCGTTTTTCTGCAGTAAGCGTTTGAGTAAGGTGCGGGTGGGATCAACGATTGTTGGTCCAATGGTAACGGCCTGGTCGGGGTATTTGCCATTGAAGGCCCATTTTTCCGGTTCGGTTATGGTTGGTTTAGCCATCTTTGGTTTGGGTTTAGATGAGACAGATGCGATGCATACCTGGGGAATGCCAGTGATCATCGCTACACCCTCAGCTGTTGGCCATCCCATCATGCCGTGGACTGAAGATACCACGGCGTTGAATCTTGCCATCCCGTCTCTTCCGAATAGGATGTCGTACGTGTGGTGTGGCTTTTTCATCACGACAAAATCCACGTCTTCTGTGCGTGAATGATTCCCATCAGTAAGAGTAACGGGGAAAGATAGGATACCCAGGGGGGTTTCTGTACTGCCGTCAAACCCTTCCATTGAAGCGTAGACCGTTTCCAGGCGTTCTTTGTCTTCATCACCCAGCTTATCAAAGAACTGCCTGTACATCACTGTCGACGAAGCGCCGTTGTCAGCAAGAGTGCGGGAAGTGATGTAATGCCCCAGCTGGCTTCTGATGACGATGGGGCCTTCTTTGCTGGGGCCTCCTGGCACTCGCGGGAAGCGCACCTCAGCTTCCTTCCACGCGCATGGTTCTGTCACCCGTCTTTTTCTTCCTCTGACCTTGCCATGAACCATGTTGATGCTGATGTCGACGGGCTTTCGTCCGTTACCTCTGTACCTGTTGTCGTTCCTTCCTCCCTTCCTGATCGATGCCACGAGATGTGCAAGTCTTCCATCCTTGACAAATGTCTCAATAATATCCTTCAAGGATGTGCACTCTTCAGTACCATGACCCTTTGTCCCGTGGAAATCACAGGATTTGCTTTGATCCGCATTAGGTTTCTGCCGGATCAATGGGGCTTTAGGCCATGGCAATTTTTCCGTGGCAAATATCTCTGTGACGCTCTTCGTGAGTGGCGTCCACCGGTGTTTTCGGTTTGAAGGGTGTGTGTTGTCCCTTCCGCCAACAAGAGGGCGAGAGCTGGATGAGGTGTCAAAGTTTACCCTTGACTGCCAAATACCTAGCCTCCTCTTTTTGTTCTGCCGGGCGATCCGGACATTGTTTTCTCTTGTCCTCTGCGTGTAGAGGTGTGTACTCTGGGGAAGATCCCTTCCCAGTTGCTTTTCCGTCTCGGCAAAGCGCTTTGCCGCCGTCATGATGGCATCCCATGTTGATGGCATGCCATCCTTACCCGTCAATGTGCGGATAAGTTCTGGGTATTCGGCGCCTTGGATGAAGGCGGCGCGAACCAGATCCTCACTTATGTTGCCGAGACTTAGCTTTTTGGAGTTGAAGCGAGTGATGAAGTCTAGTAAAGATTCATCCTCCTCTCTCACGCAGTTGAGGATCGTCCACTGCTCTTCAGTGTACTTCCTCTGTTGGCTGAAGTGCTGGCTGAACTTGTTCTGAAAGTCCGCCCAGTCATATATGTGGTGGATCGGTAAACGATCGAACCATGCACTGGCCGCTCCGACCAGAGTCATCTGGAACATGTAGCACCACGTGGGTTCCGTCCAGTTGCTGACGGTAGCCCCCGCAATGAACCTGTTCAAATGGTCGTCTGGGTCGGATAGACCATCATAAGTGCCAATGTTGGACATTTGTTTGGCACTTCTCGGGGCGATTGCTTCCGCAATGTCCCTTGCGAATTTTGACTTTCCTGCATTTGTAGCAGTTGGTCTAAAGGTTTTGGAGAAGTCACGCGGGTTTCTCTCCGCGATTGGTTTAAAAGCTTCCCCAAAATTCCTTTTTGGTTGGACGTCCGTTTCCTTACGCTTCCCTTTCGCCTTATGGCGAGGGTTTGCGTCGGTATCGGACTCCAACTCGTCGTCCGAGTATTCGCAGTCACTGCTCATATTGAGGTGTTGGCGAGTACTGGCGAATTCGTCAGCCTGTTGAACTGAACGCAAGCGTTCATCCAATTCGGCTTGGAATTCTCTTTGCCGTCCTTCGGCCCACGCCTTCACTTGATCTAGTGTTTGGCGAGGGACCTTCGTTCGTTTTTCCAGCTGGGTATCGGTGAACCCCAATGGAATATTTACTGCACTTGCCCCGGCTTGGGTAGTCGGGGTAGTGTTCGTAAGGATTGTATAACCGCCGGTGTTCCCCCCAGTTGCTGGGGTTGTTACCGGGGTTTCTTGGTCGGTTACTGGCCTTTGGACCGGAGTAACGTTAACCATTTCTTCAGAAATTGTGAAAAAACTAAAATAGTTCTAGCTTTGTCCCACGGATGGCGCCAATGAAGAAACACTAAGTGACCCGGTACAGATTATAGATAATCTGGGGTTAAGTAATGTTTCCCACGAGAATGAGGTCCAACAGAGACGGTTGTTCTTCTGGAGACCTGCAAAATAAACACCGTAAGCTCGTCACTGAGAAGGGGGGGTTCCTCCTTGTGACCACCATCCGGCGTGAGAATCAGACTAGATTGCTCTGAATATAAGTGTATATTAAGAGATTGCTAGATAACTGGATAACAGATGATCTTACCATTCCAAGATGTTGGAGTATTTATAGCCGAAGGTAGGTTTCCTAGAAGGTACAGCCGGCTGAATAGTATTCCTGTTCTACCAACAGTGGACTATGTGCAGGCCATACTGGTTGGTGGGTAGGTTACGGCCAACAGTGACAAAGTCGGCTGCACTATTCCACCAACTGTAGATTATGCACGTCCCACCTACTGTGGATTGTACGCATGCCATGCTGGTTGGTGAATAGGTTACGGCCAACAGTAACACTATTCCACCAACTGTAGGCTGCGCATGTCCCACAGTAAGGGTTGGTGAGTAGGCAGCGGCTAATAGTGACAAACAGTACTAGAGGGTGCTCCTCCTCGCACTGTTGTCGGTGAGCTGTCACCCTGTGATTGGCTCATGGGCTGTTCTGGTCAGATCGTCTGTCCTATCCATACCTTGGTAGGTATAGTACAAAAGATCTTTCAGAATCATACAGACTGGCTCATTTAGGCGGGATTGTTCCCGCCTTGCTCATTCCTTCGTGTGACTACTGAAGTATCTAGTGTCTTGTGCGTGTAGCCCTGCTGTCTGCGGGTAGCCTTCCCTGATGGCTTGTATCCGCAACTGCGGGAACAGGCGGGGTACTTCACCATTGGGAGGCTTTCCCTGCGTGTACAGCTTGCGTACTGCGCGTAAGATTCTATGAGCATGGTGGGTCCTGCGGGAGCAGATGGCCTTTGCGCAGACGTCCCTGTTCAAGGTGAGTCTTGCGGGACCAACTGGTCTCTGCTGGGACCTACCTCTTCAGAGTTGTTCTTTAGTGCTCCCAAAAACCCGATGACCGAACTAGAAAATGCAAACATAAAAATATAATAACTCTGAGATCAATCATCAAACAAAGAAACTAGTTTTTGAATGAAAGATAACAGGTAAGGGTGCAAACGAGCCGAGCTACTTGAGACCGGCTTGTTAAAAACTCGATCGAGCCGAGCTTAATCGAGCCAGAGCTTGAGCCTAAAAGTAAGCTCGTTTAATAAACGAGCCCGAGCTTCACTTATCGAGCCTGTCATTTATATAATTTTTTAAAATATATATTTAATAGTTATTAATTAATAAATATAATATTTTGAAAATATAAATAAAAATAACTAAATAATATATATTATTTTATACATAAAACTACAGTAGAAAATATATATAAAAATAACTATAATTATATAAAAAATATTTGATAAATAGTAAATGAGCCGAGATCGAGTTTGAAAATCTACTCACGAGCCGAGCCCGAGCTCAAGCTCTGGGTAAGTTAAACGAGCCGGCTCGGCTCGTTTGCACCCCTAATGGGACAACTAACTTACATTATAAAGATTAAGAAACCGAGTGTCATAACCGGTATCGTGAGGAACTTATAACAACCATCATGATGACTCCTCATCCACACTCCAAATCCTATACCCACCACACCTACTAGCTAAAATGTGAAGTTGTTGTCACTTGTCAGTCAAGCATTTTATCAAACAGTTGATGTGCATTCAAGCAAAAAGACAAAACTAAATGATTTAGAGACATACCATTGACAAGAAATTAACCCATCTGATAACAAATGTGCTTGTTCCTGTAGTACTCATGTTCTTATTATTATTATTATTATTCAGACCTAATTAAGAAACATAAACATGAGTATGCTATTCAAGGTGGATATTGAAAAAGCTTAAATTGGGTATTCTTGGAACAAATGAATTTTCCTATCTTCAACCCAGGCCTCGGTTTTGTTAAACGGGTCTCCGTGCACAAGAGGTTTTGACCCGTTGTCTCCTTTCCTGTTCGTTATCGCAATGGAAGCTCTTACAAAGAGCGTTAATTTACATACCATGTCATTTGCTCTGCTAGCTGATAAACACGGAAATTCAAGTCAATAAAAAATATTAACGAGATAATTACATAGCAATCAATAATTTAATTTGTAGAAAGCATACATGGCATTCTCGCAGCGCCTCCAAGCTCCTTGAACTTTTGATCGAAATGAGGTTTACAATAGAGTGATCATCCAATTGAATGTAGCTACTCATTAACACATAGACATTATAACATAATGTCCGAAAATAAAAATAGTGGTAATAAGAACAATATGTTAAGTTTATATTTCACGTATGGTTTGGGTGGTAAGGTGATTTTTTAATAACATGATAAAATAATTTTTTAAAACCAAACCAACTTTTGTTAATAAAAATGATCAAACGTATTAGATCGATCCTATCTGTAATTAAGGAAAGAAATAAAGAAACTGAAAATCTTCTAACACCGATTAATCAATTTTGGATGTGAACAAGCTCTAAAGAATTATATGTAACAATTTGTGATTTGAAACAATATGAATGAATAAAACTATAAAACAACAAACATACCGAAAGTTTTCCATTGCATTGGACACATTTAAAACATATTTTATGATACGGGACTCCATCGGCAGAAATCATTTCAACGAAATGAATGGTTTTATCACAAGCCCTGCATTTCTGAATTGTCCCGCTAAATGACATTTCTTACCACGCTTCTAACTTTTTTTTTTGAAAAAAACAAACGAAAACTAAAATGGAGAAACAACCTAAAAAAATTAATGGTTTGAAGTATAAAAATATGAAATGGTGTTATTGACTGGACAAGATTGTTTTGGCATCAAGGGTGGAGCTATACATATGCATGTTTTGGTGAATTTGGAATTTTAAGAATTTTAAGAATACTTAGGAAATAATACATATTATTATTACCCCTTGTATTTTCTACTTAATTGTGTAGTTACAAGAAAAACTATATTTACATGTTAAATTTTGTGTATTATATAAGGTGGCAAAAAATTGATTCAAGATTATGAAAGTGGCAGTGACGAGTGATGTATGAAAAAATTAAATAAACAGTGAACAAAATCATAAATTAACAGATCATAATTTAGTCAACGAGCTGGTAGTAGAGTGATAAAAAAGAGCCGTGATGTTCCATGTTACCCAGGTTTAATTCATGTCTCCATTTTGTTTTGACGGCACCTGGTGATGATGGAAGACTACGTGAGTGTATCCCGATGTGTTGAGTTTCGTAAGTAGCCCGTTTGGAGGATTCGTTACTGTTATAAAAAAAGTGTATTTGCTTTTATTAATCTCAACTATTATCTTTTGGTTGTTGGCGGTCCCAATTAACGAATTGACTGATAACGATCCCACATTTATCATATTTGTTGCCAACGGTCCACGACTAACAGAATGTTAATGTCTTTAGTTGCAGGTCGCAGGAAAAACGTATTTGGCTAGAAAACTCAATATTTTCGTCCCAAACATACTTGTAACCTTAGAACGGACATTTATGAACTTTTTCTAGTAACATTTCACTAACCACCAGAACACTAGAGCCATCGGCAGAATCGATTAGTGGTGCTCAAGTGGTAGTGGTGACTAAATTGGTAGTGATGTTCAGGTTGAGTTTCCTGACAAAAAAATATGACTTGTTTTAGCCAAAAACATTATTATGGTAACCTCCAACTAACGGTGTTAGCAATTTGTTAGTCGCTGATTGTTGAGAACAAATATGATAAAATGTGAGATCGTTATCAGTCAGTTCATTAGTTCTGATAGCAATGACCAAAAGATGGTAGTTGTGATTAATAAAAACGTATACCCCTATAAAAATTAAAACTATTAACCGTTGAATCCGAATAAGTCATTTCTAATGTGGCGTAATGATGGGAAGCTTGGGTTTTTCATTTTAGACCCATGTTTAATCCTCACATACAATACTTTGAGGGGAGATGTGTGGCAATGAAGGAAAACCACGATCGTTGTGTTCTCTGGTTCAAATCTGATGGCGTCCGGGTTTTACTACCGGTAGACTTTCGAACGGATAGGTTTTCCCTAAACTTTAGATAACCTGAAAATTCTTAAGGGCTACATACGACTGAATTGTGTCATCCAACGGTGAACTTTTATCATTTTATCACTTTATCACCCATACGAAATACCTAGACAATTCTCGTTTGTTCGATTAAAACCAAAAAAAAAACAAGAAGGTGAAATAAGTTAAATAATAAAATCTTATTAATTCCCCTAATAAAATTATAAAACATAAAAATTAATAAGACTGCAAGCAAGCAACCACCCAACGGCGGTGATGGACGGCGGCGATAAGACCAGAAGCCTCCGGCTATGCAGCATCTGCAACCTCCGGCGACCAGCTCTCAAACGACCCAAAACCCTTCAACAGGTTTAACTTCACTTCCACAAATCTGCTTTTACTTCTTCAGTTAACTAATTTAAACCTTATAAATTAAAACCCTTTATTCTTTAGGATTAATCTTTATTATTAAAATTAATTTATATAAATTCATTCTAATATTTATGGGTTTTATTATTTTGGTTATTATAAAGATTTGCAGGGAATGTTTTTATGTGGTATTTGAGGAAGAGATTCATACTGCAATTATGGACAATAACCTCTTTAAGCCCGGGGAGCGTATCGCCATCGGAGCTTCCGGTGGAAAAGGTAGTTACTTTTATTGTTAAGCTTTAAAAAAAACTAAACTTGTGCCATAATTTAGAGAATTTGTTATAAAAGATTTGATTTTTGTATGCAGACTCTACGGTTCTTGCGTATGTGATGTCGGAGTTAAACCGACGCCACAACTATGGTTTAGATCTGTTTCTGTTATCGGTTGATGAAGGGATTACGGGCTACAGAGATGACTCGCTTGAAACCGTTAAACGAAACGAGGTTCAGGTATAAATTATCGTTATATTCATTAAAAAGGAAAGTTTTTGGACTGTAAAATTAAAGTTTTTGTTCGTAAAATATATATGCATGATTTGCAGTACGGTTTGCCACTCAAAGTTGTTTCATATAAGGATCTGTACGGGTGGACAATGGACGAGATTGTCAAGATGATCGGTTTAAAGAATAATTGCACGTTTTGTGGCGTTTTTCGCCGCCAGGTCAGCCATTTATACTTAATGTTAATAATATTAGTTTCATTATTATTTGTTAGGCCACCCGTAGTGGGCGCCTTGTTTGGGCGAAATCCGGCGACAATGGGCGAGAACACCCCCCCCCCCGGGCGATTTGTTGGGCGATAGGGGGGGGCAACTCTTTATCGCCTTCTTCCCTTTTCTTTTTATTATTATTATTATATTTGTTTGTGTTATATATATATATATATATATATATATATATATATATATATATATATATATATATATATATATATTAGGCCACAACACCATTACACCCCAAAAACAAAAACTCATCCTTTGCTGACTGGGCGCCACATGGCGCAAAACGCCCATTTTGTAGCCCCTCCACTACACATAGCCTTAGTGTTTGATTACTTTTATTCTTTAGGCTCTTGATCGTGGTGCTGCTTTGTTAAAAGTAGACAAGTTAGCTACCGGACATAACGCTGATGATATTGCTGAAACGGTTCTTTTAAATATTTTGCGAGGCGACATTGCTAGGTAATTTAAATAAAAGTTATTTTTTTTGTTTCTATAATTATGTTTAGTGTGAATATTAATGTATTAATCTACTTTGGTTATGTTTGTAGATTAAGCAGATGCACGTCTATAATTACTGGTGAAGATGGACCGATTCCTAGATGCAAGCCGTTTAAGTACACATATGAGAAAGAAATTGTTATATATCCTTTCTTTGTTAATTTTTTTTTTTTTTTGTATTTTATGATTTTTGTTGCAAAACCTTAATCGTTGGTTACGTATGCATACTTTAAGAAACTCGACTACTTTTCAACAGAATGTAAGTTCGTTATATACCCTCTATAAAAGTTGCAACATTTTTTATTTTTTTGTTTTTCTTAAAAAAAGTTGTGTTTTTTTAAAATGCAGGCATATATTCACCAAACGCGTATCGTGGTTTTGCTCGGGAGTTTATTAAAGATTTAGAGAGAATAAGGTTTGTTTACATATATGTAACGGCAGATTTTTATACAAGCGTGAGTTTTGTTTAATTTAAACGGTTTGACAATATAGACCTCGAGCAATACTTGACATCATAAAATCAGGCGAGGATTTCAGGATCGCGACGTCTACGAAGATGCCTGAGCAGGGAACGTGCCAACGATGTGGCTATATATCTAGCCAGGTAAATTTATTTGTTTATTTAAATTGTTATTGTTATAATAAATAATAATAGTATTAGAGTAAACTGCGGTTTTCGTTCTTGTGGTTTGTCCAAATCTGCAGTTTTGATCCAGTAGTTTCAAATTTGCGATTTTCGTCCCTGTAGTTTCATTTCACTTGCAATTAAACCCGATCTCACTAACCCCCGTTAAGTCTGGTCGTTAAACCCGTCAGCGTGTCCCTCATGTGAGGGGCAGTTTTGTCCTTTTCCTCTCCAAATAAAACCCCGTCCTAATTCGCAAGCATCCTCACGTGAGCCGTGAGGGGCTGTGTGTATTTGGGGGGGGGGGGAAGGACAAAACTACCCCTCACGTGAAGGGCATGCTGATGGGTTTAACGACCAGACTTAACGGGGTTAGTGGGGTCAGGTTTAATTACAAGTGAAATGAAACCACATGGACGAACTATATGACTAAAACCGCAGATTTGGACAAACCATAGGGACGAAAGCCGCAATTCACTCATATTATTATAGTTTTTTGATTTTATTTCACATGTTTATTATAAACTTGCAGAAATGGTGTAAAGCGTGTGTTTTGTTGGACGGGTTGAATCGGGGTTTGCCAAAGCTCGGGATTGGGAGGACTCGAGGGGTAAACGGTGAGACTCCAAAGGATGGTCAACAAAATGGTGTGAAAAATTTACGGAGCAAAGCTTGTGGAGGTCTTGATTTCTAATGAAGTTTATGTCTTGAGCCTTAGTTTTGATCATTTAATATTTGGAGTAAACAAATAGTATTAAAGGAATGATGTATTGCAAACTGCTTGTAAAAGATATAGATTGTTTATTTATTTGTTTTTTAAGAACTAGCTTGTTTAACCTTGATTGTCTTATAATGTTCATGAACAGTTTCTATTATTTAAAAAAAATACAAAAGAACGAACAAGTTTTGGACATATTACGATTATATTATTGGTTTTCCCTTTCATTTGCTATACCGACTATCGAGTGCATTAAACATACGCTATAAGTGTGAAAGTTGTACCTCAAAACACTTGATAAGTGTGTTAGTTGTACCAATCAAACACTTAAATATATGTGTGATACTTGTACCAAAATCCCACACAATTTCTATTATAAATATATCACTAAACAGTAAACACATAACATTTTCATACACAAAACTTTCTCATATAACCTTTGGTTACCATGGCAGATATTGAGATGAGTGATGGTAGTGAGGGGTTACCGGAACCGGAACCGGAACCAATTAAGGGTGTGCGAAACTGCGGTCGGCCTCCTAATTTTTTGACCAAGCTCTATGAGTTGGTTAGTAATGAGGCCATCAACTCCACCATCTCATGGGTTTCGAACCGCATGGAAAACCAAGTTTCTGGTGGTGCTACAAGCTTTGCTATTTGGAATGTAACGGACTTCGTTAACAACGTCCTCCCTTTGATGTCGAAAAGTAATAATTTCGATAGCTTCATCACCCAACTTAACAACTATGTAAGATTTAACTGAATATTAAACCAAATTTTTTTATAGTTTAAAATAACTAACCATACATTTAACTTAATATATGAATCAGGGGTTCAAGAAGGTCTCGTGGGATCGTCGTGAGTATGCAAACGAGTGGTTCCAAGAGGGAAAACCGCAATTGTTGATAAACATCAAGAGGAGAAACAAACAAGTTACGTCTGACGAGAAACTAACGCATGAAATAAACAAGCTTGAGACCGAATCCAAAGAACTTGATGATGAACTACATGCGTTTAAAGCGTATGTAGATGACACTATATCTAACCAACAAAAAGTCCTTAAAGCTATTGCAAACATTATCCATTCGGCCTTTGATCGCCACCGTTCTCATGAGGTTGTAGATGAAGATAACGATGCGAGTTTGACTTTGGTTGGTCAACAAAGTCATGAAAGTAGCGAGTTATGCGAATCGAGCTTTACTCCAAAAAATGAGATCATGCCTGAAGAGATGAACACGCATTTACAATGAACATAAATTTAATTTTCATGATTATCAACTAGTGTTTAACTAATGTTTACTTAAATGTTCTTGATTAATATTAATGTAAGTGACTATCAAGTGTTTTGTTTCATATAAGAAAGTAAAACCAAATGAATCCCATCAAAATCAAATTTCATACTCAAGCTGTCTATTAAAGTTATAGAAGATATATAATTTAATTTTAACAATCATGTCAAATACCAATGCCTCAAGGGTTCTTTGTACAATAATTTTATAAAACAATCATCACATAACAAGAATCAACAAACAAAACCATCATTCTCCCTCTTCTTCAGCTCGTCTTGACACATCACGCTTCAACATTTCCATAAATTCCTGCACATTTGCACGATCAAATACCGTTTTAACTAAGGGTGTGCTTGGTGCTGTTCGGTGCGGTTTTGATTAAAACGAACCCAAAACCAAAACTTCAGTTTCGGGTTTTTCGGTTTCGGTTCAGTTTTGGTTTATTCGCTTTTTGTCATTTGATCTTGAAAACTTTAGGTCAAAAAAAAAAAGGTTTCAAAAAATAATTAATTTAGGAATAAATAATTTTGTTAATTGTAAAATAATTGACTATTAAAGATTTTACCAAAAATATTTGAGTTACATATTTATTAAATTCTTAAAAATTACTTAATATAAAATATAAAAAATAAAAAACAAAAATTTAGGATTTCGGTTCGGTTTTTCGGTTTTTATTATATGCAAAACCAAAACCGAACTGTTAGTTCGGTTTCTACAAAAACATAAAACTAAACTGTCGGTTTTTGTTTCGGTTCGGTTTTTTCGGTTTGGGTTTTTTGGTTTTTTCGGTTTCTTGCACACCACTTTTAACCACATACTCCCAAAGTTAAAAAAAGAAAATAGAAAATATAAATATACTAACATGAGCAAGACCCTCTTCATCAATACATATATCAGTAATCCCATCAGCATTATCATCATTCAATTGAGCAGCAGCTTCAACAACAGACGAAAAAACCACTTCCGGTGACTCCTGTTGTTCAATCTTCTCAACCAGATCTTGAAGATTCACCTGCTAACAAACAAAAAGATAGATTTTTATTCGTCAAGATCCAAACTTTCTGTGCTTTTATGAATCTTTTCTTCGTTAAGTCAAGAACCAACCTGAGAATCACTTGAAATATCATTAACCGTTGTGGACTGAAGTTCACGATTTACAGTTGGTGGTGGTTGAAACATATTTGAACCTGAACCCGAACCTGGACCGCCACCGCCAAAAGCTTGAGCAACAAGGGGCATCATCTGTTGAACCATACTTGACAGATCAAAACCACCGCCGCCACCACTGCCGCCACGAGGTCCACCCATACCGGAAAACATATTACTCAAATCTTGATTACCATCAATCTGCTGAGCTATTTGGTTGACTGTGTTCATCATTGCAGGGTTCTGAGTTAGTTGACCTAACATATTTCTTAACATATCTGGCGACCCGATTCCGGTTTGGCCTGCAACTCCAGACAACAAACCGTCTAAAGCGGGACTAGCAATAACTTCATTCATCATTGCAGCAGGATTCAATTCACCATCAACAGGAGTTGAAGCAGGTTCATTAGCAGGAGGCGCACTGCTACTAGTAGCCTCTGGTTTTGTCTGCCGACATTTTTTCTAAATCACATTTATAAATATTATAAATAATTATATATTTTTATCATAGTTATCAAATGCGATAAGCGCTCAAAAGCGTTGAGGCTGGGCCTAGTGCTCAGGCGATAAGCGCAAAAAAAAACACCCGATTTTTTAAAAAAAAAGCGCACATTAAAAAAACAATTTTTTTTTAACTAAAATAGAACATCTTAATAAGAAAACATACATTCATTCTTGAAATAGTTCATAGAACAACCAAACACCAAAATCCAAAACATGTACCAAGTACATCTTAATAATTAAAAAAAACCTAATCATTAATACATCTATCATAATATCCAGTGATTCAACAACTCTATAAGCATTCATTTTTAACTGCCAAGAACAACAATTTGATCCATCCACAATTGAAGCATTACCACATCTATCATAATATCCAGATTTCCAAAAATTAAAAACTAAAACCTAGTCACGAATTTTGAATATTGTAATCATTTTGTAAGAAGTCAAATGACATTTAAATGATATTTAATACACATGGGCAGGTTGGAACAAATTATGGTACTTTAATAGTGGAGTTTTAGACTTTTAGGTACTCCTAGAAAATATGAACAGGTTGTTTAATTGATATTTAATATGCATGGGAAGGTTGGGAACATTTAATGGGCGCTTTAAATATCTGAGGCATGCAACTCGCAATTAACGCGCCAGGCGCTTTAAATGCGCAAAAAGCGCTCGATTTTAACAACTATGATTTTTATGCGCTACAAGTACATAAAAATACAGAGCAAGAGCAAACCTTGGGCTGTAACCCTCCAAAGCCGAGTCCAAGAGGAACAGTCGGGGCATTTCCCGAGTTATCAGTAACCGTGTTTGATGATGAAGCGCTTTCTGCATCGTTAGTAGATTTTATTGCACTGCTACTGGAAGTTGTACTTTCCGTGCCTTCTGTATCCTGCACAATATTTGGTAAGTGTTCTTTATTTCTTTCATTTATGAAACTGAAAATTTCCAAAAAAAAAAAGATGAATAAAAAATACCTTCTTGGTCTCAGGTTTTGGCACGCTTCCTTCTGGTTGGGCTGGATTTACAAATAATAAAGTTTAAAAAGTAAACACAAAATCCAATTAAACATAAAATGCAGACAATTAGACATTCGACATAATATAATACCTGCAGGAGCCTGATTTTCAGTCCTTGTGCTATCGTCGGCTCCTCTAGGTTGCGAATTGACTCCAGTTGCAGCTAAAATTAATCAATTATATGAGATAAAACAAAAGTCAAATGTTTGTTAACTGTTATAATGCAAAAATAAGATAAAATATTACCTGTTCCATTAGCACGTTCTCCTTGGTTTGGCTCGGCATTAGTTTCCCTTTGACCAATTCCTAGAAAAAACTTACGTAATGTGAGATATTGTTAATTAAATTACAAGAAGCTTATATACATACCCGCATGGATATGAACATTAATGTGTCTTGGAACCGCACCAATGCCAACAGGACCGAACCCGGTTGAATTTATAGGAATAGCATTACCGCCAAATAGCGAATTCGTTTGTAGAGGAAACGGCTGCACGAAAACAGTAAATTGCATACTTATAAGTATTTGCATGCACGCGCACACAGACAGAGATATATAATAACAAACCTGAACCACTATAGAATTAGGTCCTGATGTGGAGATATAAACAGCAGGTCCAGAATGCACAGACGACTCAGCCTAAAACATTCAAACCCTAATCAAACCAAAAGGCTCATCTAAAGATAATAGAAAAACAAAAAAGAACATACAGGAGACTGTCCAACACGCAAAGTCAACATCGTACGACCGAGTTCAAGCAAAAGAGCCCCTAAATGTTGCATAGCAAGCCCTGACTGCATTGCTTCCGACTGAATTTGAGTTCTAACTGTCGGGTCAGTAATACTCTCCTCTTCCTCTAGTCGGCCCGCAGTATGCTACAGTTTTGCAGCATATTACAATTAACACATAGTAAGTATATTAATTGTTTTTAACTTTGTATTCATAAAAGAATACTAAAACGGGTGAAAGGAGAGTAAGTACAGATAGAGAATCGATAGCAGGCCCGCTGAGAAGCCGTTGTGCATGACGCATAACAACAGCCAGAGCTGCAGGTAATGGCACACCACGAGCACCGGTTGGTAATTCTACAGGCGGTGAGCGTTCAGCACCGTTTGAAGGTTGATTCGGTTGATAACCTTGCAATAATCCCAAAGAAAAAGAAAACTTTCAGATATATTATTTTTGCACAAAAAGCAGAAACAAAAGAAATAGTTTCTATGTCAATACCATTTTCTGACAACGCCTGCTCCATGCGGTTCATAAACTCAGAAAGCGTGTTTAACGAATTGGGAATTGGCTGAAATACAAACAAAAGACAATATAGCAAGTTGCAAAAAAAGTTTTAAAAAGTTGTGTTGATTTTTTACTACCGTAGCAAGTGTCGGTATAGCTATTCCTGCTCCTAAAGGAATTTGCACCCCTTGAGGGACAGTTTGACTAGGGTTTCCCGGTTGACTTTGACTGTTGACATTAGCTCCACCTTCATTTCCTTGGCTAGTTTGTCTAGGAATGTTAAACTGTAAACAGATACACAACCAAAAAAATAATATCAGATAAAATCCTATTTTCTCTTTTTTTTATATCTATTTGAGTACAATATACACAAAACCGCAACATAAACTCACCTGCATATTTTGTTGTGGCACTGTCACACTAGCATCCCTAACTCCAAAAGAATCTAAAACAGCCGATATAACCTACCACCAAAAGGTTTAAATTATCAGTTTACAGACAACGTAGTACAGAACACCAAAAGGCTAACACACCCGACTAATATCCTGAGCACCACCGGCATTCTGGTCCCCACCACCGAAGGTCCCAAGTACAACACTGTGTGAAACAGCAACACGTGGACGTGAACCAGGAGCATTAGAATCTGGTCCTGTAACAATAATGCGACAACGAAATTATAGCACTTAATATGGCATAAAGTGATAAGAGTGAGCTGCGGTTTTCGTCCTTGTGGTTTGTCCAAATCTGCGGTTTTAGTCCGATAGTTTCAAATTTGTGATTTTTGTCCCTGTGGTTTCATTTCACTTGCAGTTAAACCCGACCACACTAACCCCGTTAAGTCTGGTCGTTAAACCCATCAAAGCGCCCTTCACGTGAGGGGCAGGTTTGTCCTTATTCTCCCCAACTAAACCCCAACCCTAATTCGCAAGCCCCCTCACAAGAGGGGGTGGTGTGTACTCGGGGAAAAAAGGACAAAACTGCCCCTCACGTAAGGGGCAAACTGATGGGTTTAACGATCAAACTTAACGGCGTTAGTGTGATCGGGTTTAACTGCAAGTGAAATGAAACCATAGGGACGAAAATCACAAATTTGAAACTATCGGACTAAAACCGCAGATTTAGACAAACCACAGAGACGCAACCGCAGTTTACTCATGTGATAAAGAGGTAATCATATTCATACCTGTGTTAGTGTTACTACTATTTGTAGTTGTGTTGGCAGAAGAACCAGAAGAAGGTTGTGATTCAACAGGCTGTCTAGCCACAAGATGCAATGTGTGCCCGCTTTCAACGTCTATAAACCGTTAAGGCTTTGAAGCATGAACATATGATCTTCACTTTTAGCATAATAATAATAAGCAAACTAATTAAAAATAGGATACGATATTCAGAAAGACGATGTTCATCTTTCAGAACCTTGCCCCTAAAGATCAGTCTTTGTTGTCCAACCGGGAGGCCCACATCATTAGCTATTTTCTCCTTAAATGCTGAAACTAGCATCTGAAGTTTCGACATAGAAAAAGCCAAATGAGCAATTTGATTAACAAAAATAAACATATGTAAAGTAAAAAATAAACACATGATACATTTTTATCGACACGAAAGTTGTACAGCTGTGATTCAAGTGTCTTGATATGGATGTCAACTGTTGAGTTAGAACTTTCACCAGCAACATTGCTCATGCTCGCATGTTCGTCTGCCATTGGATGGTTGAATCTGAAACAAGAACCATAACACAATGAGGTAAATAAAAACACATGCCAATATCACTAAAAAGCGCGCACATAACACATAACAAGACATAAACAACACATCAAAATCTATGTAAAAAGCTTGTCAGGAAGGCATACACAAGCACGTATTAACATCATCATCGTACTCAGTAAATCCCACCAATAGCAAAGCTATGGTAGGTTCTGAGGAGGGTAAAATGTAGACAGCCTTACCTCTACCCCATAGGAATAGAAAGGTTGCTTCCAGTGAAACACCCAGCTCGATAGTGGTTTTGCATCAAGCCTTGGACACAAGGCACATAACACTCAACCATTGGCCTTACCTCTATCAACACCACCACATGATGTCTGATTAACCTTCCGCCACTTTTAACGTTATTTTCACGAGATTAGTAAAATAACGTCAAAATTAATGCAATTTCACTTTTGTCCACCCGAGGGCCCATACAAATTAACGAAAACCTAAAAAACTTTCAGATCCCCCCCCCCCCCACACACACAACCGACCTAGGCTTACGCGCTCCCCTACACCAAAAAGCACGCCTAATCCCTAAAGCCGATACGTTCTCCTAGAAATCCCTAATCCTACGTCTCCACGAGCTACTATCACTACTGATCAAGTAATTAAGCAAAACGTAATATAAACCTAATATCAATATATGTAAACTGCAGCACATAATGCACACATTCAGCTTCAAACATGACCATATCAACATATTATAACAATTCATCAACTACCCAGATCGTGAATCAAAACCCTGATGCTAATCCTAATAAAGTTCCAATCTATAACAAGAACAAAACCATACAGCTTAATTAGGGTTTTGGGTTTCAATCATACAGTAAAAAATTGGGGGTTTTGCCAATCGATGGTTCTGATTGAATAATAACTCACTTGATTGACGTCGATGAGATCAGAAATCAATCCGTATAAGTTACAAAGAAGGTTAATTTGGATGATATATATGTATGTATGTGTGTGTAAATATATATTACTTAATAACTTACAGAGTGGATGGATGGTTGAATGCCGAATGGTGACTGACGTGTTGATTGACTCCCTGAAGATTCGTAGAACGATCTAGAACAAACAAACTAAGAATTGACTATATGTATGTATGTATAATATTGTATATGTATGTATGTATATCAGATTGAATGGGCAAACGGGTAATTTGACACTCCATCAGATTCCGTTATATTTATTACCCTGGTGATGTTACAGGTTGATCTCGGGCGTTGCTTCTTGTATCTACGGTTATGGTTATATTAATTACAGTCGTTATTGTTCGTTATATTTTAATAATTGAATTGAGCGGTTATAACATGCGTTCAGTTGGGATTCAGTCGGTTACGGAATTCAATTTGCAGTGATTTAAATCGACTATGTATTATCAGGTATGTTGTTTTAAGTTTTGTATCACTCTATTATAAGTATGTACGATGTTAGTAGTCCCCCGCCATCGCATCATGAAACAAGGCATGTGTTAATCTTATTCGGTTTTCTATACGTATTCGGTTAAATTGATTCTAGGATGGCGTTCAATTGACTATGCATGTATTCACACAATAATATATGTTATTGGTGTGTAGCATCAAAACATGACAATTCATATATTAGGGTGTGGATTGTGGTCTCCTGGAAGATAATGTCATAAATATGTTATTTAATGGTTATATTTATAAGTAATCAAAGTTGTTCTCTTTTCAATTGTTATAACAAAGAATATCATTTCATTTTGATTGATTTTGTGAATGTATAAAATATTTTTCATAAAAAATCGTGTGCATAAATAATTCGCGTATAAAAAGTATAGACAAGAGAGGGTAAAACGAGGCTGGTGTAATGATGTTATCAAGAGAAGAAACAAGACTTGCATATGATTTTCATTGACTTTGAGAGGGCTTACTTTAAATGTGCCACGTCTAGTGATATGGGATAGCCTTGAGAAAGAGGAGTTTTTAGGAGGTCTATGGAGATAGTCAAGGGTGTGTATCACAAGGTTGAAACATGTGTGTGCACTAGTGGGGACATCGACTTTTTCCGCTGTGAAGGCGGCATCCACCAAGCCGACCTGGAAAGCAATTGTGTGGTGAATGTTCTTTGCGAATGAAATTGTACTAGTCGCAAAGAATACACAAGGCTAATGAGTGACCGGAGAGTGTCGAGCAACAACGTTTAAGGATTGAGGCATTATAAAACAGAGTGCCTTTATTGTAACTTTAATGACACAAACGATGATGAAGACTACCAAATTGAAAGTTGTCCCACATACAAATAAGTTTAAGTATCTATAGTTGTTTGTCAATAGTGATGGGAATATAGGCAACAATGTAGCTCATTACATTTAGGCATAGTGGTGTAAGTGGAGAGCAGCTACCGGAGTATTGCGTGACAAGAGATTCCCAACATGACTAAAAGGGGAATTCTATTGTGTTACGATGTACGATTAGACCATCTATGTTATATATAGTAATATAACCGATTGCTAGCCATAAAAAAGACACAAGCACAAGAGATGAAAAGATGAATGCATCTGTGAATTTTGGTACTTTTGGTGATTGTAAACTATTTAACATGTACATAAAATATACCTAATAAATTATTTTTTTTATGATTATGTCTTTGAGTTAACATAATAAATATCTTTATGTGGATAAGGTTTTGTTTTTTTTCTTTCTAAAGAGTAAGAGTTCAAATCATGTTATGTCAAATCAATTTTAATTTGAAAATAGAGTTACATTGTCGTAAAAAAATTACGTTTGTTTAAATGAAACTTTTTCTTTTTTGAATGAATAAGTTTTGACTTAAACACAAAACACAAATAATGGGCTTCATTACGAGTGTCTGGATTATATATCTGATGACATATAGTCATATATATTAGTTTGTATGATTTAGAAAATTGAATCACTCACTTTCATTCATTAAAGAGTATTGTTTGTATCAAATAGAATTGCAAAATACAACTTATTCTTGATATCATATAGACTTGCTTTGTTATGACTTATGAAAATAACTAATTAAATTAACGTATCATCACTTCCCAATCCAATTTTAATAACCCTTATTCACTCAAAGAGTCCATTTGATTAGTCACCGTGAATTTATGGCTAGTCATTTGGTTAATTTAAACATAATTGTCATTTCAAAATATCTTCTTTTTAAAGTCCAACCTATTATTATCGGTTCATTTCTACAATACTTACAATTGGTTATGTTTATAATAATATAATATTAATTTCATATTTTCATAAAGTTCTATACATTATACATTTGAGTCAAAAATCTTTGTTTCTCACCACTCATTTTATGAGTCTTTGATAACCGAGTTTTTATTCAAAACTTCTCCATGTGGTTACAAATTCAACCAATTCAAAGTATTATATAACTAGATTTTTCTACCTGGTGCGTAGCGTCGGGCAGATGGTAAAATCCGAGCGTTACGACAATGAGTCGACATGAATTCAGTCAGTATCAGTTGCAGTTACGATATAGACATAATTGGTAAAATTTGAGCGTTACACAAAAATTTAATTCGTCAATTTTACATATAAAACATTAACATATAAGAAAACAAAGTATTTAAGACGATGTTTATTTGGTTGGTAAACCCGGCCAGTGGTGAAACCCAAACGTTGTGGTCCCGAGCATTGAGGCGATAACTTGACACAAATTTAGTCGGTTTTGATTATGTACGTTACGGTGCCAGAACTAAAAATTGAAAAAATATAAATATTGAGGTGGTCCAACCAAGGACCAATTGGGGGGGGGGGGGGGGTTCGGTCGGTCGATAAACTTGCACATTGGTAAAAACCGAGTGTTGCCGGTCTTGGGCTTTAAATAAGGTCGGAGTATGTGCGAACGCGATCGGTTTTTTTCAGGTTTGTTATGATACCGGAACTAAAACAAAAAAAATTGGCGTTGATCGGTTTTAGTTACGTTTATTATGGAAACTGAATTAAAAAAAACAAAATTCATTAACCAACACGGTGCCATCAAGTGGTCCAATAAACCACTTACGTCACCAAATTGCGGCACCAATGTCCTTATTATCTAATATACATAAATGATAAGTTTGGTGCCGCTAAGTCGCCAATGGGCCACTTTGCGTCACCGAACTTGTCCATAACATTTTGTTTTTATTTTTGTATTTGTTTCGTTCTGTTATCATAACGAAAATAATGGAAGTTGGTCAAATGACAATTTTGTTTTTTCTTTTGTTTGTTTTAATCCCAATATCATACCGAACGTGACGGAAAACGACTGAATTTGCATAGACTCAACATCTCAACGCCCATGACCGACAATGCTCGGTTTTACTAAAGCCCGAGTTTACTGACCGACATCACCCAATTGGTACACTCAATTTATTATATTTCCCCCTTTCTTACAGTAACAAACGCAGCCAAAACCGACCGAATTTTTGTGCAGTTAAGCCTTAATGTCGAGGCCCGACATCACTTGGGTTTTACACCACCTGGGTTTATCCACCAAAAAACGCCATTTTAAATAATTTATTTTGTTTATATGTTAATTTGAGTAATATATTTTTTTGGACGTTAAGGTTAACCAATGGTGTCTATGTCGTAACAAACGTAAATGATACTAGCTGAATTCAAATCGACGTAACGCTCAGGTTGTACCAACATTCAGGTTTCAACATTAAGGTTTTACCAATTGTAACACGCCGTGTGAAAATCTAGTTTATATATAGTAATAAAATGGCAAGCCAATGTCACTTTCAGAAGTGACATTATAATAAGTCTTTTAAAGTCCCCCATATATAAACCATCAAACACCTAACTTAATCATTATTCGTTCTTTAGCTGATTTTTTAGTAAATCTTTATAAATGGATTTCTATTCAAAACTTTATTAAAGATGATTATAATTCATTTTGATAAAGTTATAGTGTGTAATTGTGTATAGTACTACCCATATAGAAAATCCAACTTGGGTTAATTTCATGAAGTTGAATACATAGTTTTTACACAACACTTACATGTGTTGTTTATCGCTTCTTAGCGCTTAAAAATTCACGTCATCTTTTCAAGTCTAATAAATGAAAGGCTAGACTCACAGTCTCACGTACAATGTTAATAAAACGGAATTTCTACGTACAACATCATTTCACCCAAAACTCATTTCTGTTCGAGGATTTATAGGATTAGTGTTAAAAGAAAAGCTTACCGCTTGTTCTTCTTTGATTGAAGACGACTATAGGCTTAATTATCCACTTTTAACCTTCAATCCTTTCAAGCATCAAAACCTCGTTCGTTGCTATCATATTCCCGTCAGTCTCCACCCTTTCACACTAACATTTTAATTGTAAAGTGAAGATACAATTTTGATGTGGAAACTCATTTTTGTAATCAAGTTTTACTTATTTCATCTTTTTAAGTATTTACAAGTTAATATCGTTACAATTTATCGGATGCCCCCGAAGCGATCTTACATTTTAATGCGTTCATTTCCACCTTAAACGTACAAATCGATGTTACAAATTTCATTTATAAAATTTACAAACAAACAAATGTTCATATTAAAATCTTGCTTATAGCAAAAACTACTAGTATGATCTACAGAGGATAGGATGAGAACAAGCCGAATAATATCTCAAGGGATAGAAAGGCTACTCTCATTGAAAACCTTGTTATGAAAAAAAAACCTTTTAATAATGTACAACATAACTAAAACAATCATAAATTGCCAAGACATATGAGTATTAATAATAACAAGCAATTGTACCCGCGCGTTGCAGGTATGTGGGTTAAATGCGTTACATATTTGAAAAGCTAGCATGCATTGTGGCAAGTATGCGACAAGAAGTCGGCCAATATCAGTTCGATGTGTTACACTAAAAGTATTGTGGCAAAAGTGTATTATCAAAGTTGAGTAGACCAAAAAGTAAATATGTAAGGGTAAAAAATTCATTACCAAAGTTGATGAGCCAAAAAGTAAAATATGTGAAACAAACGTTGAGGGGCCAAAAAATATATATGTGAAACTTGCGTGACAATTCAAAAGCTATTGTGTGTTGCGATTAGCACACGACGTGTGTAACACTGTGAAAATTTCGAGTTTAAAGTATCAACTTTTCAAAATCTAGGGACTGAAATTGCCAAATTCCAAAGTTGAGGGTCTAAATTGTAAAATCTAATTTTCCTGACTCATCGCGGCACGCGACAGGTCAGAAGAGATTCCCATCGCGGTACGCAATGGGGAGTCTGACACAGTGTGACACGTGTGCCACGTGGCACACGGTGGCACTATGTGCTGCCACGTGTCAACACTGCCGCCGCATGTTGCCAAGTGGAGCGGTGACTGCCACGTGTCGACACGTGGCAGGCCTACACCTCTGCGTCATCAACCCTACGTCGCGGTACGCGACGGGGGTACTTTGGAGCCGGGCGCGGTACACGATGGGACCCAAGATTTGGTCTATAAATAGCGGCCAAGGGCAGCTCATTTCTGCACACCAACATTGCCCTCACATCTCACTACTCTCTCTCTCTAGCTTTACCTCGATAAACATGCTTTAATACCTCGTTAAGCGTGTCCCGATCCCTCAATTGTGTAACAACGTTTCCTCGAAGTTGTGCCACCCTTTACCCACATACGATCAAAGGTGTTTGTTATAATGGTGATGAATCTCGAAAGTCGTGTCAACAAGTGTTGAAGATTTGGCATTTCTCGATTAGCGTGTCGAGCAAAGTAAAGCAGCGTTGGAATGCTGCTCGAGTCCCTAGAGTTTCTATACGCCACTTGAGGTTAGGCGTAATATCGAACTTAATATAATTCAATATTGTATTCAAGGCTTAAGCCTTAAGTCGAGGTTATACTCGATGCCTTGATAAAAGAAAAGAAAACATAACAAAGAAATGAATGAAAATATGATTGATGAATATAGTGATAACATATATATGTGTGTAAGTATATATGATTATATTCTTTGTTATGAAAATATTATTTAAAGAATAAAGAGTATTCTTAAATAATAAAAGAAAATGATTACGTTTCTTGGAGAAGAAGAAACGTCGGGTTTTGAATATAAACTAAAGGTTTATAAATTTAGTTTTAAACAATAGGTTTTCAAGTAAATAAGAATTGAACTAGAGGTTCAATCGAGGATTGAGATATAAGACTAAAGGTCTTAAGCCGGATCGTGTATCCGACTAACAAACATTTATACTCGTAACTATAGGTTCGAGATAAAAGAAAGGGAAAGACCCTTGGACGGTGAGTGAAGCCGATCCTAAAGAGACAAGGTGAATACGCCCCCAAACTTTTAAAACTTATTTCCAAAAGAGTCAACTTGTTATATGAAATTGTTTACAAGGAACTATGTGTTCCTAAAACCGTTATAACTATGGGTATAAACCTAGCCCTCAGGCTGTGGTATACATATGTCTGGATCCTTACATAGGTGGTACTATGCGATGTATGGGCATGTTCGCACCACCCTTGGTCGTAGGACGCTCTCCTGCAGGGAGTACGACCGTATGTGTATATTTACGGGTACTTAATGAAGTCAAACGTTGCGGTGTTTGTGAGGTGACCTAGTGTAGAGGCTCTAGTTTATAATGTGTTATTTGACTTTGTTATTCCTAAGCCACGTTGGGCGAGACAGGCGTAGTCTCGAGGGGTAATAAAGTAAAAGAATTATTTTTGCGTCAGCGTGTTCACCAGCATTCGTTGCTGACGTATTTTCTTACATTTTGCAGGTGAACAAGTTTAGCACTTGGAGTGTCGAAGTGCTACTAATATCCGATGGCTCGGATTATTTTGTAATAACTTAATATGGTGGTTGTAATCATAAACACTTAAATATTTTGTAATAACTTAAACGGGTATTTTATAATCACGTCTTTTGATTATATATATAAATTTACACTTTCGATCCTTAAAGTTTTATAAGTCTTCCGCAACTAAATGCAACTCTGATTTATTTACAATCACGATACCAACTATTAGGTCACGCTCCTAGGCCTTAGACGGGGGTGTGACAACGTGAAATCAATCGGTGTGGGTTCGATTCGTAAGACAAAGGTTACGTGGCAAAAGTTTAATCACCAAAATTTAGTAGCCAACCACATATATATGCGAGACAGGGAGAACAAAAGTTGATGGGCAAAAAACGTATACATGTGATACTTAAATTTGAGGGGCCAATAACATATATACGTGAAACTTAAAATTAGTGACTAAAAATGTATATGTGCCAAACTATAGCGACAAAACTCTTGGAAATCAATATGTTCATGTAAACATAAAATGATATTAAAATCAAATTTGAAAGTGAATTTGTTGTAACTAGTTATATTGAAAGTAGAGATGCAATGCATATACATGTAAAGGCCTTATTGATTTAACTCATGAATAGTACACTATAGTAAATTTTAATATATATGTAAAAGTCTTGTGAGACAACAATCATTTGATTTTTAATATATATATAACTTTGGTACACTATTAGTAAACATAAAACAGTTAGAAAATCGATGTAAGACATATTAAAGGTTACGGTAAGCCTAGAGCAAAGTGAAAAGCATATGAATGCAATATGAGTAACAAAGAATCAAAGATCATGACTACTAGCCTTCACTACTACTTTATGAGAGGGGATAACGCCCTATTACACATTGTCTTAAGAAGAAAAAAAGATGGGTTGTCTTGTAGGTATAGTTGAAGGAGAAGAAAGATGGGTTGGTAGGATGTGTGGTTTTTAAAAGACGGTTTTTTTATTTTTTTTATTTTTTTTTAAAGTTTTGTTTAATATATAATAGGTTTTTCTGTATGTATAGAAAAAGAAAATGTATTATAAGTAAACTTGTAATTTATTTATAATATAATCAAAAGTATAGTTATGAATTAATTTGAAAAAAACACATACATTTTTCATCGTTTAAAAAATAAATTTGTAATATAGGATGATGAAGACATGTTTAACCTTGATTGTCTTATAATGTTCATGAACAGTTTCTATTATTTAAAAAAAATACAAAAGAACGAACAAATTTTGGACATATTACGATTATATTATTGGTTTTCCCTTTCATTTGCTATACCGAATATTGAGTGCATTAAACATACGCTATAAGTGTGAAAGTTGTACCTCAAAACACTTGATAAGTGTGTTAGTTGTACCAATCAAACACTTAAATATATGTGTGATACTTGTACCAAAATCCCACACAATTTCTATTATAAATATATCACTAAACAGTAAACACATAACATTTTCATACACAAAACTTTCTCATATAACCTTTGGTTACCATGGCAGATATTGAGATGAGTGATGGTAGTGAGGGGTTACCGGAACCGGAACCAATTAAGGGTGTACGAAACTGCGGTCGGCCTCCTAATTTTTTGACCAAGCTCTATGAGTTGGTTAGTAATGAGGCCATCAACTCCACCATCTCATGGGTTTCGAACCGCATGGAAAACCAAGTTTCTGGTGGTGCTACAAGCTTTGCTATTTGGAATGTAACGGACTTCGTTAACAACGTCCTCCCTTTGATGTCGAAAAGTAATAATTTCGATAGCTTCATCACCCAACTTGACAACTATGTAAGATTTAACTGAATATTAAACCAAATTTTTTTATAGTTTAAAATAACTAACCATACATTTAACTTAATATATGAATCAGGGGTTCAAGAAGGTCTCGTGGGATCGTCGTGAGTATGCAAACGAGTGGTTCCAAGAGGGAAAACCGCAATTGTTGATAAACATCAAGAGGAGAAACAAACAAGTTACGTCTGACGAGAAACTAACGCATGAAATAAACAAGCTTGAGACCGAATCCAAAGAACTTGATGATGAACTACATGCGTTTAAAGCGTATGTAGATGACACTATATCTAACCAACAAAAAGTCCTTAAAGCTATTGCAAACATTATCCATTCGGCCTTTGATCGCCACCGTTCTCATGAGGTTGTAGATGAAGATAACGATGCGAGTTTGACTTTGGTTGGTCAACAAAGTCATGAAAGTAGCGAGTTATGCGAATCGAGCTTTACTCCAAAAAATGAGATCATGCCTGAAGAGATGAACACGCATTTACAATGAACATAAATTTAATTTTCATGATTATCAACTAGTGTTTAACTAATGTTTACTTAAATGTTCTTGATTAATATTAATGTAAGTGACTATCAAGTGTTTTGTTTCATATAAGAAAGTAAAACCAAATGAATCCCATCAAAATCAAATTTCATACTCAAGCTGTCTATTAAAGTTATAGAAGATATATAATTTAATTTTAACAATCATGTCAAATACCAATGCCTCAAGGGTTCTTTGTACAATAATTTTATAAAACAATCATCACATAACAAGAATCAACAAACAAAACCATCATTCTCCCTCTTCTTCAGCTCGTCTTGACACATCACGCTTCAACATTTCCATAAATTCCTGCACATTTGCACGATCAAATACCGTTTTAACTAAGGGTGTGCTTGGTGCGGTTTTGATTAAAACGAACCCAAAACAAAAACTTCAGTTTCGGGTTTTTCGGTTTCGGTTCGGTTTTGGTTTATTCGCTTTTTGTCATTTGATCTTGAAAACTTTAGGTCAAAAAAAAAAAGGTTTCAAAAAATAATTAATTTAGGAATAAATAATTTTGTTAATTCTAAAATAATTGACTATTAAAGATTTTACCAAAAATATTTGAGTTACATGTTTATTAAATTCTTAAAAATTACTTAATATAAAATATAAAAAATAAAAAATAAAAAACAAAAATTTAGGATTTCGGTTTTTATTATATGCAAAACCAAAACCGAACTGTTAGTTCGGTTTCTACAAAAACATAAAACTAAACTGTCGGTTTTTGTTTCGGTTTGGGTTTTTTGGTTTCTTGCACACCACTTTTAACCACATACTCCCAAAGTTAAAAAAAGAAAATATCAATATCAACGTACTCAGTATATCCCACCAATAGCAAAGCTATGGTAGGGTCTGAGGAGGGTAAGATGTAGGCAGCCTTACCTCTACCCCATAGGGATAGAGAGGCTGCTTCCGGTGAGACCCCCGGCTCGATAGTAGTTTTGCATCAAGCCTTGGACATAAGGCACATAGCACTCAATCATCGGGACACCGGCTGATCGGTGCATGTACCCTTGTCTTTCGGCTATCAACGCCACCACATGATGCCTGATTAACCGTCCGTCACTTTTAACGTTATTTTCACGAGATTAGTAAAATAACGTCAAAATTAGTGCAATTTCACTTTTGCCCACCCGAGGGTTCACACATATATACATCATATGTGCGCACTGCAAGCAGGGCTGTAGATGATGATAAAAAAAGAAAATAGAAAATATAAATATACTAACATGAGCAAGACCCTCTTCATCAATACATATATCAGTAATCCCGTCAGCATTATCATCATTCAATTGAGCAGCAGCTTCAACAACAGACGAAAAAACCACTTCCGGTGACTCCTGTTGTTCAATCTTCTCAACCAGATCTTGAAGATTCACCTGCTAACAAACAAAAAGATAGATTTTTATTCGTCAAGATCCAAACTTTCTGTGCTTTTATGAATCTTTTCTTCGTTAAGTCAAGAACCAACCTGATAATCACTTGAAATATCATTAACCGTTGTGGACTGAAGTTCACGATTTACAGTTGGTGGTGGTTGAAACATATTTGAACCTGAACCCGAACCTGGACCGCCACCGCCAAAAGCTTGAGCAACAAGGGGCATCATCTGTTGAACCATACTTGACAGATCAAAACCACCGCCGCCACCGCTGCCGCCACGAGGTCCACCCATACCGGAAAACATATTACTCAAATCTTGATTACCATCAATCTGCTGAGCTATTTGGTTGACTGTGTTCATCATTGCAGGGTTCTGAGTTAGTTGACCTAACATATTTCTTAACATATCTGGCGACCCGATCCCGGTTTGGCCTGCAAGTCCAGACAACAAACCGTCTAAAGCGGGACTAGCAATAACTTCATTCATCATTGCAGCAGGATTCAATTCACCATCAACAGGAGTTGAAGCAGGTTCATTAGCAGGAGGCGCACTGCTACTAGTAGCCTCTGGTTTTGTCTGCCGACTTTTTTTCTAAATCACATTTATAAATATTATAAATAATTATATATTTTTATCATAGTTATCAAATGCGATAAGCGCTCAAAAGCGTTGAGGCTGGGCCTAGTGCTCAGGCGATAAGCGCAAAAAAAAACGCCCGATTTTTTTAAAAAAAAGCGCACATTAAAAAAACAATTTTTTTTAACTAAAATAGAACATCTTAATAAGAAAACATACATTCATTCTTGAAATAGTTCATAGAAAAACCAAACACCAAAATCCAAAACATGTACCAAGTACATCTTAATAATTAAAATAAACCTAATCATTAATACATCTATCATAATATCCAGTGATTCAACAACTCTATAAGCATTCATTTTTAACTGCCAAGAACAACAATTTGATCCATCCACAATTGAAGCATTACCACATCTATCATAATATCCAGATTTCCAAAAATTAAAAAATAAAACCTAATCACGAATTTTGAATATTGTAATCATTTTGTAAGAAGTCAAATGACATTTAAATGATATTTAATACACATGGGCAGGTTGGAACAAATTATGGTACTTTAATAGTGGAGTTTTAGACTTTTAGGTACTCCTAGAAAATATGAACAGGTTGTTTAATTGATATTTAATATGCATGGGAAGGTTGGGAACATTTAATGGGCGCTTTAAATATCTGAGGCATGCAACTCGCAATTAACGCGCCTGGCGCTTTAAATGCGCAAAAAGCGCTCGATTTTAACAACTATGATTTTTATGCGCTACAAGTACATAAAAATACAGAGCAAGAGCAAACCTTGGGCTGTAACCCTCCAAAGCCGAGTCCAAGAGGAACAGTCGGGGCATTTCCCGAGTTATCAGTAACCGTGTTTGATGATGAAGCGCTTTCTGCATCGTTAGTAGATTTTATTGCACTGCTACTGGAAGTTGTACTTTCCGTGCCTTCTGTATCCTGCACAATATTTGGTAAGTGTTCTTTATTTCTTTCATTTATGAAACTGAAAATTTCCAAAAAAAAAAAAAGATGAATAAAAAATACCTTCTTGGTCTCAGGTTTTGGCACGCTTCCTTCTGGTTGGGCTGGATTTACAAATAATAAAGTTTAAAAAGTAAACACAAAATCCAATTAAACATAAAATGCAGACAATTAGACATTCGACATAATATAATACCTGCAGGAGCCTGATTTTCAGTCCTTGTGCTATCGTCGGCTCCTCTAGGTTGCGAATTGACTCCAGTTGCAGCTAAAATTAATCAATTATATGAGATAAAACAAAAGTCAAATGTTTGTTAACTGTTATAATGCAAAAATAAGATAAAATATTACCTGTTCCATTAGCACGTTCTCCTTGGTTTGGCTCGGCATTAGTTCCCCTTTGACCAATTCCTAGAAAAAACTTACGTAATGTGAGATATTGTTAATTAAATTACAAGAAGCTTATATACATACCCGCATGGATATGAACATTAATGTGTCTTGGAACCGCACCAATGCCAACAGGACCGAACCCGGTTGAATTTATAGGAATAGCATTACCGCCAAATAGCGAATTCGTTTGTAGAGGAAACGGCTGCACGAAAACAGTAAATTGCATACTTATAAGTATTTGCATGCACGCGCACACAGACAGAGATATATAATAACAAACCTGAACCACTATAGAATTAGGTCCTGATGTGGAGATATAAACAGCAGGTCCAGAATGCACAGACGACTCAGCCTAAAACATGCAAACCCTAATCAAACCAAAAGGCTCATCTAAAGATAATAGAAAAACAAAAAAGAACATACAGGAGACTGTCCAACACGCAAAGTCAACATCGTACGACCGAGTTCAAGCAAAAGAGCCCCTAAATGTTGCATAGCAAGCCCTGACTGCATTGCTTCCGACTGAATTTGAGTTCTAACTGTCGGGTCAGTAATACTCTCCTCTTCCTCTAGTCGGCCCGCAGTATGCTACAGTTTTGCAGCATATTACAATTAACACATAGTAAGTATATTAATTGTTTTTAACTTTATATTCATAAAAGAATACTAAAACGGGTGAAAGGAGAGTTAGTACAGATAGAGAATCGATAGCAGGCCCGCTGAGAAGCCGTTGTGCATGACGCATAACAACAGCCAGAGCTGCAGGTAATGGCACACCACGAGCACCGGTAGGTAATTCTACAGGCGGTGAGCGTTCAGCACCGTTTGAAGGTTGATTCGGTTGATAACCTTGCAATAATCCCAAAGAAAAAGAAAACTTTCAGATATATTATTTTTGCACAAAAAGCAGAAACAAAAGAAATAGTTTCTATGTCAATACCATTTTCTGACAACGCCTGCTCCATGCGGTTCATAAACTCAGAAAGCGTGTTTAACGAATTGGGAATTGGCTGAAATACAAACAAAAGACAATATAGCAAGTTGCAAAAAAAGTTTTAAAAAGTTGTGTTGATTTTTTACTACCGTAGCAAGTGTCGGTATAGCTATTCCTGCTCCTAAAGGAATTTGCACCCCTTGAGGGACAGTTTGACTAGGGTTTCCCGGTTGACTTTGACTGTTGACATTAGCTCCACCTTCATTTCCTTGGCTAGTTTGTCTAGGAATGTTAAACTGTAAACAGATACACAACCAAAAAAATAATATCAGATAAAATCCTATTTTCTCTTTTTTTTATATCTATTTGAGTACAATATACACAAAACCGCAACATAAACTCACCTGCATATTTTGTTGTGGCACTGTCACACTAGCATCCCTAACTCCAAAAGAATCTAAAACAGCCGATATAACCTACCACCAAAAGGTTTAAATTATCAGTTTACAGACAACGTAGTACAGAACACCAAAAGGCTAACACACCCGACTAATATCCTGAGCACCACCGGCATTCTGGTCCCCACCACCGAAGGTCCCAAGTACAACACTGTGTGAAACAGCAACACGTGGACGTGAACCAGGAGCATTAGAATCTGGTCCTGTAACAATAATGCGACAACGAAATTATAGCACTTAATATGGCATAAAGTGATAAGAGTGAGCTGCGGTTTTCGTCCTTGTGGTTTGTCCAAATCTGCGGTTTTAGTCCGATAGTTTCAAATTTGTGATTTTTGTCCCTGTGGTTTCATTTCACTTGCAGTTAAACCCGACCACACTAACCCCGTTAAGTCTGGTCGTTAAACCCATCAAAGCGCCCTTCACGTGAGGGGCAGGTTTGTCCTTATTCTCCCCAACTAAACCCCAACCCTAATTCGCAAGCCCCCTCACAAGAGGGGGTGGTGTGTACTCGGGGAAAAAAGGACAAAACTGCCCCTCACGTAAGGGGCAAACTGATGGGTTTAACGATCAAACTTAACGGCGTTAGTGTGATCGGGTTTAACTGCAAGTGAAATGAAACCATAGGGACGAAAATCACAAATTTGAAACTATCGGACTAAAACCGCAGATTTAGACAAACCACAGAGACGCAACCGCAGTTTACTCATGTGATAAAGAGGTAATCATATTCATACCTGTGTTAGTGTTACTACTATTTGTAGTTGTGTTGGCAGAAGAACCAGAAGAAGGTTGTGATTCAACAGGCTGTCTAGCCACAAGATGCAATGTGTGCCCGCTTTCAACGTCTATAAACCGTTAAGGCTTTGAAGCATGAACATATGATCTTCACTTTTAGCATAATAATAATAAGCAAACTAATTAAAAATAGAATACGATATTCAGAAAGACGATGTTCATCTTTCAGAACCTTGCCCCTAAAGATCAGTCTTTGTTGTCCAACCGGGAGGCCCACATCATTAGCTATTTTCTCCTTAAATGCTGAAACTAGCATCTGAAGTTTCGACATAGAAAAAGCCAAATGAGCAATTTGATTAACAAAAATAAACATATGTAAAGTAAAAAATAAACACATGATACATTTTTATCGACACGAAAGTTGTACAGCTGTGATTCAAGTGTCTTGATATGGATGTCAACTGTTGAGTTAGAACTTTCACCAGCAACATTGCTCATGCTCGCATGTTCGTCTGCCATTGGATGGTTGAATCTGAAACAAGAACCATAACACAATGAGGTAAATAAAAACACATGCCAACATCACTAAAAAGCGCGCACATAACACATAACAAGACATAAACAACACATCAAAATCTATGTAAAAAGCTTGTCAGGAAGGCATACACAAGCACGTATTAACATCATCATCGTACTCAGTAAATCCCACCAATAGCAAAGCTATGGTAGGTTCTGAGGAGGGTAAAATGTAGACAGCCTTACCTCTACCCCATAGGAATAGAAAGGTTGCTTCCAGTGAAACACCCAGCTCGATAGTGGTTTTGCATCAAGCCTTGGACACAAGGCACATAACACTCAACCATTGGCCTTACCTCTATCAACACCACCACATGATGTCTGATTAACCTTCCGCCACTTTTAACGTTATTTTCACGAGATTAGTAAAATAACGTCAAAATTAATGCAATTTCACTTTTGTCCACCCGAGGGCCCATACAAATTAACGAAAACCTAAAAAACTTTCAGATCCCCCCCCCCCACACACACACAACCGACCTAGGCTTACGCGCTCCCCTACACCAAAAAGCACGCCTAATCCCTAAAGCCGATACGTTCTCCTAGAAATCCCTAATCCTACGTCTCCACGAGCTACTATCACTACTGATCAAGTAATTAAGCAAAACGTAATATAAACCTAATATCAATATATGTAAACCGCAGCACATAATGCACACATTCAGCTTCAAACATGACCATATCAACATATTATAACAATTCATCAACTACCCAGATCGTGAATCAAAACCCTGATGCTAATCCTAATAAAGTTCCAATCTATAACAAGAACAAAACCATACAGCTTAATTAGGGTTTTGGGTTTCAATCATACAGTAAAAAATTGGGGGTTTTGCCAATCGATGGTTCTGATTGAATAATAACTCACTTGATTGACGTCGATGAGATCAGAAATCAATCCGTATAAGTTACAAAGAAGGTTAATTTGGATGATATATATGTATGTATGTGTGTGTAAATATATATTACTTAATAACTTACAGAGTGGATGGATGGTTGAATGCCGAATGGTGACTGACGTGTTGATTGACTCCCTGAAGATTCGTAGAACGATCTAGAACAAACAAACTAAGAATTGACTATATGTATGTATGTATAATATTGTATATGTATGTATGTATATCAGATTGAATGGGCAAACGGGTAATTTGACACTCCATCAGATTCCGTTATATTTATTACCCTGGTGATGTTACAGGTTGATCTCGGGCGTTGCTTCTTGTATCTACGGTTATGGTTATATTAATTACAGTCGTTATTGTTCGTTATATTTTAATAATTGAATTGAGCGGTTATAACATGCGTTCAGTTGGGATTCAGTCGGTTACGGAATTCAATTTGCAGTGATTTAAATCGACTATGTATTATCAGGTATGTTGTTTTAAGTTTTGTATCACTCTATTATAAGTATGTACGATGTTAGTAGTCCCCCGCCATCGCATCATGAAACAAGGCATGTGTTAATCTTATTCGGTTTTCTATACGTATTCGGTTAAATTGATTCTAGGATGGCGTTCAATTGACTATGCATGTATTCACACAATAATATATGTTATTGGTGTGTAGCATCAAAACATGACAATTCATATATTAGGGTGTGGATTGTGGTCTCCTGGAAGATAATGTCATAAATATGTTATTTAATGGTTATATTTATAAGTAATCAAAGTTGTTCTCTTTTCAATTGTTATAACAAAGAATATCATTTCATTTTGATTGATTTTGTGAATGTATAAAATATTTTTCATAAAAAATCGTGTGCATAAATAATTCGCGTATAAAAAGTATAGACAAGAGAGGGTAAAACGAGGCTGGTGTAATGATGTTATCAAGAGAAGAAACAAGACTTGCATATGATTTTCATTGACTTTGAGAGGGCTTACTTTAAATGTGCCACGTCTAGTGATATGGGATAGCCTTGAGAAAGAGGAGTGTTTAGGAGGTCTATGGAGATAGTCAAGGGTGTGTATCACAAGGTTGAAACATGTGTGTGCACTAGTGGGGACATCGACTTTTTCCGCTGTGAAGGCGGCATCCACCAAGCCGACCTGGAAAGCAATTGTGTGGTGAATGTTCTTTGCGAATGAAATTGTACTAGTCGCAAAGAATACACAAGGCTAATGAGTGACCGGAGAGTGTCGAGCAACAACGTTTAAGGATTGAGGCATTATAAAACAGAGTGCCTTTATTGTAACTTTAATGACACAAACGATGATGAAGACTACCAAATTGAAAGTTGTCCCACATACAAATAAGTTTAAGTATCTATAGTTGTTTGTCAATAGTGATGGGAATATAGGCAACAATGTAGCTCATTACATTTAGGCATAATGGTGTAAGTGGAGAGCAGCTACCGGAGTATTGCGTGACAAGAGATTCCCAACATGACTAAAAGGGGAATTCTATTGTGTTACGATGTACGATTAGACCATCTATATTATATATAGTAATATAACCGATTGCTAGCCATAAAAAAGACACAAGCACAAGAGATGAAAAGATGAATGCATATGTGAATTTTGGTACTTTTGGTGATTGTAAACTATTTAACATGTACATAAAATATACCTAATAAATTATTTTTTTTATGATTCTGTCTTTGAGTTAACATAATAAATATCTTTATGTGGATAAGGTTTTGTTTTTTTTTCTTTCTAAAGAGTAAGAGTTCAAATCATGTTATGTCAAATCAATTTTAATTTGAAAATAGAGTTACATTGTCGTAAAAAAATTACGTTTGTTTAAATGAAACTTTTTCTTTTTTGAATGAATAAGTTTTGACTTAAACACAAAACACAAATAATGGGCTTCATTACGAGTGTCTGGATTATATATCTGATGACATATAGTCATATATATTAGTTTGTATGATTTAGAAAATTGAATCACTCACTTTCATTCATTAAAGAGTATTGTTTGTATCAAAATAGAATTGCAAAATACAACTTATTCTTGATATCATATAGACTTGCTTTGTTATGACTTATGAAAATAACTAATTAAATTAACGTATCATCACTTCCCAATCCAATTTTAATAACCCTTATTCACTCAAAGAGTCCATTTGATTAGTCACCGTGAATTTATGGCTAGTCATTTGGTTAATTTAAACATAATTGTCATTTCAAAATATCTTCTTTTTAAAGTCCAACCTATTATTATCGGTTCATTTCTACAATACTTACAATTGGTTATGTTTATAATAATATAATATTAATTTCATATTTTCATAAAGTTCTATACATTATACATTTGAGTTAAAAATCTTTGTTTCTCACCACTCATTTTATGAGTCTTTGATAACCGAGTTTTTATTCAAAACTTCTCCATGTGGTTACAAATTCAACCAATTCAAAGTATTATATAACTAGATTTTTCTACCTGGTGCGTAGCGTCGGGCAGATGGTAAAATCCGAGCGTTACGACAATGAGTCGACATGAATTCAGTCAGTATCAGTTGCAGTTACGATATAGACATAATTGGTAAAATTTGAGCGTTACACAAAAATTTAATTCGTCAATTTTACATATAAAACATTAACATATAAGAAAACAAAGTATTTAAGACGATGTTTATTTGGTTGGTAAACCCGGCCAGTGGTGAAACCCAAACGTTGTGGTCCCGAGCATTGAGGCGATAACTTGACACAAATTTAGTCGGTTTTGATTATGTACGTTACGGTGCCAGAACTAAAAATTGAAAAAATATAAATATTGAGGTGGTCCAACCAAGGACCAATTGGGGGGGGGGGGGTTCGGTCGGTCGATAAACTTGCACATTGGTAAAAACCGAGTGTTGCCGGTCTTGGGCTTTAAATAAGGTCGGAGTATGTGCGAACGCGATCGGTTTTTTTCAGGTTTGTTATGATACCGGAACTAAAACAAAAAAAATTGGCGTTGATCGGTTTTAGTTACGTTTATTATGGAAACTGAATTAAAAAAAACAAAATTCATTAACCAACACGGTGCCATCAAGTGGCCCAATAAACCACTTACGTCACCAAATTGCGGCACCAATGTCCTTATTATCTAATATACATAAATGATAAGTTTGGTGCCGCTAAGTCGCCAATGGGCCACTTTGCGTCACCGAACTTGTCCATAACATTTTGTTTTTATTTTTGTATTTGTTTCGTTCTGTTATCATAACGAAAATAATGGAAGTTGGTCAAATGACAATTTTGTTTTTTCTTTTGTTTGTTTTAATCCCAATATCATACCGAACGTGACGGAAAACGACTGAATTTGCATAGACTCAACATCTCAACGCCCATGACCGACAATGCTCGGTTTTACTAAAGCCCGAGTTTACTGACCGACATCACCCAATTGGTACACTCAATTTATTATATTTCCCCCTTTCTTACAGTAACAAACGCAGCCAAAACCGACCGAATTTTTGTGCAGTTAAGCCTTAATGTCGAGGCCCGACATCACTTGGGTTTTACACCACCTGGGTTTATCCACCAAAAAACGCCATTTTAAATAATTTATTTTGTTTATATGTTAATTTGAGTAATATATTTTTTTGGACGTTAAGGTTAACCAATGGTGTCTATGTCGTAACAAACGTAAATGATACTAGCTGAATTCAAACCGACGTAACGCTCAGGTTGTACCAACATTCAGGTTTCAACATTAAGGTTTTACCAATTGTAACGCGCCAATTGTAACACGCCGTGTGAAAATCTAGTTTATATATAGTAATAAAATGGCAAGCCAATGTCACTTTCAGAAGTGACATTATAATAAGTCTTTTAAAGTCCCCCATATATAAACCATCAAACACCAAACTTAATCATTATTCGTTCTTTAGCTGATTTTTTAGTAAATCTTTATAAATGGATTTCTATTCAAAACTTTATTAAAGATGATTATAATTCATTTTGATAAAGTTATAGTGTGTAATTGTGTATAGTACTACCCATATAGAAAATCCAACTTGGGTTAATTTCATGAAGTTGAATACATAGTTTTTACACAACACTTACATGTGTTGTTTATCGCTTCTTAGCGCTTAAAAATTCACGTCATCTTTTCAAGTCTAATAAATGAAAGGCTAGACTCACAGTCTCACGTACAATGTTAATAAAACGGAATTTCTACGTACAACATCATTTCACCCAAAACTCATTTCTGTTCGAGGATTTATAGGATTAGTGTCAAAAGAAAAGCTTACCGCTTGTTCTTCTTTGATTGAAGACGACTATAGGCTTAATTATCCACTTTTAACCTTCAATCCTTTCAAGCATCAAAACCTCGTTCGTTGCTATCATATTCCCGTCAGTCTCCACCCTTTCACACTAACATTTTAATTGTAAAGTGAAGATACAATTTTGATGTGGAAACTCATTTTTGTAATCAAGTTTTACTTATTACATCTTTTTAAGTATTTACAAGTTAATATCGTTACAATTTTATCGGATGCCCCTGAAGCGATCTTACATTTTAATGCGTTCATTTCCACCTTAAACGTACAAATCAATGTTACAAATTTCATTTATAAAATTTACAAACAAACAAATGTACCTATTAAAATCTTGCTTATAGCAAAAACTACTAGTATGATCTACAGAGGATAGGATGAGAACAAGCCGAATAATATCTCAAGGGATAGAAAGGCTACTCTCATTGAAAACCTTGTTATGAAAAAAAAACGTTTTAATAATGTACAACATAACTAAAACAATCATAAATTGCCAAGACATATGAGTATTAATAATAACAAGCAATTGTACCCGCGCGTTGCAGGTATGTGGGTTAAATGCGTTACATATTTGAAAAGCTAGCATGCATTGTGGCAAGTATGCGACAAGAAGTCGGCCAATATCAGTTCGATGTGTTACACTAAAAGTATTGTGGCAAAAGTGTATTATCAAAGTTGAGTAGACCAAAAAGTAAATACGTAAGGGTAAAAAATTCATTACCAAAGTTGATGAGCCAAAAAGTAAAATATGTGAAACAAACGTTGAGGGGCCAAAAAATATATATGTGAAACTTGCGTGACAATTCAAAAGCTATTGTGTGTTGCGATTAGCACACGACGTGTGTAACACTGTGAAAATTTCGAGTTCAAAGTATCAACTTTCCAAAATCTAGGGACTGAAATTGCCAAATTCCAAAGTTGAGGGTCTAAATTGTAAAATCTAATTTTCCTGACTCATCGCGGCACGCGACAGGTCAGAATAGACTCCCATCGCGGTACGCAATGGGGAGTCTGACACAGTGTGACACGTGTGCCACGTGGCACACGGTGGCACTATGTGCTGCCACGTGTCAACACTGCCGCCGCGTGTTGCCACGTGGAGCGGTGACTGCCACGTGTCGACACGTGGCAGGCCTACACCTCTGCGTCATCAACCCTACGTCGCGGTACGCGACGGGGTACTTTGGAGCCGGGCGCGGTACACGATGGGACCCAAGATTTGGTCTATAAATAGCGGCCAAGGGCAGCTCATTTCTGCACACCAACATTGCCCTCACATCTCACTACTCTCTCTCTCTAGCTTTACCTCGATAAACGTGCTTTAATACCTCGTTAAGCGTGTCCCGATCCCTCAATTGTGTAACAACGTTTCCTCGAAGTTGTGCCACCCTTTACCCACATACGATCAAAGGTGTTTGTTATAATGGTGATGAATCTCGAAAGTCGTGTCAACAAGTGTTGAAGATTTGGCATTTCTCGATTAGCGTGTCGAGCAAAGTAAAGCAGCGTTGGAATGCTGCTCGAGTCCCTAGAGTTTCTATACGCCACTTGAGGTTAGGCGTAATATCGAACTTAATATAATTCAATATTGTATTCAAGGCTTAAACCTTAAGTCGAGGTTATACTCGATGCCTTGATAAAAGAAAATAAAACATAACAAAGAAATGAATGAAAATATGATTGATGAATATAGTGATAACATATATATGTGTGTAAGTATATATGATTATATTCTTTGTTATGAAAATATTATTTAAAGAATAAAGAGTATTCTTAAATAATAAAAGAAAATGATTACGTTTCTTGGAGAAGAAGAAACGTCGGGTTTTGAATATAAACTAAAGGTTTATAAATTTAGTTTTAAACAAGAGGTTTTCAAGTAAATAAGAATTGAACTAGAGGTTCAATCGAGGATTGAGATATAAGACTAAAGGTCTTAAGCCGGATCGTGTATCCGACTAACAAACATTTATACTCGTAACTATAGGTTCGAGATAAAAGAAAGGGAAAGACCCTTGGACGGTGAGTGAAGCCGATCCTAAAGAGACAAGGTGAATACGCCCCCAAACTTTTAAAACTTATTTCCAAAAGAGTCAACTTGTTATATGAAATTGTTTACAAGGAACTATGTGTTCCTAAAACCGTTATAACTATGGGTATAAACCTAGCCCTCAGGCTGTGGTATACATATGTCTGGATCCTTACATAGGTGGTACTATGCGATGTATGGGCATGATCGCACCACCCTTGGTCGTAGGACGCTCTCCTGCAGGGAGTACGACCGTATGTGTATATTTACGGGTACTTAATGAAGTCAAACGTTGCGGTGTTTGTGAGGTGACCTAGTGTAGAGGCTCTAGTTTATAATGTGTTATTTGACTTTGTTATTCCTAAGCCACGTTGGGCGAGACAGGCGTAGTCTCGAGGGGTAATAAAGTAAAAGAATTATTTTTGCGTCAGCGTGTTCACCAGCATTCGTTGCTGACGTATTTTCTTACATTTTGCAGGTGAACAAGTTTAGCACTTGGAGTGTCGAAGTGCTACTAATATCCGATGGCTCGGATTATTTTGTAATAACTTAATATGGTGGTTGTAATCATAAACACATAAATATTTTGTAATAACTTAAACGGGTATTTTATAATCACGTCTTTTGATTATATATATAAAGTTACACTTTCGATCCTTAAAGTTTTATAAGTCTTCCGCAACTAAATGCAACTCTGATTTATTTACAATCACGATACCAACTATTAGGTCACGCTCCTAGGCCTTAGACGGGGGTGTGACAACGTGAAATCAATCGGTGTGGGTTCGATTCGTAAGACAAAGGTTACGTGGCAAAAGTTTAATCACCAAAATTTAGTAGCCAACCACATATATATGCGAGACAGGGAGAACAAAAGTTGATGGGCAAAAAACGTATACATGTGATACTTAAATTTGAGGGGCCAATAACATATATACGTGAAACTTAAAATTAGTGACTAAAAATGTATATGTGCCAAACTATAGCGACAAAACTCTTGGAAATCAATATGTTCATGTAAACATAAAATGATATTAAAATCAAATTTGAAAGTGAATTTGTTGTAACTAGTTATATTGAAAGTAGAGATGCAATGCATATACATGTAAAGGCCTTATTGATTTAACTCATGAATAGTACACTATAGTAAATTTTAATATATATGTAAAAGTCTTGTGAGACAACAATCATTTGATTTTTAATATATATATAACTTTGGTACACTATTAGTAAACATAAAACAGTTAGAAAATCGATGTAAGACATATTAAAGGTTACGGTAAGCCTAGAGCAAAGTGAAAAGCATATGAATGCAATATGAGTAACAAAGAATCAAAGATCATGACTACTAGCCTTCACTACTACTTTATGAGAGGGGATAACGCCCTATTACACATTGTCTTAAGAAGAAAAAAAGATGGGTTGTCTTGTAGGTATAGTTGAAGGAGAAGAAAGATGGGTTGGTAGGATGTGTGGTTTTTAAAAGACGGTTTTTTTATTTTTTTTATTTTTTTTTAAAGTTTTGTTTAATATATAATAGGTTTTTCTGTATGTATAGAAAAAGAAAATGTATTATAAGTAAACTTGTAATTTATTTATAATATAATCAAAAGTATAGTTATGAATTAATTTGAAAAAAACATATACATTTTTCATCGTTTAAAAAATAAATTTGTAATATAGGATGATGAAGACATGTTTAACCTTGATTGTCTTATAATGTTCATGAACAGTTTCTATTATTTAAAAAAAATACAAAAGAACGAACAAATTTTGGACATATTACGATTATATTATTGGTTTTCCCTTTCATTTGCTATACCGACTATCGAGTGCATTAAACATACGCTATAAGTGTGAAAGTTGTACCTCAAAACACTTGATAAGTGTGTTAGTTGTACCAATCAAACACTTAAATATATGTGTGATACTTGTACCAAAATCCCACACAATTTCTATTATAAATATATCACTAAACAGTAAACACATAACATTTTCATACACAAAACTTTCTCATATAACCTTTGGTTACCATGGCAGATATTGAGATGAGTGATGGTAGTGAGGGGTTACCGGAACCGGAACCAATTAAGGGTGTACGAAACTGCGGTCGGCCTCCTAATTTTTTGACCAAGCTCTATGAGTTGGTTAGTAATGAGGCCATCAACTCCACCATCTCATGGGTTTCGAACCGCATGGAAAACCAAGTTTCTGGTGGTGCTACAAGCTTTGCTATTTGGAATGTAACGGACTTCGTTAACAACGTCCTCCCTTTGATGTCGAAAAGTAATAATTTCGATAGCTTCATCACCCAACTTGACAACTATGTAAGATTTAACTGAATATTAAACCAAATTTTTTTATAGTTTAAAATAACTAACCATACATTTAACTTAATATATGAATCAGGGGTTCAAGAAGGTCTCGTGGGATCGTCGTGAGTATGCAAACGAGTGGTTCCAAGAGGGAAAACCGCAATTGTTGATAAACATCAAGAGGAGAAACAAACAAGTTACGACTGACGAGAAACTAACGCATGAAACAAACAAGCTTGAGACCGAATCCAAAGAACTTGATGATGAACTACATGCGTTTAAAGCGTATGTAGATGACACTATATCTAACCAACAAAAGTCCTTAAAGCTATTGCAAACATTATCCATTCGGCCTTTGATCGCCACCGTTCTCATGAGGTTGTAGATGAAGATAACGATGCGAGTTTGACTTTGGTTGGTCAACAAAGTCATGAAAGTAGCGAGTTATGCGAATCGAGCTTTACTCCAAAAAATGAGATCATGCCTGAAGAGATGAACACGCATTTACAATGAACATAAAATTAATTTTCATGATTATCAACTAGTGTTTAACTAATGTTTACTTAAATGTTCTTGATTAATATTAATGTAAGTGACTATCAAGTGTTTTGTTTCATATAAGAAAGTAAAACCAAATGAATCCCATCAAAATCAAATTTCATACTCAAGCTGTCTATTAAAGTTATAGAAGATATATAATTTAATTTTAACAATCATGTCAAAATACCAATGCCTCAAGGGTTCTTTGTACAATAATTTTATAAAACAATCATCACATAACAAGAATCAACAAACAAAACCATCATTCTCCCTCTTCTTCAGCTCGTCTTGACACATCACGCTTCAACATTTCCATAAATTCCTGCACATTTGCACGATCAAATACCGTTTTAACTAAGGGTGTGCTTGGTGCTGTTCGGTGCGGTTTTGATTAAAACGAACCCAAAACCAAAACTTCAGTTTCGGGTTTTTCGGTTTCGGTTCGGTTTTGGTTTATTCGCTTTTTGTCATTTGATCTTGAAAACTTTAGGTCAAAAAAAAAAAAGGTTTCAAAAAATAATTAATTTAGGAATAAATAATTTTGTTAATTGTAAAATAATTGACTATTAAAGATTTTACCAAAAATATTTTGAGTTACATGTTTATTAAATTCTTAAAAATTACTTAATATAAAATATAAAAAATAAAAAACAAAAATTTAGGATTTCGGTTCGGTTTTTCGGTTTTTATTATATGCAAAACCAAAACCGAACTGTTAGTTCGGTTTCTACAAAAACATAAAACTAAACTGTCGGTTTTTGTTTCGGTTCGGTTTTTTCGGTTTGGGTTTTTTGGTTTTTTCGGTTTCTTGCACACCACTTTTAACCACATACTCCCAAAGTTAAAAAAAGAAAATAGAAAATATAAATATACTAACATGAGCAAGACCCTCTTCATCAATACATATATCAGTAATCCCATCAGCATTATCATCATTCAATTGAGCAGCAGCTTCAACAACAGACGAAAAAACCACTTCCGGTGACTCCTGTTGTTCAATCTTCTCAACCAGATCTTGAAGATTCACCTGCTAACAAACAAAAAGATAGATTTTTATTCGTCAAGATCCAAACTTTCTGTGCTTTTATGAATCTTTTCTTCGTTAAGTCAAGAACCAACCTGAGAATCACTTGAAATATCATTAACCGTTGTGGACTGAAGTTCACGATTTACAGTTGGTGGTGGTTGAAACATATTTGAACCTGAACCCGAACCTGGACCGCCACCGCCAAAAGCTTGAGCAACAAGGGGCATCATCTGTTGAACCATACTTGACAGATCAAAACCACCGCCGCCACCGCTGCCGCCACGAGGTCCACCCATACCGGAAAACATATTACTCAAATCTTGATTACCATCAATCTGCTGAGCTATTTGGTTGACTGTGTTCATCATTGCAGGGTTCTGAGTTAGTTGACCTAACATATTTCTTAACATATCTGGCGACCCGATCCCGGTTTGGCCTGCAACTCCAGACAACAAACCGTCTAAAGCGGGACTAGCAATAACTTCATTCATCATTGCAGCAGAATTCAATTCACCATCAACAGGAGTTGAAGCAGGTTCATTAGCAGGAGGCGCACTGCTACTAGTAGCCTCTGGTTTTGTCTGCCGACTTTTTTTCTAAATCACATTTATAAATATTATAAATAATTATATATTTTTATCATAGTTATCAAATGCGATAAGTGCTCAAAAGAGTTGAGGCTGGGCCTAGTGCTCAGGCAATAAGCGCAAAAAAAAACGCCCGATTTTTTTAAAAAAAAGCGCACATTAAAAAAACAATTTTTTTTAACTAAAATAGAACATCTTAATAAGAAAACATACATTCATTCTTGAAATAGTTCATAGAAAAACCAAACACCAAAATCCAAAACATGTACCAAGTACATCTTAATAATTAAAATAAACCTAATCATTAATACATCTATCATAATATCCAGTGATTCAACAACTCTATAAGCATTCATTTTTAACTGCCAAGAACAAAAATTTGATCCATCCACAATTGAAGCATTACCACATCTATCATAATATCCAGATTTCCAAAAATTAAAAAATAAAACCTAATCACGAATTTTGAATATTGTAATCATTTTGTAAGAAGTCAAATGACATTTAAATGATATTTAATACACATGGGCAGGTTGGAACAAATTATGGTACTTTAATAGTGGAGTTTTAGACTTTTAGGTACTCCTAGAAAATATGAACAGGTTGTTTAATTGATATTTAATATGCATGGGAAGGTTGGGAACATTTAATGGGCGCTTTAAATATCTGAGGCATGCAACTCGCAATTAACGCGCCTGGCGCTTTAAATGCGCAAAAAGCGCTCGATTTTAACAACTATGATTTTTATGCGCTACAAGTACATAAAAATACAGAGCAAGAGCAAACCTTGGGCTGTAACCCTCCAAAGCCGAGTCCAAGAGGAACAGTCGGGGCATTTCCCGAGTTATCAGTAACCGTGTTTGATGATGAAGCGCTTTCTGCATCGTTAGTAGATTTTATTGCACTGCTACTGGAAGTTGTACTTTCCGTGCCTTCTGTATCCTGCACAATATTTGGTAAGTGTTCTTTATTTCTTTCATTTATGAAACTGAAAATTTCCAAAAAAAAAAAAAAAGATGAATAAAAAATACCTTCTTGGTCTCAGGTTTTGGCACGCTTCCTTCTGGTTGGGCTGGATTTACAAATAATAAAGTTTAAAAAGTAAACACAAAATCCAATTAAACATAAAATGCAGACAATTAGACATTCGACATAATATAATACCTGCAGGAGCCTGATTTTCAGTCCTTGTGCTATCGTCGGCTCCTCTAGGTTGCGAATTGACTCCAGTTGCAGCTAAAATTAATCAATTATATGAGATAAAACAAAAGTCAAATGTTTGTTAACTGTTATAATGCAAAAATAAGATAAAATATTACCTGTTCCATTAGCACGTTCTCCTTGGTTTGGCTCGGCATTAGTTCCCCTTTGACCAATTCCTAGAAAAAACTTACGTAATGTGAGATATTGTTAATTAAATTACAAGAAGCTTATATACATACCCGCATGGATATGAACATTAATGTGTCTTGGAACCGCACCAATGCCAACAGGACCGAACCCGGTTGAATTTATAGGAATAGCATTACCGCCAAATAGCGAATTCGTTTGTAGAGGAAACGGCTGCACGAAAACAGTAAATTGCATACTTATAAGTATTTGCATGCACGCGCACACAGACAGAGATATATAATAACAAACCTGAACCACTATAGAATTAGGTCCTGATGTGGAGATATAAACAGCAGGTCCAGAATGCACAGACGACTCAGCCTAAAACATGCAAACCCTAATCAAACCAAAAGGCTCATCTAAAGATAATAGAAAAACAAAAAAGAACATACAGGAGACTGTCCAACACGCAAAGTCAACATCGTACGACCGAGTTCAAGCAAAAGAGCCCCTAAATGTTGCATAGCAAGCCCTGACTGCATTGCTTCCGACTGAATTTGAGTTCTAACTGTCGGGTCAGTAATACTCTCCTCTTCCTCTAGTCGGCCCGCAGTATGCTACAGTTTTGCAGCATATTACAATTAACACATAGTAAGTATATTAATTGTTTTTAACTTTGTATTCATAAAAGAATACTAAAACGGGTGAAAGGAGAGTAAGTACAGATAGAGAATCGATAGCAGGCCCGCTGAGAAGCCGTTGTGCATGACGCATAACAACAGCCAGAGCTGCAGGTAATGGCACACCACGAGCACCGGTAGGTAATTCTACAGGCGGTGAGCGTTCAGCACCGTTTGAAGGTTGATTCGGTTGATAACCTTGCAATAATCCCAAAGAAAAAGAAAACTTTCAGATATATTATTTTTGCACAAAAAGCAGAAACAAAAGAAATAGTTTCTATGTCAATACCATTTTCTGACAACGCCTGCTCCATGCGGTTCATAAACTCAGAAAGCGTGTTTAACGAATTGGGAATTGGCTGAAATACAAACAAAAGACAATATAGCAAGTTGCAAAAAAAGTTTTAAAAAGTTGTGTTGATTTTTTACTACCGTAGCAAGTGTCGGTATAGCTATTCCTGCTCCTAAAGGAATTTGCACCCCTTGAGGGACAGTTTGACTAGGGTTTCCCGGTTGACTTTGACTGTTGACATTAGCTCCACCTTCATTTCCTTGGCTAGTTTGTCTAGGAATGTTAAACTGTAAACAGATACACAACCAAAAAAATAATATCAGATAAAATCCTATTTTCTCTTTTTTTTATATCTATTTGAGTACAATATACACAAAACCGCAACATAAACTCACCTGCATATTTTGTTGTGGCACTGTCACACTAGCATCCCTAACTCCAAAAGAATCTAAAACAGCCGATATAACCTACCACCAAAAGGTTTAAATTATCAGTTTACAGACAACGTAGTACAGAACACCAAAAGGCTAACACACCCGACTAATATCCTGAGCACCACCGGCATTCTGGTCCCCACCACCGAAGGTCCCAAGTACAACACTGTGTGAAACAGTAACACGTGGACGTGAACCAGGAGCATTAGAATCTGGTCCTGTAACAATAATGCGACAATGAAATTATAGCACTTAACATGGCATAAAGTGATAAGAGTGAGCTGCGGTTTTCGTCCTTGTGGTTTGTCCAAATCTGCGGTTTTAGTCCGATAGTTTCAAATTTGTGATTTTTGTCCCTGTGGTTTCATTTCACTTGCAGTTAAACCCGACCACACTAACCCCGTTAAGTCTGGTCGTTAAACCCATCAAAGCGCCCTTCACGTGAGGGGCAGGTTTGTCCTTATTCTCCCCAACTAAACCCCAACCCTAATTCGCAAGCCCCCTCACAAGAGGGGGTGGTGTGTACTCGGGGAAAAAAGGACAAAACTGCCCCTCACGTAAGGGGCAAACTGATGGGTTTAACGATCAAACTTAACGGCGTTAGTGTGATCGGGTTTAACTGCAAGTGAAATGAAACCATAGGGACGAAAATCACAAATTTGAAACTATCGGACTAAAACCGCAGATTTAGACAAACCACAGAGACGCAACCGCAGTTTACTCATGTGATAAAGAGGTAATCATATTCATACCAGTGTTAGTGTTACTACTATTTGTAGTTGTGTTGGCAGAAGAACCAGAAGAAGGTTGTGATTCAACAGGCTGTCTAGCCACAAGATGCAATGTGTGCCCGCTTTCAACGTCTATAAACCGTTAAGGCTTTGAAGCATGAACATATGATCTTCACTTTTAGCATAATAATAATAAGCAAACTAATTAAAAATAGGATACGATATTCAGAAAGACGATGTTCATCTTTCAGAACCTTGCCCCTAAAGATCAGTCTTTGTTGTCCAACCGGGAGGCCCACATCATTAGCTATTTTCTCCTTAAATGCTGAAACTAGCATCTGAAGTTTCGACATAGAAAAAGCCAAATGAGCAATTTGATTAACAAAAATAAACATATGTAAAGTAAAAAATAAACACATGATACATTTTTATCGACACGAAAGTTGTACAGCTGTGATTCAAGTGTCTTGATATGGATGTCAACTGTTGAGTTAGAACTTTCACCAGCAACATTGCTCATGCTCGCATGTTCGTCTGCCATTGGATGGTTGAATCTGAAACAAGAACCATAACACAATGAGGTAAATAAAAACACATGCCAACATCACTAAAAAGCGCGCACATAACACATAACAAGACATAAACAACACATCAAAATCTATGTAAAAAGCTTGTCAGGAAGGCATACACAAGCACGTATTAACATCATCATCGTACTCAGTAAATCCCACCAATAGCAAAGCTATGGTAGGTTCTGAGGAGGGTAAAATGTAGACAGCCTTACCTCTACCCCATAGGAATAGAAAGGTTGCTTCCAGTGAAACACCCAGCTCGATAGTGGTTTTGCATCAAGCCTTGGACACAAGGCACATAACACTCAACCATTGGCCTTACCTCTATCAACACCACCACATGATGTCTGATTAACCTTCCGCCACTTTTAACGTTATTTTCACGAGATTAGTAAAATAACGTCAAAATTAATGCAATTTCACTTTTGTCCACCCGAGGGCCCATACAAATTAACGAAAACCTAAAAAACTTTCAGATCCCCCCCCCCACACACACACACACAACCGACCTAGGCTTACGCGCTCCCCTACACCAAAAAGCACGCCTAATCCCTAAAGCCGATACGTTCTCCTAGAAATCCCTAATCCTACGTCTCCACGAGCTACTATCACTACTGATCAAGTAATTAAGCAAAACGTAATATAAACCTAATATCAATATATGTAAACCGCAGCACATAATGCACACATTCAGCTTCAAACATGACCATATCAACATATTATAACAATTCATCAACTACCCAGATCGTGAATCAAAACCCTGATGCTAATCCTAATAAAGTTCCAATCTATAACAAGAACAAAACCATACAGCTTAATTAGGGTTTTGGGTTTCAATCATACAGTAAAAAATTGGGGGTTTTGCCAATCGATGGTTCTGATTGAATAATAACTCACTTGATTGACGTCGATGAGATCAGAAATCAATCCGTATAAGTTACAAAGAAGGTTAATTTGGATGATATATATGTATGTATGTGTGTGTAAATATATATTACTTAATAACTTACAGAGTGGATGGATGGTTGAATGCCGAATAGTGACTGACGTGCTGATTGACTCCCTGAAGATTCGTAGAACGATCTAGAACAAACAAACTAAGAATTGACTATATGTATGTATGTATGTATAATATTGTATATGTATGTATGTATATCGGATTGAATGGGCAAACGGGTAATTTGACACTCCATCAGATTCCGTTATATTTATTACCCTGGTGATGTTACAGGTTGATCTCGGGCGTTGCTTCTTGTATCTACGGTTATGGTTATATTAATTACAGTCGTTATTGTTCGTTATATTTTAATAATTGAATTGAGCGGTTATAACATGCGTTCAGTTGGGATTCAGTCGGTTACGGAATTCAATTTGCAGTGATTTAAATCGACTATGTATTATCAGGTATGTTGTTTTAAGTTTTGTATCACTCTATTATAAGTATGTACGATGTTAGTAGTCCCCCGCCATCGCATCATGAAACAAGGCATGTGTTAATCTTATTCGGTTTTCTATATGTATTCGGTTAAATTGATTCTAGGATGGCGTTCAATTGACTATGCATGTATTCACACAATAATATATGTTATTGGTGTGTAGCATCAAAACATGACAATTCATATATTAGGGTGTGGATTGTGGTCTCCTGGAAGATAATGTCATAAATATGTTATTTAATGGTTATATTTATAAGTTATAAAAGTTGTTCTCTTTTCAATTGTTATAACAAAGAATATCATTTCATTTTGATTGATTTTGTGAATGTATAAAATATTTTTCATAAAAAATCGTGTGCATAAATAATTCGCGTATAAAAAGTATAGACAAGAGAGGGTAAAACGAGGCTGGTGTAATGATGTTATCAAGAGAAGAAACAAGACTTGCATATGATTTTCATTGACTTTGAGAGGGCTTACTTTAAATGTGCCACGTCTAGTGATATGGGATAGCCTTGAGAAAGAGGAGTGTTTAGGAGGTCTATGGAGATAGTCAAGGGTGTGTATCACAAGGTTGAAACATGTGTGTGCACTAGTGGGGACATCGACTTTTTCCGCTGTGAAGGCGGCATCCACCAAGCCGACCTGGAAAGCAATTGTGTGGTGAATGTTCTTTGCGAATGAAATTGTACTAGTCGCAAAGAATACACAAGGCTAATGAGTGACCGGAGAGTGTCGAGCAACAACGTTTAAGGATTGAGGCATTATAAAACAGAGTGCTTTATTGTAACTTTAATGACACAAACGATGATGAAGACTACCAAATTGAAAGTTGTCCCACATACAAATAAGTTTAAGTATCTATAGTTGTTTGTCAATAGTGATGGGAATATAGGCAACAATGTAGCTCATTACATTTAGGCATAATGGTGTAAGTGGAGAGCAGCTACCGGAGTATTGCGTGACAAGAGATTCCCAACATGACTAAAAGGGGAATTCTATTGTGTTACGATGTACGATTAGACCATCTATGTTATATATAGTAATATAACCGATTGCTAGCCATAAAAAAGACACAAGCACAAGAGATGAAAAGATGAATGCATATGTGAATTTTGGTACTTTTGGTGATTGTAAACTATTTAACATGTACATAAAATATACCTAATAAATTATTTTTTTTATGATTCTGTCTTTGAGTTAACATAATAAATATCTTTATGTGGATAAGGTTTTTTTTTTTTTCTTTCTAAAGAGTAAGAGTTCAAATCATGTTATGTCAAATCAATTTTAATTTGAAAATAGAGTTACATTGTCGTAAAAAAATTACGTTTGTTTAAATGAAACTTTTTCTTTTTTGAATGAATAAGTTTTGACTTAAACACAAAACACAAATAATGGGCTTCATTACGAGTGTCTGGATTATATATCTGATGACATATAGTCATATATATTAGTTTGTATGATTTAGAAAATTGAATCACTCACTTTCATTCATTAAAGAGTATTGTTTGTATCAAAATAGAATTGCAAAATACAACTTATTCTTGATATCATATAGACTTGCTTTGTTATGACTTATGAAAATAACTAATTAAATTAACGTATCATCACTTCCCAATCCAATTTTAATAACCCTTATTCACTCAAAGAGTCCATTTGATTAGTCACCGTGAATTTATGGCTAGTCATTTGGTTAATTTAAACATAATTGTCATTTCAAAATATCTTCTTTTTAAAGTCCAACCTATTATTATCGGTTCATTTCTACAATACTTACAATTGGTTATGTTTATAATAATATAATATTAATTTCATATTTTCATAAAGTTCTATACATTATACATTTGAGTTAAAAATCTTTGTTTCTCACCACTCATTTTATGAGTCTTTGATAACCGAGTTTTTATTCAAAACTTCTCCATGTGGTTACAAATTCAACCAATTCAAAGTATTAATATAACTAGATTTTTCTACCTGGTGCGTAGCGTCGGGCAGATGGTAAAATCCGAGCGTTACGACAATGAGTCGACATGAATTCAGTCAGTATCAGTTGCAGTTACGATATAGACATAATTGGTAAAATTTGAGCGTTACACAAAAATTTAATTCGTCAATTTTACATATAAAACATTAACATATAAGAAAACAAAGTATTGCGGCACCAATGTCCTTATTATCTAATATACATAAATGATAAGTTTGGTGCCGCTAAGTCGCCAATGGGCCACTTTGCGTCACCGAACTTGTCCATAACATTTTGTTTTTATTTTTGTATTTGTTTCGTTCTGTTATCATAACGAACATAATGGAAGTTGGTCAAATGACAATTTTGTTTTTTCTTTTGTTTGTTTTAATCCCAATATCATACCGAACGTGACGGAAAACGATTGAATTTGCATAGACTCAACATCTCAACGCCCATGACCGACAATGCTCGGTTTTACTAAAGCCCCAGTTTACTGACCGACATCACCCAATTGGTACACTCAATTTATTATATTTCCCCCTTTCTTACAGTAACAAACGCAGCCAAAACCGACCGAATTTTTGTGCAGTTAAGCCTTAATGTCGAGGCCCGACATCACTTGGGTTTTACACCACCTGGGTTTATCCACCAAAAAACGCCATTTTAAATAATTTATTTTGTTTATATGTTAATTTGAGTAATATATTTTTTTGGACGTTAAGGTTAACCAATGGTGTCTACGTCGTAACAAAAGTAAATGATACTAGCTGAATTCAAACCAACGTAACGTTAAGGTTTTACCAATTGTAACGCGCCAATTGTAACACGCCGTGTGAAAATCTAGTTTGTATATAGTAATAAAATGGCAAGCCAATGTCACTTTCAGAAGTGACATTATAATAAGTCTTTTAAAGTCCCCCATATATAAACCATCAAACACCTAACTTAATCATTATTCGTTCTTTAGCTGATTTTTTAGTAAATCTTTATAAATGGATTTCTATTCAAAACTTTATTAAAGATGATTATAATCCATTTTGATAAAGTTATAGTGTGTAATTGTGTATAGTACTACCCATATAGAAAATCCAACTTGGGTTAATTTCATGAAGTTGAATACATAGTTTTTACACAACACTTACATGTGTTGTTTATCGCTTCTTAGCGCTTAAAAATTCACGTCATCTTTTCAAGTCTAATAAATGAAAGGCTAGACTCACAGTCTCACGTACAATGTTAATAAAACGGAATTTCTACGTACAACATCATTTCACCCAAAACTCATTTCTGTTCGAGGATTTATAGGATTAGTGTTAAAAGAAAAGCTTACCGCTTGTTCTTCTTTGATTGAAGACGACTATAGGCTTAATTATCCACTTTTAACCTTCAATCCTTTCAAGCATCAAAACCTCGTTCGTTGCTATCATATTCCCGTCAGTCTCCACCCTTTCACACTAACATTTTAATTGTAAAGTGATGATACAATTTTGATGTGGAAACTCATTTTTGTAATCAAGTTTTACTTATTTCATCTTTTTAAGTATTTACAAGTTAATATCGTTACAATTTTATCGGATGCCCCCGAAGCGATCTTACATTTTAATGCGTTCATTTTCACCTTAAACGTACAAATCAATGTTACAAATTTCATTTATAAAATTTACAAACAAACAAATGTACCTATTAAAATCTTGCTTATAGCAAAAACTACTAGTATGATCTACAGAGGATAGGATGAGAACAAGCCGAATAATATCTCAAGGGATAGAAAGGCTACTCTCATTGAAAACCTTGTTATGAAAAAAAAAACCTTTTAATAATGTACAACATAACTAAAACAATCATAAATTGCCAAGACATATGAGTATTAATAATAACAAGCAATTGTACCCGCGCGTTGCAGGTATGTGGGTTAAATGCGTTACATATTTGAAAAGCTAGCATGCATTGTGGCAAGTATGCGACAAGAAGTCGGCCAATATCAGTTCGATGTGTTACACTAAAAGTATTGTGGCAAAAGTGTATTATCAAAGTTGAGCAGACCAAAAAGTAAATATGTAAGGGTAAAAAATTCATTACCAAAGTTGATGAGCCAAAAAGAAAAATATGTGAAACAAACGTTGAGGGGCCAAAAATATATATGTGAAACTTGCGTGACAATTCAAAAGCTATTGTGTGTTGCGATTAGCACACGACGTGTGTAACACTGTGAAAATTTCGAGTTCAAAGTATCAACTTTCCAAAATCTAGGGACTGAAATTGCCAAATTCCAAAGTTGAGGGTCTAAATTGTAAAATCTAATTTTCCTGACTCATCGCGGCACGCGACAGGTCAGAAGAGACTCCCATCGCGGTACGCAATGGGGAGTCTGACACAGTGTGACACGTGTGCCACGTGGCAACGGTGGCACTATGTGCTGCCACGTGTCAACACTGCCGCCGCGTGTTGCCACGTGGAGCGGTGACTGCCACGTGTCGACACGTGGCAGGCCTACACCTCTGCGTCATCAACCCTACGTTGCGGTACGCGACGGGGTACTTTGGAGCCGGGCGCGGTACACGATGGGACCCAAGATTTGGTCTATAAATAGCGGCCAAGGGCAGCTCATTTCTGCACACCAACATTGCCCTCACATCTCACTACTCTCTCTCTAGCTTTACCTCGATAAACGTGCTTTAATATCTCGTTAAGCGTGTCCCGATCCCTCAATTGTGTAACAACGTTTCCTCGAAGTTGTGCCACCCTTTACCCACATACGATCAAAGGTGTTTGTTATAATGGTGATGAATCTCGAAAGCCGTGTCAACAAGTGTTGAAGATTTGGCATTTCTCGATTAGCGTGTCTACGCCACTTGAGGTTAGGCGTAATATTGAACTTAATATAATTCAATATTGTATTCAAGGCTTAAGCCTTAAGTCGAGGTTATACTCGATGCCTTGATGAAAGAAAAGAAAACATAACAAAGAAATGAATGAAAATATGATTGATGAATATAGTGATAACATATATATGTGTGTAAGTATATATGATTATATTATTTGTTATGAAAATATTATTTAAAGAATAAAGAGTATTCTTAAATAATAAAAGAAAATGATTACGTTTCTTGGAGAAGAAGAAACGTCGGGTTTTGAATATAAACTAAAGGTTTATAAATTTAGTTTTAAACAAGAGGTTTTCAAGTAAATAAGAATTGAACTAGAGGTTCAATCGAGGATTGAGATATAAGACTAAAGGTCTTAAGCCGGATCGTGTATCCGACTAACAAACATTTATACTCGTAACTATAGGTTCGAGATAAGAGAAAGGGATAGACCCTTGGACGGTGAGTGAAGCCGATCCAAAAGAGACAAGGTGAATACGCCCATAAACTTTTAAAACTTATTTCCAAAAGAGTCAACTTGTTATATGAAATTGTTTACAAGGAATTATGTGTTCCTAAAACCGTTATAACTATGGGTATAAACCTAGCCCTCAGGCTGTGGTATACATATGTCTGGATCCTTACATAGGTGGTACTATGCGATGTATGGGCATGATCACACCACCCTTGGTCGTAGGACGCTCTCCTGCAGGGAGTACGACCGTATGTGTATATTTACGGGTACTTAATGAAGTCAAACGTTGCGGTGTTTGTGAGGTGACCTAGTGTAGAGGCTCTAGTTTATAATGTGTTATTTGACTTTGTTATTCCTAAGCCACGTTGGGCGGGACAGGCGTAGTCTCGAGGGGTAATAAAGTAAAAGAATTATTTTTGCGTCAGCGTGTTCACCAGCATTCGTTGCTGACGTATTTTCTTACATTTTGCAGGTGAACAAGTTTAGCACTTGGAGTGTCGAAGTGCTACTAATATCCGATGGCTCGGATTATTTTGTAATAACTTAATATGGTGGTCTGTAATCATAAACACATAAATATTTTATAATAACTTAAACGGGTATTTTATAATCACGTCTTTTGATTATATATAGAAAGTTACACTTTCGATCCTTAAAGTTTTATAAGTCTTCCGAAACTAAATGCAACTCTGATTTATTTACAATCACGATACCAACTATTAGGTCACGCTCCTAGGCCTTAGACGGGGGTGTGACAACGTGAAATCAATCGGTGTGGGTTCGATTCGTAAGACAAAGGTTACGTGGCAAAAGTTTAATCACCAAAATTTAGTAGCCAACCACATATATATGCGAGACAGGGAGAACAAAAGTTGATGGGCAAAAAACGTATACATGTGATACTTAAATTTGAGGGGCCAATAACATATATACGTGAAACTTAAAATTAGTGACTAAAAATGTATATGTGCCAAACTATAGCGACAAAACTCTTGGAAATCAATATGTTCATGTAAACATAAAATGATATTAAAATCAAATTTGAAAGTGAATTTGTTGTAACTAGTTATATTGAAAGTAGAGATGCAATGCATATACATGTAAAGGCCTTATTGATTTAACTCATGAATAGTACACTATAGTAAATTTTAATATATATGTAAAAGTCTTGTGAGACAACAATCATTTGATTTTTAATATATATATAACTTTGGTACACTATCAGTAAACATAAAACAGTTAGAAAATCGATGTAAGACATATTAAAGGTTACGGTAAGCCTAGAGCAAAGTGAAAAGCATATGAATACAATATGAGTAACAAAGAATCAAAGATCATGACTACTAGCCTTCACTACTACTCTATGAGAGGGGATAACGCCCTATTACACATTGTCTTAAGAAGAAAAAAAGATGGGTTGTCTTGTAGGTATAGTTGAAGGAGAAGAAAGATGGGTTGGTAGGATGTGTGGTTTTTAAAAGACGGTTTTTTTATTTTTTTTATAGTTTTGTTTAATATATAATAGGTTTTTCTGTATGTATGGAAAAAGAAAATGTATTATAAGTAAACTTGTAATTTATTTATAATATAATCAAAAGTATAGTTATGAATTAATTTGAAAAAAACATATAAATTTTTCATCGTTTAAAAAATAAATTTGTAATATAGGATGATGAAGACGTATAGGGAGTCACACGAAGGTTTGTTGGCACGTTATTGAGATTAATTCTTATGCGTAAACGTGATGTAGTGGAAAAGTACGGGTTGCATTATGATTTTTAGATTACTTTATTTTTTTTTTATTTTTTATATTTGTTTTTTAGTTCGAATTATGTAAATTTTAATTTTAATGGAAGTTTTTATTTATTTGTGTTTAAATTATAAAAAATTAAAAATTTGTAGTTTTGGACCTTGGTGCACCATTGCCAGTCCTTAAGTCAGTCCAGTGTATTTAAGGATAAAAATGATATAACAGTACAGAATTGGTCAGTGCTTAGTGACCACACTCTCCAGGTCTCCACCTTAAACAATTTTCAAAAGTGTTTCAATTATGTCACTCAAAAGTGTTTTTTGTTTTGTTTTAATGAGAAAATCTTTTTATCTAACTTTTAATGTTGTTGTGGAGCAATGATGTAAATTTTATTTTAATTCAATTATTATTTTTTTTAAAGTTTTTTAAAACGTAAATACATATATTGCAAATCATGACTCCCAATCGTTGCGTAAATAAAAACCTAAGTGAAACACTTTTAGTTTTATTTTTTTTTATTTTCAGTTTATAGAAAAAAGTGATTATTATAATGAACAGCGGATCCGTGTGATCTAAAAATCTAAAAACAAAACAAACTAAACCGGATATCGGGCCAAACCAAAACCAAACCAAGGGTTCACTTCATCATCATCATAATCGAATCACACACACTCCGATCATCTTCCGATGAGCAATAATAATAATAATAATAATAACAACAACAACAACAACCGCCGGTATCCACCCGGTATCGGCAACGGCCGCGGCTACGACGGTGGCGGCGGCGGTAACTTCCAACCAAACCCTAATTACCACCACCACCATCATCAACAACCTCGAAACCCTAATCAGTTTCACCAACCCAGACACCAATCACATTACGCTCCTAAACAACAACCTCCACCACAACAGCAGCAGCAGCAGCAGCACCAACAGTGGTTGAGACGAAACCCTAACCCTACTCCTGTTAATGAAGTTGACAAATCAGTGTATTCTGATGGCGGCACCATCGATTCAAGGTTAATTGATGTGTTAATTTGTGGTTTGTGACGTTTAATTGATGTTTTGTTAAACCGATTGACTTTTTGTTTTGAAACCCTAATTTAATTTTATGAATTAGTTTGAGTAAAGATCTGTACAAGGTTAATTGATGTGTTCATTTGTGTTTTGTAACGTTTAATATGATGTATTGTTGAACCAATTGACTTTAATTTGAAACCCTAATTCAATTGTATGAATTGGTTTGAGTAAAGATCTGTACAAGGTTAGTGTATAGAACTTGTATGTTTTTGTTTGTTGAGTGATTATATCTGCACACGTGTGGAGCTGTTTATGAAGAAAGCTGGTATGGTGTAACGGATATTCAGTTAGAATATATATAGTAGGTTAGTGTACTGTATTGCGGCGATGTTTGACTTTTGAGTTATGACGTTTTCGGTGATTTAAGTAGGTATCTGTTTTAGCCGTTTTGAACACGTGATAGTTGATGCTATGTGACTATCACTTTCAAGTAGGTATCTGTTTGAGCCGTTTTGAACACGTGATAGTTGATGCTATGTGATTATCAATCTCAAGTAGGTATCCGTTTGAGCCGTTTTGAACACGTGATAGTTGATGCTACGTGACTATCAATTTCAAGTAGGTATCTGTTTGAGCCGTTTTGAACACGTGATAGTTGATGCTATGTGACTATCAATCTCTGATGTCAGCTTTTCTATCAGGCTGTATCTGCAGTGGAGTATAATACCTCAAAACTCTCAAAGCTGATATGGTTCAATCCTTGCATTTATGCAGTCTGTTTTCTATCTCTCTTTTATACCATGTTTTAATTAGTTTTTATGCTAAATTTGTGGCTACAAAGTATGACTTGAAACTCGAAAGTCTTATTTGTCGGTATACATACAGATGTCGTTGAATAAATGGCGGGTTTTTTTATTCTTTGTTTTTGTCTCTCTTCTTTTCATTCTTTCACGTGTTATCGTAAAAGATCTTTTTTTCTGTAGCAACATGTGTGTATTTGTTCGTTTTTGATGACGTCATTGCAGTTGTTTTCCTAAAAAGACTTTATTATAGCCGTTTTCTCTCTAGTTTCTTGATTTGCGTCTTTTGTGCTCGTCTGTGATTGTTCATGAACGCATATAGTTACTAAACCTGACTTCTTCCTGCAATCTTAAACGCTATCAGTTGTATTTGTTTATTATGTTAGATTTGTTGTTTGCATCCTTAAACTGTGCTGGAGTATTTTCAAAAGTTTTGGTCTTTGCATTGGATCTTTAGGCTTTAATTCAATGATGTTTTAATCTGTTAATCTTATATACAGTGCATAATTATTTGTAATTAGGCCTTTATGCTTTTATGTTTACTTGTGAACTTATATCTGTTTGCATTTTGGGTGATTAGCTCTCAAGACTGGAAGGCCAAACTGAATGTACCTGCAGCAGATACCCGCTACAAGACTGAGGTACGTTAGTACATATGCAATTTAACTCTTCTGTCGCAGTGATGCATCATACATTTTCTTTTCGTGTGTGTCAGTGTGTCTTATCTTTGTTTAGTAGTTTTTTATCCATTAATAACATGTGTACAGTTTATAAATACAGAAAGTTCTGATTGTTATCTTAAGATAATTATTTACGTCTGTTTGGTTGTTACCTGAGATCATATGTAGATGATACCAGATGATCCAAATAGCAAAAAGATTTATACTTATTCTGGAAATTAGCATTTACAATAAACCTTTTTTATGATATGATCGTTCCATTTTTTTACAGGATGTCACTGCTACAAAAGGAAATGAATTTGAGGATTATTTTTTGAAAAGGGAGCTACTTATGGGGATCTATGAAAAGGGTTTTGAAAGACCCTCACCTATACAGGAAGAAAGTATCCCAATTGCACTGACTGGAAGTGATATTCTTGCAAGAGCCAAAAATGGAACTGGAAAGACAGCAGCTTTTTGTATTCCAGTACTTGAAAAGATTGACACAGATAAAAATATTATTCAAGGTTAACATTCATCTTTTCATGTGTTAATTTTGAACAATATGCATTTTACTTCTAGCTAACTTGTGGCTTTTGCAATAATTACAGCTGTCATATTAGTTCCCACCAGAGAATTAGCTCTACAAACATCACAAGTCTGCAAGGAACTAGGAAAACATTTACAAATTCAAGTGATGGTCACTACTGGAGGAACAAGTTTAAAAGATGATATAATGCGTTTATATCAACCCGTTCATTTGTTGGTTGGTACACCTGGAAGAATTCTTGATCTTACCAAAAAGGGAATATGCAAATTGTCTGAATGTGCAATGTTGGTTATGGACGAGGTAAGCAAATCTGAATATAGTATGCAAATTGTGTTTATTTGAATTTAAAGTAAAGATAATATGCGTTTTTTCTTTAATGCAGGCTGATAAACTGTTGTCCCCAGAGTTTCAGCCTTCAGTGGAAGAGCTAATTGGATTTCTTCCCAAACAAAGACAAATTCTGATGTTTTCAGCTACGTTTCCAGTTACAGTCAAAGATTTCAAGGACAGATACCTGAAAAAACCATATGTGGTTAATTTAATGGATGAACTTACTCTTAAAGGTATCACACAGTTTTATGCTTTTGTAGAAGAAAGGCAGAAGGTTCATTGTCTCAATACTCTTTTCTCTAAGGTTAGGTCAAACTTAATATCTTTTTATTTTGGTAAATGTTGTCGATACTTTTTTTATTAATCTTGATGTTTTGTTTTGTTAACAGCTGCAAATCAATCAATCGATAATCTTTTGCAACTCGGTCAACCGAGTCGAGCTATTAGCTAAGAAAATTACAGAGCTGGGTTACTCTTGTTTCTATATTCATGCTAAAATGTTGCAAGATCACAGGAATCGTGTCTTTCATGACTTCCGCAACGGTGCATGCAGGAACCTCGTTTGTACCGGTATATTTTTCACGTTTTGCCTTGCAAAATAACATTTACAGTTACTCCGATTCTCACTAATGTATAATATGTTTGTTTTGACAGATCTGTTTACAAGGGGTATAGATATTCAAGCAGTGAATGTTGTGATTAATTTTGATTTTCCCAAGAATGCTGAAACATATCTTCACAGGGTAAGTTCTTTATTAATTATTACACTAAGTAAGCTGAAACAACATATCTGCTTTTGAATGATATTGAATGAGATATGTTGGTCTTTTGATATTTAGGTGGGACGATCTGGAAGGTTTGGACATCTAGGGTTAGCTGTGAATTTAATAACTTATGAAGATCGCTTTAACATGTAAGCATTATATCATTTCCATGTAATGCATTAGCGATTTGCATATTCACACGTGCCAATGTGTTTGTTTGCAGGTATAGGATTGAGCAGGAGCTTGGAACCGAAATAAAACAAATTCCTCCGCAAATTGATCAAGCCATTTATTGCGCTTGAAAGATGCTCCTCACGTGATGTAGTCACGCATTCGTGTAAGTCAAACCTGAAGTCGTCAATTTGGAGAAAGAAGTATGGTGTGTTAACAAGCATCGACTCGAGAAAATCTGGATTTTAAGTAATGAAATATACATCTAACTGGTTATTTTGGGAAACCAAGGACAAATGCTAGTTTCTTTTCCGTCACCCTGTTTTTCGTTTAAGTTTTAGCGTCTGTTTATGTACTAGATCGGTATGTAGGTGTAGACTTGTAGTCTTTACCTTTTAGGTTGTTTGACTTTGCATCTTTCAAAAACCCAAAAAAAAAGCAAAAAAAAAAACAAAAAAACAAAAAAAAAGGTAAGAGTAGAAAGAAAAAGAAAAAAAAAATGTCTGAACTTTTAGATTTGTTGTTTTTGGTTATGAATTTGAGTTTTTCTTTTCTGTTCTAGACTTGTTTTAATTTGTGCAAGGACCAAATCTGGCTAGTATGCTGGAAAGTGTTCTTTTTTCCTTATTTTTTTTTTAATTCACAGCTGCTGCTGTTATGAGGACTTATTGTAAATTTGTAGTGACTTGAGTTTTAAATTAAAAAAAAATATCTTGAAAAGTGGTTTGTGTTCAAATATGTAGATGTATAAGCAGGCATGTATTGAGATAGATGCATCATGCATACACATTTTTAAATACTTCCCATTTGGTCAAGTCAAAATTGACTCGGGTTACAATTTAGTTTTTCCATCGTAATTTTTTATAGTGTGGCGAGAGAAGGTGACGGTGACGGTGACAATAGTTGTGGCATTAGGACAGCGCTGATGAAACTTATTAAACAGAAAACCAAATTGAACCGAAACATCTAAAACTGATGAATAAACAAATCCGAATGAACCAAACATATGAACAACCCTATTGTAACCAAAACCGACGACACGTCTATCAAGCTCTCACTTCTTGTTGACCTAATCTCAACGAACCGACTTTTCTGTTTCAAAATCATACAACCTTTACTTTACTGTTTGTCAAAAACACAACAATCAAAGCTTCGATGTCGATGGCTGCACTAAGAGAGGCGTTTCATATCTCTTGTTTCTATTCCAAACTCTTATCAATCTGTTTCGATCCACTCATGTCGTGGTATACTCTTCTTTCTTATGGTTATTCTTTGAATCCGTACACACATTCGAAAAAAAGAAAAACAAACCCAAATATGTTGAGGCTAAATTAAAATTCTCGAACGTGTGTCGCCCCATTGGTGACGAAACATAAAATGGAAAAAAAATGAAAACTACAAAGTCTATAACTAAATGGCACAACTCACTCGATCATCTCCATTTTACATTCAGAAAAAAACCCATTATAAATGAGAAAACCCAACCGACGTATTTAAATGCTTAATCGAACTCATAAAAAATATTGTGTGACATAACTTTATAATTATAAATTACTAGCTTGAGGCCCGTGTATTACACGGGTAATTGATGAAAATTTTGTACTTTAATCATTAACTGAAATACATTTAACAAAATGATCCTATATTTTATACAATTACAATTTACATTAATATTACATAAATTACATAACTAAGATTACACAAATATATTAAAAATAAGTAAAACAGTCCCGCTACACTACATTTGTGATTGTATTGGTTGGTCGGTATACATTGTTTATCACAAAGCAAATCTTTAGTCCATGTCTGCTTGTAACTCTTGATAAGGTAACATATAGGTATATTTATAACTCTTGATATAGCCATGTTTAATTGTCCGTGTGATAAATAAGATTCTTCAAGTACATACCAATTCTAGATAAATGATAATGTATCTATGAAACTAACAAAAAAAAAATTCATATACATAAAATATCATACATGTTAATCAATTAATATATATAATGTCATTTGAGATCATGTGCTCATGTTTATCACAAAAACATGATTATTCAAAAAATCAGATTACCTGAACTTTGATGATATAGTCATCCTTATAATTTTTAGAATTTGAAATTTATTGATCATGATAAATTTGGTATCAATAATATTCTGTGTATGACAAAATTTTACTTAAATTTATATTTTACAATTAACAATTGTAAAATCAAGCAACATATGAAACCGGAAATTAAATTATAACAAAATGATTTTTTTATTTCATATTAATGGAAATGATAAATGCATACTAACCTTAAAGTCATGTTCAAATAAAAATGATTATTCTGGGTTAGTGAAATAATAGAAGATTTAAAGTTGCATAAAGTGAAGGTAATGATTATTATTTATAATAGTTGAAAGTATTAGATAAGGAATATTTAAATTTTGGATACTAATCCCATGTTATTTGTTAGTATTATGGGAGTTGTTGGAATATTTAATTAATCGATAATATTTGTTAAAAACTTATAGAAAAAAAAAGCAAAGATTTCGGATTTGTTGGAAGCATGGTAAATGACTTTTAACCGGATTAATTGTTTTTTTTAAGTTAATGTGAAAACGTATGTTCTGAAGTATTTTGGTTTGAATTATAAAAGAAAATATTGAAAACTAAATATTAATTTTCTTATTGCTAAAACCCTTTATACTACACAAAAAATCATATAAATAAATGATATATACTTCATATAGTAAATCAGTATACATATAGATTATAAATATATAATTCAACTTCAATAATTTAATAGTAAACACCAATATATGTAATAGGTATTCTCTCTATGTTTGCAATATTTATACAAGACGTTTGGAGAAAATTAAGAAACTAAACATTTTCCCAAGTTCAAATGCGTATGAGAAGATTTTGAATTTAAATTTGAAACCAATCTTATATAAAAAATTATGCACCGTTGCTCGAATCCTAGTTTAAAAAACAATTTGTAGTTTATCATACATATCCAAATTCTTCGACAATAATGCACCTTTATTTGCTTTAATTTTCAATTACATGTGACTTTAAAATTATATTCTAACAAACCCGTAACGTCAATTTTAATATTTTCTTATTTAACTATTAATGTTAATGAATGAATTGATTGTGATTTACATATATAAAAACAAACTTGAATTCATATATTGACATGAGTTAAAAGATAAGGACTATATATTTAAATAAATGAAAAATTGTAAGAAGGCCTATGAGGATGACAAGTGACAAAAATAAATAGTCTTTTATTAAAATAGATAGATGTTTTATGACCATTATGAAACCTTTAATCATGTGCACCCATATTCTCATCTAGACTACTAGTCCCAATACACAATCAGAATCTTTCTTCTTGTACCCGCCACCGTGTACACACAACTTTCCAAACACAATAAACAAAAGTACACAACATATAAACTTGTGCAAGTGCATCATTTTATAACATTAAAAAGATCCGCAAATAGCAAAAACAATATAAAAAATAATGATTTGGTAGACAGATCTTCTGCTAGACGTATCACATTGGGATTTGATGTTATCAACATTTTGATTCTCATTCTAATCTTTCATGTTTAAATATCATCATCCAAACTTATGAAACTGATGTCAACTGAGAAGTTGCGAGTGGTCAGGGAATACTCGGCGCCTAGGGCATGATTTTTGCGCATCACATTGTTATTTCTGATTTATAATTTATCTATAAATTTTGTTATTTTGTTATTCTGGCTTTATGCATATAACAGAATTTACATTATAGTTTTCTTATGTTATTCTTTTTTAAAAATTTACTATTGAGATAGTTATGTAGTTTGTAATTTTTTATCATGACCAGTTATTGTGAGAGAGAAATCAGAAACTAGAGAATAGAATAAAGAGGGTAAATAAGTCATTTTGCACAATCCGACCGGTTTAGTTTGTTATTTTTTGTAACTGTAATTAGCTTTTTGATCACGGATTTTTATTATAGACGGTAAAACCAGACTATGAGGTACCCGACCTAGGTTGGGGAAAGAAAATTTATTTTGTTTCGGATTATTAATTCTTATATTATATTTAGGGTTGTAAAAGAACAAAACTGAATCGAACGAATTTTGTTCATGTTCTTTCGTTTTGCTTAGCTGCCTTAGTCGGCTTCTTAGATGTGGCGGGTGTTTATTGGACAAACAAAAAAACAATTATGAAGTTGTAGGCTAAATTAGTCATGCATATTTAAAAAAAAAAGTGGTCAAACTTGTCTATTTAGTTAATTTTCTCTTATGTTAACTGAGTTTGGGTCAAAGTAGATTACAGTCATTACACCAAATCCCGAGGGTGTAACCATAAATGTCAATCGCGCCCTAAGCACCCACTATGGCGAATAGCGTAGCGTAGTGGTAGGTTAGCGCTAAGTGGTCTGTAGCGACATAGTAGCGTGAAAATAGTGACCATCTGAATTGGCTACCAGTCTTGTTGACTATATTGATTAAAATCACTATTTTGGTAGAGTACTTCAACGTAAACCATTTAAAAAGATTTCTACGTAATCGTGTATGCAAATTGGGTGCACGAATTAACCACGGAAATGAATCACAAAATTCAAAATTAAATTTAAGACGCACTAATTATTGTCCCCACAAGCCTAATTCACGTTTAAACATGTTATTGCTTAATTCGGGGCTCACTTGTCTTTTTAAGTGGTCTTTTTCTCGTTAACAACTATTTTTCGTGTTGTCTTTCAAAGAAAAATCATCACTTATTATCGTTAAAAGTCTTATCTTTTTCACAACCGGAAAACACATATCCATCTATTTCTATTCTTAAATCTAGATCGACAATTATAAATTATGTATGCGTAACTTAAACCATGAACCTAAAAAAAGACATCTTAATATCATTAACCTACAAGCCTTTAAATAAAAATACTTAAATATCAATTAATTTTTTTAGCTTGTACAATAGTAAATCGGTATTTTGATTTTAGACGTGATCGACCCGGCACATATCAAACTCGTTTCAATTAATAACTTCAATCAAGTTTGGTATTTGAAAGAAACATAAATAATATATTAATGAATTTAATTCTAAAAACTGAAACAACCTTTTTTTTAACATAATTACAAATTAAATACAAAGTAAATTAACGTAATATAATTATATATACAACATGGTGTAATTATAGGGTAGTGTAATTACAATTACACTACAATGTAATTATGTATAATTACACTACTTGTAAATATAACTACACTATCTGATTTACACAGTTAACACGTTAATTTAATTTATACGTTAACTTTCTATAAACATAAATTATACAAATTTAAATAAATAAGAGTAATGTGTCCCATGCAATCCATCACTTGTGGGCTAGTGGTAGAAAGACCTGGGTCCTTCAGTGAAGCCCAAGTTCGATCCCCACTTGCGTCACTTTTGATGGATTATTACAAAGAAGTATTTGAGTTAGGTCTTGTGAGTCTGTCAGCTCGAATATCGAGCCCACCCGGGTTTTCATTCCACCGTATGCTATGCCAGAGAATTCTTCTCTTGTTGCGACACAAATACTGTCAAGTGACAGTCAACACTCAGCGGTATGGTTTCCCAGGGGAATGCCTAAACTTTGAGGCCAGCGTAAGCCCGATTAATACAATATATCTATCCAGAGTGGGGCCACGAGACTCTCCAGACTTTTGAGGAACGCGGTGTATTAAAAACAGAAGAAAGTCGTCATTTTTCTTAAAGGTGTCCCCATGCATATGCATGCACATGTGTATACTACTATATATAAATCTTACTAGTTACGTACACCATTGTCATCCAAACTCAATACACCAACACAAAGCTAAACAAGACATGGCACCATTAACATTCGCCGTCCGATGACAACCGCCAGAGCTCATCGTTCCAGCTAAACCGACACCTAGAGAACTTAAACCTCTCTCCGACATTGACGATCAAGAAGGCCTTAGATATCATATTCCTGCTATTCATTTCTACAAAAGCAATCCAAAAATGGGAAATAATAATCCGGCGAGCGTGATCAGGGAGGCGTTGGCCAAGGCGTTGGTGTTTTACTATCCGTTTGCTGGTCGGTTAAAGGAAGGTCTGAATAGGAAGCTGATGGTGGACTGCAATGGCCAGGGTGTGCTGTTTATCGAGGCGGAGGCGGATGTTACACTGAAGCAGTTCGGGACGGACCTTCGGCCGCCGTTCCCGTGTAGGGAGGAGATTCTGTATGATGTTCCTGGATCAAGTGGCATTGTTGATTCGCCATTGTTGTTGTTTCAGGTAAAAAACTTAACGTGTATCGTATTTTGGTCGATGCCGGTCCTAACTAACGAATTGACTGATAATGATGCCAATATCTTATAGAAATCTATAATAACCAATTTTTAAATATATTCCAATTAGGTTAATCATGCATATTTTCCTCAAATCGGGTCACTAAATCAATCTTCAAATCGAGCCTCATCGATTTTTTTGTGCGTCAAGAAAGAAATGGAGGATAAGATGTGGGGGCAGAATTTGCAATATATGTTGTTAAATTTAAAAAAATCAAAAAAACGTTAATTATATTACATTTCAAAAATAAAAAATAAAATTCATGTCGTCACTCAACGTCAGCATAAAAAAAAAGATAAAAATATTTCGTATGTGAAACAAAAAATAAAATCGCTAAAAAAACATGTTAAAACCTTTAATTTAATAAAATATGATAGCTGAGTGACTTAGTTGTAACATTTTGAAACTTGGTTACTATTTTTATTATATTTGTACCCAACGATCCGTGACTAACAGAATTCTAACATTCTAACGCCGTTAGTTGCAGATCGCCAAGAAAACGTTTTTGCCGAAAAACTAACATTTTTTCAAGAAAACTCAACATTCTCGTCCCGAACATTTTTATAACCAAGGATCGGCCCTTTTAGGAACCTTTTCTAGTAAAAGCCCAAATTATTGTTGTCGTCGGAACCATAGAATTCATCGTCAGAATCGGTTGGTGATGCTCAAGTGGTGGTGGCGGCGGTTTTCATGTTGAGTTCCTCAGCCAAAAAAGGCGAATTTTCCAGGCAAAAACGTTTTTCTAGCAATCTGCAAGTAACGGCGTTAATATGCTGTTAGTCGCGGACTGTTGAGAACAAATACGTTAACAGATGAGAACGTCGTCGGCCAATTCATTAGTTAGGCCGACAACGACCAAAATGTGATAATTGAGATTTATAAAAACAATACAACTATTTTAAATTTTTTATGTTTTAGACACCTATTTTTTAATGTTTTATAATTTAAAGGATTTGACTATATTTTTTTTTGTTTAACCATAAACAACCGTCATAAAAATGTTATAGATCCTTTAAAGTTTTACAAGTATGAGGACCATTCGTAGTAATAAACCCAAAAACATTTAAAAAACGTATATAGTTAAATGATTCATCAGAAAAATACTTACTTTCACACGTGTGTAAAGAGGTGACAAACTAGTTTAAAACTAACCAGTCGGGTTGGGTTGAAACCGGTTCAGTTTGATCAACAAAAGTCAAAACTGGTTTATAATCGGTTTCGATTCGGATTGAAACCGGTTTATTGACTAGGTTATGATCGGTTTTGGTTCGAGTTTTAATCGGTTTTAGTTCAGGGTTTGACCGGTTTTTGCCTAGCTTTGGCCGGTTTCGGTCGGTTAACCAGTTTGGAATCGGTTTTGGGGGAGAAAATCACAAACCGGTTCCAACCCGTCAGTTAATAGATTTCATAATCGGTTTGGTTCGGTTAACCGGTTTATTTGCCCACCTCTATATGTGTACGTGTGTAGTTTGTAAACACGTTAGAAAAATAGCAGGGGCTAGCTTAGATGGTATAGGCCTTGGGTTAGCAAGCGGTAGGTTGTGGGTTTGAATTCTAACATTTGTTTTTTTTTTCGTGTAACTTAAGTTTAAATGAAAGAATAAAGGGAAAATTCCCTTCTTGTCTATTATGAGGAGAGAGAGTCCCATATTGTCCCCCAAAATTGATCACCAATAACTATAATTTAGTATCGAAATTAATCCAAATCCACTTGAAATCTTCACTCGATCGAGGATTTATCATCAATTTGACCTAATCAACTCTAGCAATGACTTTCTCAACCAATTTTAACTTTTTGACGAACACACGTGCTGTTAGATCTGAAATTAACACATTGTTATATGAAATTGATTTGAAACAACTCGAAATTATCAATCTATCAACAATTGATCATCAATTTTAACAAATAAACAGATTTGTAACTTCAATTTCAATAAACAAGGGGCGGCATAAAAACTTGCGTGGCCGATACTTTTCATAACCAAACTTGCAGGGACGACCTTTTTTTTTTTGGCTCGAATGTATCTTCCACGAGTAGTTTTAGTTTTATTTAGCCATAACTTATTGTTTTTACGTTTTACCCATCTATAATTTGCTAAGGTATTAGTAATGTATCTAATACATAATATAAATGTGAAAAGTTGCCCCCCCCCCAAAAAAAAAAGAATATACCGAATGAATTGATTGTAAATTATCATATTTCACTGCTCCATCTCCTTTCTACGGAAGATATTAATCGCAGAGACAAAAAATTTCCATAATGATTGAAGAAACCTTTGGCATTACTTGCGAATAAAATTCTTGTTATGCTTAAAAATATGAGTATGTTTAGAATCATTAACATAAAGAATCAAATGATTTGGAATGGTTAAACGCTTCACAATAGTAAACTAAATTTGTTGTCATAACCTATATTTTCCAACAAAATCAATCCATTTAAACAATGATCATGAATGATCATGAGGAAGTGTTTTAATGTTTTGTCATTCAAAAAAAAATACATACATGTGAACATGCATGGTGAATTGGTGATATAAGGGATAAATTCCACATAAACACTTACACTTCACGAATATTATGTTGTCACATTCTCCAATAATCACTTTTGGAGATAAATTATAGTTACAATAATTACTCAAAAACTTTTTAAAGTTAAATTACAAAATATTTTTGACTTATTAAAGCTACAAAAATATGTTAACACAATAATAAATGTAATTACTCGTTTTGTTTCGTTTCGTTTCGTTTTCGAACTATTAAACTGAAAAGATTTGTTTCATCAAATCTATTACGAGCAAATGAATCATGCAACCCTAGATATTAGTAAACCAACCAAAACACGAGTTGTTCAACACGCAGCACCACCGGTTTAACATTTGGTTATGCAGTGATTCAACAATTGGTCAAGTTTTTAAAACATTACTTCAACATCTAATTATAGTTTGTCATTGGCATATAAGAATGTAAAATTGTCATTTACCAATACTAAGTATGACCACATAGTTAAATTGGGGTAATTATGTCGTCTATGTTGATTATTAGGTGACACGACTCTTATGTGGAGGTTTCATCTTGACTATACGATTCAATCATACCATGTGCGATGGATTTGGATACGCACAATTCGTGACAACACTGGCTGAAATGGCAAAAGGCAAATCAACACCGTCGATTATGCCTGTTTGGCAAAGAGAGTTGCTTTGTTCAAGAGACCCGCCACGCGTTACATGCACACATCATGAGTATGATGAAGTGGTAGACACCGATGAAACAACAATCCCGTTGGAAGACATGGAGTACAAGTCATTTTTCTTTGGACCTACTCAGATTTCATCTGTTCGTAGGTTCGTTCCAGCACATCTCAAGCATTGTACCACATTTGAAGTCCTAACAGCATGTCTTTGGCGTTGTCGAACAATCGCACTTCAACCAAACCCTGAAGATGAAATGCGCATGCTATCCGTTGTCAAGTTCAAGCCTTGGATCCCTGTAGGATATTATGGAAATGTGTTTAGCTACCCAGCTGCCATTTCCAAAGCTCAAGACCTATATAACAAACCATTAGGACATGCATTGGAGCTTGTGATGAAAGCTAAATCAGAAGTCACTGAAGAGTACATGAAATCTGTCGCTGATCTAATGGTAATCAAAGGACGACCTAACTTCTCAACCGTTTGAAGTTATATTGTATCGGATGTGACACGCGCTGGATTTCTTGATGTTGATTTCGGGTGGGGGAAAGCGGTCTATGCAGGGCCTGATCACCATGTTGCTGGGTTCTATACACGTTACATTAATCATAAGGGTGAGTCTGGAATCATAGTGCCCATGTGGTTTCCAAGTGATATTATGAAGAGATTTGTCAAAGAGCTAGATAACATGTTGGCGCGAGACGGTAAGGGTTATATTATCCAAGAAGACGTACCCACTCATTCGAAACTATGATTTCCTTGTGTTTCAATAAATGAGTATGCGACAAGAAGTGATTTTATACCTATCATAAAAGCTTATATGTATTTTTAGTTGGTCGTATGACTAATTCATGCGTATTGTATGGTTTGTTTCAAAACTTATATATGTATTTTTAATGACCCGTCCGGTTGTCAGAACGCCACCCTTTATATCTTTACGTTCTCATCTCTCAACCCCGAAAGGGCTAGTCACTAAAATTTTCCACATCAGTAAAAGTTAAAGTTAACTAACTTATTATTAGACGAATGAATTCAATCTTCAAAACTTTTGTCGTAAACTTTCTAATCTACTATAAAAATTATATACACACATACATATATATATATATATATTAAAATCAAACCTCCATATTCACCCGAAACAATATTTTTCGGTTTTATATATAACTATAGTATCGTTTAGAGAACAAACTCATTTTTTAGGCAAGTAAACCTATTATTTTATAAAAAAAAGTTATATATTCGACCCCTCATATTATGAAAATTTTAGTTAAATTATCTTTTTGAAATAAAATTAATACCTGAATAAAATTAAATAACATATTACTTTAAACAACAATTAAAAAAAAAGGAATGAATGATCAATTACCCATCCTATTACCAACGTTTACGACATACGTAATCGGCCTCACCCCACGTAGCCTTGCTTCGAGTCCAAAATTACATGTTAAGTGGCGGGTTTCTTTTAGTAATTGTATTCTTATTTACCTAATTATTGAGATGTTTCAAAAAAAAAAAAAAGAGAGGCACACGCTCTATATCTTCATTTGTTTATTATCGTTCAGCCTATGGTATTTGTGTTTATTCATATATGTTTGTTATTAAACTATTTGTGTTATGTTTAGGTGTGTCTGATAGTTCTTGCATCAGAGGCTTGTTGTAGACGCGGATGCATTATGATGAGCATCTAAGTTGGTTGCGATTGACGGCTGGAACCCTAAACCAATTTAACTAACGATATAAAACCCATTTTAAGAATAAAATATAAAATGTGTTAAACATGCTATCAACAAATCCACTAGGTTTACTTGAACACATTCTGTCCATCTAAGCTGGTTCTCAAGTTCTATCAAAAACTAAGTTGTATTCATTTATAGGCGAATTTCGTGTTGGATTCGTGTGGTGTATCAAGGTCGATAGTTAGGCTGTGATTTTCCCTAGTCTACTCAAAACCACCATTTGATTCCTTTAAGAGCACGTCAAATTGACAAATAGACGCTCCTCATTTTCCTAACTATATTTATTTTGTTTGCTCCTTGATTTCAAGATCATATGGATATAAATTACATTTAATATTTAATAATGTTTTAAGGAAAAGGTTAAATATAAAGGAAACGAAAATGAGATATGTTAGATGAATTTTGGTCTAAAAAAACTTCTTAAAAAAGTTCAAGAAAAATATTAAAAAAATTATAACTCAAAATATAAAGCAAAAACGAAAAAGGTAAAAAAAAAACTAAAATGTTTCACACGCCTTTCTAGTAAAAAAGACAACAAAGACTCGAAAATAAACAAAAATAAACACAATAGTTCACAAAATATAACACAATGTCAGGCAAAATATAAAACAATGTTAAGTAATATTACACTATATTAATAAAAAAAGACACAATGTTAAGGAAAAAAAGACAGCCAATGACGTAAATAAACAAAAACACCAATGATAAATTAAAAGACACAATAACTTTTTTTCCTCAACATTGTGTCTTTTTTTAGAACGAGGAAGACGGAGAAAATATTTCTGTTTTTCTTTACTTCTTTGTGTTTATTATTATTATTATTATTATTTTTTATTTTTAGGTTTTTTTTCATAAATTCTTTTTATTCTTTTTATCTTTGTCTCCGTTTGTAGAATAATTTGACCAAATGTTTTAGTATCGCTTTCAAATTAGCCCACATGTATATGTTCACCTATATTTATAAAATTCGTCACACGTTATAAAATATCTATAACATAACAACATAGCATTAATAAATCAAAGATAACTAACACATGCCATAGGCCCATGACCATAGAACGACATGGGTATTATATATTTTTACGATTTTATCCAAAAACCTTTAAATAAATTTGTCCAAGCACAAACACATATAGTAATGAACACATCTAAAATCATTCGAGAAATGAAACACAAAAACATAATACAAATAAATAAACGAAAAACTCTAAAATTTAGACGTTTTATGTTTAGGTCTTCAAGACCTAGAAATCGCAAGAGGGGAAGATTCAAATGAGAGAGGGCGATGAAGGTGGTACAAATGATGGTTTTGGCGGCCGTTGGATCTTTCACGATGATATTATATTATATTATATTATATTATATCTAAAGTAATAACATTATTTACTAAAACTAAATTAAAATAACAGTCTTAGACAAAACGACCCAATCCCATAAAACTTTTTAACAAATGTTTTAACTCGTTATCCAATTTACTGTTCATTTTTGCTATTTTACCTTCTCTACATGATAAAAGGTTTACCACATAAAGGTAATATGTTAATTAGATGCTATTGTTATTAAAAAAAGGGGTTCAAAATACCATGAAAAGAAACAAGTGCTAGCATGCCAATAAATTATGATTTAACTTTTTGTAAAATAAAAACATCATGTGTGATATTGTAATTATGTGTGGGGAAGAGATAATTATTTTTATAGTGCAAGAAAATGTCATATGGAATATAATTTTGGAATTTATTGATTATACATGGAATTGTAGAATGTGGATGAAAGTAAGTAGGCATTTGTTGAATTAAAGGTCCCGACAAACACATAATACACAAATTACAAAGGATTTATAAACAAAGAAATATTATATAGTTTAATCGTTTTACATGCCACGCCATAAAATATGAAAATATGTATATAGTTAATGGATAGAATGCAAATAACGACTCAAATCTTAGGCTGAGGGGTGTGGGGGGCGCGAGAGGGGGCGCGAGTGGGGGCTCCAGCCAATGATATTGTGATGTGTGGCAGAGAGAGAAACTTGATAAGATGGGTGTTGGTTGTGGTGCTCGCGCCCCGGGCCCTGGTGTGGAGGGGCGCGAGAGGGGGCGCGAGCGGTTTTTTTTTTATTTTTTTATAAATGTATTAAAAAAACGTATTATTAAAAAAACTCATAAATTATTTAAAAAAACACACATTAATTAAAAAAACACATTAATATCTAAAAAAAAAATTAAAGTACTAAAAAAAACATTATTCTTATTCTTCGGCTTGGTCTTCTTCGATCAACCTCTTCCGGATACGTTCCTTTTGTTTTTCCATCACCATTTGGTCGACCGGATTTAGGTTACTGAAGTCTCTTGTAAGGAAGTCCAAATCTCTCATTCTTTTTTTTTCCTTTTTGTCATTAGAGACCACCTCCATGGTTTTGTTGAATTTATTGAGGGATTCAACAAGATCGGTGATGTTTACGGCTTCCCCCTCAGCCGGTTTTTTCCCCCTGGCGTCCCTTCCCAATGGCCGCCTCCTCGGCGGTGAAGACGTTTCCTCCCCCGCAAGTTAGGAGACGGTTGTATGTTGGATGGTTGAAAGCCGGATGATTGTTGCGACCCCGAATAAAACATCGGTTGGTCCGGTGCCGACCATAAATCGTCGTAACTGTAATCTGAATCTAGGTTTAGGTACCAATTTCCAGCCATGTTTTAAAAAAAGGTTTGGAAGATGGGGTGATTTTGGGTTTTGGGTGTGGTATGTGATATTGGTATGTGATATTGGTTTTGGGTGGTATGTGATATTGGTTTTATAGAGGAAAATTTTTTTTTTTTTTAATAAAAATAAAGAGCCAACGGCTCTATTTCTAAGCCCCAACGGCTCTTCACGCATTCCCAGGCCAACTTTACGCCCATTTTCACCCGCTAGCCCTCTTGCGCCTGCCTTGGTCTGCGTGCTCGCGCCCCTCTCGCGCCTCTCTCGCGCCTCGGTGGTGTGGTGCTCGCGCCCCGGGGCGCGAGCACCACACCACCGAGGCGCGAGAGGGGCGCGAGCGCGGATTTCAAGGCGGGCGCAAGGGTGATCGCGGGAGAAGAGAGAGGAAAAGCTGGTGGGCCCACCCAAAAGAGCCGTTGAGCTCGGGTTTTTTTTTAAAAAAACCTTTACAAAATCCTATATAATACCCCTAAATCAACCCATTTTAACCATATCAAACACAACTTCAATCTCCAAACTCATATATAATATCCCAAACTCCTTTATAAAACCCAAAATTTTTTTCCTATATATAACCCATTTCATATAACGAATGGGCTGTGTTAGTTCAAGCTTTTACAGATCCAATCGCCGACAAACGGAAGTATTTTACGAAGAAGCAAGAGTCTGCTAGAAAAGATATTGAAAGAGCTTTTGGAGCTATAAAAAAACAATATTATGTTCTGGCGAACCCGATACGTTATTGGACTCGGGAGAGGATAATGGACGTCGTCTACACGTGTCTTATCCTACACAACATGACGTTAGAAGACGAGGGCAAAGCTATATGCCAAAACTACCAAGGTGACATTCCGAATTATTAAATATTATTGTTTGTTTAATTTTTAGTATGTTTTTTTTTATTATGAATTTTCAAAAAAATGTGTGTTTTTTTAAATAATTTCTTGTTTTTTTAATAATACGTTTTTTTAATACATTTATAAAAAAATAAAAAAATAAACCGCTCGCGCCCCTCCACACCAGGGCCAGGGGCGCGAGCACCACAACCAACACCCATCTTATCAAGTTTCTCTCTCTGCCACACGTCACAATATTATTGGCTGGAGCCCCCACTCGCGCCCCCTCTCGCGCCCCCCACACCCCTCAGCCTTACGATTTTATGCGGAAAATAAACTTCTAGAATAAGTATTAGATTGAAAATATATATTTATTCATTTACGTACAGAAACTATCAATGTCAATTATTTTGGTACAAAAAAAAATCCTTTGTTTTGTTTATGTTAAAAGAGTTTTTTTTTAACATACTAAAATTAACGGTGTTATAATGAAGAGACAACTTATATAATAATATCCAAGTTTGTTTAAACTAAGTCACTACTCACTAATACTTTTTATTGTCTTAACGTATTTCAATCAAGTCATTCAACTTTCAATAAATATTAAAATACCATCTTTTTACCTTCAAATTATATGTTCATAAATAACTAAAACATCATAAAAACAATTTTTTTATTAGTAAATATATTTTTTACGATAATGTAGTAATTGCCCCCTTTGTTTTAGATCAAACTTAAAACTTGGTTAATATCCTACAATGTTTTCCTATAATACAATATATAAAATATACCGTTAAACTTATTTTAAAACGACCTAGTAACAATTGAATTTATAATATTATATTGAACTTTCACCTATTGTGAACTCTAAATACTTTTTATAAAAATATTAAGTATGCTACTATTTTGATTCTTTAAAGTTTATTGGTGAAATTTGTTATGATTTTGATGTAGTTTGTTATGTGGAAAACTCTGTGTAAAATTTGGAAATGGAAAAAGTAATGATTCGTTAAGACGATAACATTAAACAAACGATACATCATTTGTCGATCGTTTTAACTATCCACTCAAATGTTTATGTTGAAACTTAGCAAAACTTACTAAGCCGGTATGGTTTTGTCAACCATCTATAGTTTATTTTATATACTTTTATAATATATCACTTTTGCTATAGTTATAATTCATAAGCTAAATATAACAAATACAAATGTACAACAATAATACAAATACATACTACATAGTAGAATCTCCATCAAAGCAAAATTAAAGATAAAACATTTTGATAAATATCATATCTTTAAAGACAACGATGCCTTCAATCAATCTCTACAAACCGTCTTCTTTCAACGGCAAAAATAGTGATGACTTTCTTAATGCAGAAGAGGTTACTGGTGACAGTATGTTGCGATGCTTGAGCCGCCACCATAACAGATCCCTACATTTTTGTCCAACCTTCGCTACGAGGTTATTTACCAGTAACAAATTCTCTCATGCTTCATGACAGTCAGTGGCCACATGGCACATGGACCAACCTTGTAAATGTATATATACAAAGTACAAAACACAATACAAATGAATTAAATAAACTATAATTTTATATATGTTATTAAAGCATAAAAATCTAAGAGAAGCTTCCCTTTTATCACCTTTTTTTTTTGCAATGTGCCCCAAATATTTTATTTATTACACACACATTTAATAAAGTTTCTTCTTTTCAACAAACACAAACACTTAAATCATAATATTTAATTAATATTATTATCATTATTATTATTCATTCATTCATTCATTCATTCATTCATTCACACATTCTAACAGTAAAACATGACCTGTTTCTAGATCTGCTATATGTCTGCTTCTAAGCTTTCATAATAATAATAATATTAATATCATTAATATCATCACCTTCACTACTGCATTATAACCACACAACTCACCATTTTCCGGCAGCTTCGCCGGAGCTCCGGCGAGGTTTATAATAACCCACAAAAACCCATCAAATTTGAGTCTTGAAATGTGAATATTTGAGCAAAAATGTTTAAGTCAACGAGATGGAGGAGTGACAAGAACAAGATCAAAGCTTTATTTAAATTCCAGTTTCATGCAACTCAGGTGATTATTATTATTTATTAACATTTTTTTAATTATTTTATGGAAAAGATTTGTTGCATATAATGTGTTTGATGAAATGTCTAAGTGAACAACTTTTAATATTATGTTAAAAATATATAATATATGTGTTCAAGAATTTAATAAAAATGAGATTTTTAATCTTATATTCCAAAATGTAATCAATAGTTTAATAAAAATGAGATTTTTAATCTTATATTCCAAAAATAAAATAAAGAAATTAAAAGGGTGTTCATTAAAAAAAATAGTAATAAATAAATAAATAAAAATAAAAATTGGATTTTTAATCTTATATTCCAAAAATAAAAGTGAAGAAATTATAAAGGGTATTCATTTCTTGGATCTCTTAGAATTTAATAAAAATGGGATTTTTAATCTTATATTCCAAAAACAAAAATAAAGAAATTAAAAGGGTGTTCATATCTTGGATTTTTTAGAATTTAATAAAAATGGGATTTTTAATTAGGAGATCTGGTTTATAAATATTAAAATTTGCACAGCTTTGATGAAACTCTTGGTACTTTTCTTGTGTAAACAATAAAATAAATTAATATTATTTTTATCTATGGGGATAATAAAGATTGATCATTTTGGTGGCTGCAAGATTTTTTAATTTCTTATAGTGGGATTATTGTTTTGTATTTGCAGCTAGCACCAAATGTAGGAGATGCTTTGACTATAGCTGTGATTCCTAGTGATACCGGAAAGCCAACCGCAAGATTAGAGAAAACTAAGGTTAAAGATGGAAGTTGTTACTGGGAAAAACCACATTCCGAAACTGTCAAATTCACCCGGGATCAGAAAACCGGAAAAGTCAATGAGAAAATCTATCGCTTTGTTGTCGCAACGGTACAAATTGTTGCATATTAGTTATATTTAGATTGTGTATATGCTTCCAATTTTACAAATCAAGAAACTTGATTGAAAAATAATAGTTTATATGTTATTAATTTTTGTTCATTTTGTAGGGTTCTTCGGTTTATGGTATTGTTGGTGAAGTTTCTCTTGATTTGTCGTGTTACGCGGAGGCTACAAAGTCTTCTTCTGTTTCTCTACCTCTCAAAAATGCAAAATTTACAAGTTTATTGCATGTTAGTCCCTTGTTATTTTTTCTGTTTATTTACATTTTTAATGGTTAATGGATTCTTTTTGCTTAAGTTTAATGGTTGTAACTTGTAATGTTGTTTATCTTAGGTATCGGTTCAGAGGGTGCAAGATCAAAATGCGAACATAGTTGTAGAAACTTACAAAGAGGTTGTTGTAAGCGAGAATGTGAATGACGATAATAAGAATTTGAAGTCACAAATTAGTAATGGTGATATTAAAAGAGATCACGGGACGTCTATTGGATCAGATATCACACTTTCAAGTTCTGATAGCAGCTCGGGAGTTGATACTCTACAAGAATCCGAATCTAAGAATGCTAAATTGGCTAATGAAACGTCAACAACAACGATTAATGAAGAAGAACGTCGAAGATCATCATCACAATGGGATTGGTTGGATGGTTCGGTTCATGATTTAAGTACAGATGATTCGTCTATGATCAGTCCAAGTGAGACCCTTGTGAAAGAAGTGTCGGAAGACGGTCATCCGGACGATGTCATCAAAAAACTCAAGGGCGAACTCGTAATTTTATCCAGGCAAGCTGAGGTGTCGGAAATGGAATTACAAACGCTTCGTAAGCAAATCGCGAAGGAGAGTAAAAGGGGTCTGGATCTTTCGAAAGAAGTAGCTGCACTGAAGGAAGAGAGAAGTGAGTTGAAGGAGGAGTGTGAGAAGATGAAAGTCAAAGTCAAAGTCAATGGTAGTTTGTTGACCGAGAGAGGAGATCCGTGGGCTATTGTAGATGAGTTGAAACAAGAACTGAATCATGAAAAGGAGCTCAATTCAAATCTAAGAGTACAACTTCAAAAAACACAAGAATCAAATGCAGAGTTGATTCTTGCTGTTAGAGACTTGGATGAGATGCTCGAGTCAAAGTCAAAGTCAAAACATTGTATTGCTTCAACAATGCAAGAAGTCAAATCTAAACCCGAGACAGATGATGATGAAGATCAAAAGGCTTTAGAAGAGATTGTTAGAGAACATAGTGGCATGAAAGATGCATATCTACAAGAGCAAAAGATAATCGATCTTTATAACAAAATAGAATTATACAAACGCGATAAAGACGAGCTAGAAATGCAAATGGAGCAGATTGCTCTCGACTACGAGATTCTAAAACAGGAAAACCATGACATGTCTTACAAGCTGGAACAAAGTCAAATTCAAGAACAGTTAAAGATGCAATACGAATGTTCGTCATCTTACGCTAACGTAAACGAACTCGAATCCCGTATCGAAAACTTAAACAACGAGCTTAAGTTAAAATCCGAAGAATTATCCGAATCGGTTCTTGTAATTAAAGAACTCGAAACGCATATCAAGAATCTGGAAGAAGATTTGGATAATCAAGCTCACGGGTTTGAGGCGGATATGGAAGATTTGATTCGTGTAAAAGTCGAGCAGGAGCAAAGAGCTATTCATGCAGAGGAGACTTTACGAAAAGTCAAACTACAACACGCTAGTACGGCTGGCAAACTTCAAGACGAGTTTAGAAAACTGTCGTCGGAAATGGCGTTGGCGTTTCAAGAAAGTGAGAATGCAGCCATGAAAGCCATTGATGAAGCCAAGCAACTTACGGTAGAAAAAAGGAATCTTGAAGAGACGGTCAAGAAAGTCAAACAACAGTTTGACTTTCTCGTTGACCAATTTGAAGACAAATTGGTTAATATTTTTAACAAAATAAGTCTAAAGTCGAAACATTTAGAGGAGATGGAAAAACAGGTTAAAAACTTATCTCATGATTTAAAACATCAAAAAACTTGTTATAATATCAAGATTCAGAATCTTGATGAAGAAAGATTCAATCTTGAAAGTGAGATTTGTGTGGTGAAGATGGAATTGGAGAATTCAAAGAAGGATTTGAGAAATGTTTTAAATGATAAGGATAATGAAGTTGAAAGACTAAAATCCAGATGTAATGACATGAAACAGTTCTTTAAAGAAAATGAATTCGAGAAAGAAAATCTGAAAAAACAGGTATCTCCATTAATAGACTATATCGAAAAGAAAGATGAAGCAATTTGCAGCATAGAGGCCAACATTATGAAAGACAGGGTCAAACTACTTGAGGTATGATTCTGGTAAATTAGATTATGAATAGTATTACTACAGTTTTAATCTAAATCTTTCAATAATACGATTTTTGAGGTAGTTTACGTTAAAAATTAGACTTTTGATTACTTTCAGCCCGTTTGCGTTAAAGATTAGACTATTGTTTGTGCTAAATTTTGTAACTTTTTTATAATCAGGATCAAATAAAGCTCAAGGAAACCGCATTAGAATGCTCTGAAGCTTCATTTCTAGAGAAAGAAAAAGATCTTAAAAGTAAAATCGAAGAGTTAGAAAGACGATTGGAGGTTCTTGATCACAACATCAAAGATACACAGGTAACCTCACTTTATGTTAAAAAAAAAGTTGACTTTTTTTTTCAACTTCAAATGTCCTGCAAGGCTGCAACTTTATTTATATGACACATATGTTTACTAATCTTCAAATCATAGGTATCTACACCTCAAAATTCAAACTCAAACCCTTCAACCATAAGGTACATACATTACACATATTGACTAAAGTTTTTAACATTTTTATTTCTTGTAACATTTGAATGTTAAATTGTGAAAACACACTGATGTCTTGTCATATAGCTATAGTGATGATGAGATTACGAAGACCGGAGATCAAGAAATCTTTGAGGCATCAGCAAATGAAATGGAATTATTAAATAAAAACAAATGTATGGAAATTGAATTGAAGGAAATGCAAGAAAGATATTCAGAAATAAGTCTAAAGTTTGCAGAAGTAGAAGGTGAAAGGCAAAAACTTGTAATGACTCTAAGAAACCTCAAGAACACAAAGAAATAATAATATTAGTGGTGCAAAAAAATATGTAAATTGGTATAAGTGGTTTTATTTTATTTTGTTTTATGATATACTGTGCTTGTATTCTGTAGATTAGCTTGCTAAGTCTTCCAATAATTAGTCCATGATTTTGTTATATTTTCATCATCATATCTTGTAGTGAAGTTTGCATATAAGTTTGTAAAGTTATGATTGGTAGGGTCTTAACTCTTAAGTTGTAAAGGTGGTGGGTGACATGTGTTGTACTTTATGCTTGAAAAGTGGTATCTTGACTGAGTACAAGGTGATAAGGCATGGAGCTAAAAAGCCTGTGAAAGTTGCTACAATACATTGCCTGTTTGATAAGGCTTTCAGGCTTGCTGTTGTCTCTCTTTTTTTGATCTGTCATTATCCCTCTTGAAGGGCAGTTTAGTAATGTATATATATATGTATATATTATATTTATAGACCTAATTGTTTATGAATGTTGAAAATGTTTACAGAACCAACACATAATTACAGAACTTGTTCAGATTATATTGTTGAAAATGGTTAATTAAAAACACCAGATTTTTAGACCCAATTAAAAACACCAATAAGGGTATGAGCCTAACAATTAGTAAATTGGGTTGAAAATGTCTAATGTTTACAGAACTTGTTCAGATTTTTAGACCCTTATTGGTGTTTTTAATTAACCATTTTCAACCCAATTTACTAATTGTTAGGATTAAGTGGCGCATCGGAACCAACACATAATTACACAAACGAATACCACGCAAACGAGTAGAAAATAAAAACAAAAGGAAGACGACAATTTAACGTGGTTCGGTCAAGACGACCTACATTCTCCGGTACAAGATTACAATTACAATATGAGAGCATAAATAGAACAAGACTAGGGTTAATAACTTAGAGACCAAGGAAAATTAAATGGGCCATCCATCCATAGTCTCTAATGTCAACCAAAAAGCCCAAAGGCCTTCATAACCCAACAATTTCCACTTGAAGGCCTTGCGATAAATTCTAGCCCGTCATCCAAGCAATAAACAACTCGAACATCCAGTAACTCTAGTTATCTTCAAAACAAGTCTTCCAAGCCTTCGGTTCTCAGGAACAAGCTAAGACTTCAGTAACCCAAATCCTCTAGTTGGAACCACCTTTCCACTTTCCTAGAAAGACCCGTTGAAGCTCCAGCGAGCTCCAACCCGTCCTCAATCTCAAACGACTCCCACTGACTCGCACCGCCGGCTCCAGTTCTAGGGAATGAACACTCTCCTTAATTAGCAAACTATTCCCGGGGGAGATTTCAACATTCATAATTCCGGTTTTCAAAACCTAACAACGTTTTGAAGACCGGAATTCTGCACTATTACCAAACCCCTGACCTAGTTTAGACCTCCGAACACACGCAGTTAACATCCTTATGGCTCTAGGCTTCACGTTTGCAAAATGAACTCTCTTAGCTCTACCTGATTCAACGAGTCGGACTTTGTCAATAGCCTTTACCGAGGTGGTCACACCCTTAGACGTGTTAGAGAATATTGTAGAAGAATATATTATTAGAGTTTTAGTATTATAGCGTTATTATAATTAGGAGATTGTATTTGATTATGTTTCCTTGTATTTATCTACTTGTAACCCTATATATAGTTGATCAATAATACATTACACATTACGGGGTTTTCATTATTTTACGGAGCCGATACTGTGTATAACAATCCTTGTTTCAAGCCCCGAGGAATAACCAGATTCCCATCGATCACCTTTCATTTTCCACCACCAAACTTAACATCTAGTCTCTGCTCATCCAATTACCCGACTGAAATCAACTTTTTCTTTAATATTGGAATCACCTTGACATTCTGTAAGTTCCATGTAGTTCCCATAGATGTTTTTAGATCGATGTCTCCTATACCCCCGTTACTTCAAGGATTTCACCATAATCTGTGGTTTCCTTTATGATGTTGAACCCGGCACTCTTCGTCACAGCTAACATGATATATCCCTTGGCTTTCTTGTCCTTTGAATCCCAAGTAGTTTCCTCCGCTTAGGAAGACGATAATTTAACGCGGTTCGGTCAAGGCAACCTAAATCTACGGGCTGCAACTAGATATTTTATTAAGCTCGGTACAAGATAACAATTACAATATGCGGGTATAAATAGAAATAAAACAAGATTAATAAACTTAGGGACCAAGAAATGGGCCGTCCATCCATAGTCTCTAATGTCAACCCAAAAGCTCAAAAGGTATTCATAACCCGGCAGGGGCCGACACTAATAACGGTTAAAAAAAATTGTACAAATATTATATACAACTTCATTTAAACGTGTGTGCCCTTATCTAGGTCGTGCCCTAGACGAGAGTCTAGCCCTGTGTGAGATCTAAGACGACCCGGGTAGTTAACAAGTTAAAACTAACAATAAGTAGCTATTGATTAGAAAGTTATTGATTGAAGGTTAGTACTAATGGTTAGCACTGATGTTTAAGTGGAGTTATTATTGACGGGTGTTACTATTAATAGGAAATAAAGGCGTCTGTAGCAAGTGGTTACTACGGCTGGTAGTTGTAACTAGCGACCCTTTTCTTTTCTATTAGAAACGGTTAAGAGGTTGTTACATAGGTGCATATAAGCAGTGAGGTGACAATTGTTTTTTATTTTTATTTTTGTAAATGGTGAATTTTTTTTATTTAGGCCATCACGCACTTTCAATTACAATTAGTTGATAACAATATAACATCATCACATCTCAAATAGTTTGTTCATCATTATCGTCTCTAACTTGGATTTTATGAAAAAGTAAAAGCGAAAACTGTTGGTTATTTTAGTGTTATTGGATTAACTTGTCGATCGAGAAAATAACGTTAGAAATTAAACGAGTTAGGTGACGCGGGAGTGCGGGCTCGATTTAATTATAAAATGTTATTTGGGCTTTGTATTTATATTTGGGCTTAAGTATAATGTAAAGTGGGCTTCTAATTATTGATATGGGTTTTTTAGTTTAAACAAACTGATGTTATAATCCCAGAGGATTGATCGATCTATGGGACATAAGAGAACAACGGTTACTGGGTTTTCTCTGGATCTTCATCAAGAACAATAAAAATTCAATTCCATGTTACAAAATTCTCTGTCTTATCCGATAAATCATTGTGTGTAACCCACAAATAGGTTTATCTGATAGTGATTACACGATTCAGAGAATAATCCAAGTTGCAATTTCTTCCTCTACATCACATACAAGATTACCAGGTTTGTTTATTTGTTTAATTGATTGATTTTGAGTTATAGCCAACACAATATATACAACAAAGATAAAGCTATTTGTGGGTTACATTTGGTTATTTATGAACAATTCTGGGTTCTTTGATATAGTAACTTATTACGTATGATCTAGAGTGAAAATTTTCAAGATTTCAATTAAACAAATTGATTTCTGGTTCTTGGAAAACTTGGTACACAAGTTTGGTTAATTTCCATGGTTCTAGATATAAAACTGGTATGCTGTATTTAAATATTCTCAATTGGATCTAGAATGGTGGATGGGCTAATACTTAATCAACCACATATATTCATCAAATTGTGGTGGGTAAATTTATGTATTAGTCAGGGAACAAACAAGAGCGATGATTTGAAAAATAATTTGACAGATGCATGTATCGATATTGGAAAATCGATTATATAGGTAAATTTATAAATGAATAGGATTTTTATGGTGCATTTATTGGTATTAAACTAAAGACAATTCGTGATTTCAAGAATTCCATCGAAGATTCCATATGATTTAAAAGATACAAAGAAGTATCTAAATTTGATGACAAATATATCAAAACATAAAATTTCTTCACAAAATTTTATTTTAAACACATTTTGAATAGATTTAAATCTTTAATGTGTGACGGTTAGGATACTGTGAAATAGATATCCAATAAACAGAAATCGTGACTCCTCTTGTTCATATGATTGAGTTTGTGATTAGTATATCATGAGTACCAGTTAGGTGCTAACATGTTTTGCAAATCATATTATTTGAATATTTTGACTACTTGGAAAAGGGCAACCATGAAAGTTCTTATTTTATTGCCTACTTAAAAAAATGTCCTTAATCTTTTAAATTTAGCAATCAGTTTATATCAGGTTGTTTCATGTAACCGGTTAGAAATAGCATGCTATACATTAAATTTATTTAGGTAGAGAATTATGTTTATATGTTTTTGAGAACATCTAATACCATGATTTTATTTTATGGCATGCATATGAAATATATGGGAAATAAATGCAAGGGTCACAATGTGGCAATCAACATCACAACAAGAAAGTTGAACTAGCTTGTTGGAGATGTGGCAAACCGGGACAAATAAAGCAAGATTGCCAGTGAAGGCTATGGTTGGAAACAAGCCTAATGTGGCGGGATTAAGTGGGTCGAAAGACCTGGATGCTTCTCAAGGTACGTTTACTAATTCTATTTTAAATATGACAAAACCTATGAGTTTTGTAGTTTATTCAGTTTGCAACTATGGACATTTTGATAAAGAACTATTAATGAAGATGTTTGTTTAGATGGTACACACATGGGATTGATGGGCCATGACCCGGGTAATAATCAACTAATTAGAGGTATACAAGTTGGGGGAACCCGTTGGGTGTGAAATAAATAAAACTCGATCTTCGGGTTTGTTATTGGACTCGAAAAGTCTAATGGTTTGAAAATAATTTGGTGAAGAATTGTTTTTGGTTTATTTCTTATTCCTATTATATACAGGATGACATGCTTGCATGGTGGGTAGACTGGGGTGATACGAGTCATATTTGCAAGGATCTGAAATGGTTTGAAGAAATTGAACTGGTTAAAGACTTGTATTTACTTGTGGAAGACATATGTGTTGGATCATGTGTTGTATGTTTTAGGGATTAAACAAACCTCATGTCTAGGTTGTTTTAAAATAATTTATGGTTTTAAACTGGTTATTGAATCTATTAAATTTATTTCATCTTAACATGGAACCTTTGTTGGATTTGGATATCTGTGTAATGGAGTATTTAAACTAAATATTAATGTCCCATTTGCTATTCAATTTGTTTGTATGCCATAATCATTTAATAGCAGTGTAGACTATGTGTATATATTGTGACATGCCAGGCTAGGGCATGTGAATTATTTTAGAATGAAAGAAAAAATACATTCTTAAAAGAAATTGTCAATTCCTTGATGTCTTAATCGGGTTTGAGTGATCAATAAGACATAAATTATTATAGTTTTGATATAAAGGATTTGGGGGAGGTTGATGTTATCCTAGGTATACTAATAAAAGGGAGTAACAATGGTAGAACCATGACACGGATTCATTACATTGAGAAAGTATTGAAGAAATTCAATCAGTATGATTATTCTTCGGTTAGAACTCCTATAGATCCTAATATCAAGTTTTATCTAAACAAGGTGATTCTAGTTCATAACTAGAGTATCCAGAGTTAATTGGATATTTGATGTATGTTATGATAAGCACAAGGACTCACACAGTTATGTGGATAATTTGAGCAGATATAATATTAATCCTAGTATTCAACGCTGGCAAGCAGTAATCAAACTGCTTAACTATGGATGTGTATTCTTTCTTGGAGAAGGTTTCATTTCTTAGGCAATTAAGAAATGAATTTGCATCACTTGACAATGGAATACAAGATTATAGCATTTTTAAAACTGATAAAAGTGGTTTAATGGCTAAGAAATTGTTATTATGAAATTTCATTGTTGTCAAACTGATATCACCAAAATCTATCAAATGGGATAGTGCTGATTATGGGTTATAGTCAGATGTATAATGAAAAGTCTTGACGGTTATATGTTATACTATGCAAGGTGTGATATCAGTTCAGTTTATAATATTTGAGTATAATTTGACTGATGATCTAACTAAAAGGTTAGGATGAGATCTCGTGAACATATCAGTCATGGGGATGGGTTCAAAGTCCATACTTTAATATCCTATGTCAAGAAACCCAATTCCCATTTAATACAACGTTAGATGCTGAATTCAATGCAGAAAGCTTGTCATAGAGATATTGGAACACAATATCATAAACATCCTAAGGTTTGTGTTCGGACCGTAAGATAAAGAAGGTTGAAGTATAGCTTCTTAATAGTTCATTGATAAATTGCAGTGCGGATGCGAGAATAATGAACTACCTATAAGAATATGAAGTTTAGCCGCTTCAAGAAGCTTTGGACTTGAGCTTTGATATATTCTTTGAAGGATTAGGACACGGGCTAGTAAAATACTGTGTCGAGTGGAATTTGGATTTATAAACATATGTGTATTTTACCTTCAAGTATTCAAATGAATAGCAAGGGTTCAATCCATAGGACACCCCGATATTCGAGTATTTGGATCGTGTGATTTACTAAGATGAAAATTCAATCCGTAGGACATTTTCATTTATGCATATGTTTGTGTTTCCGTGAGGATGGTTAAGTTAATCATGGATATCACTAAAATAGGGGAGGATTGTTGGTTATTTTAGTGTTATTGGATTAACTTGTCAATCGAGAAAATAACGTTAGAGATTAAACGAGTTATATGACGCGGGAGTGCAGGCTCGATTTAATTATAAAATGTTATTTGGGCTTTGTATTTATATTTGGGCTTAAGTATAATGTAAAGTGGGCTTCTAATTATTGATTTGGGTTTTTTAGTTTAAACAAACTGATATTATAATCCCAGAGGATTGATCGATCTATGGGACAGAAGAGAACAACGGTTACTGGGTTTTCTCTGGATCTTCATCAAGAAAAATAAAAATTCAATTCCATGTTACAGAATTCTCTGTCTTATCCGATAAATCATTGTGTGTAACCCACAAATAGGTTTATGTGATAGTGATTACATGATTCAGAGAATAATCCAAGTTGCAATTTCTTCCTCTACATCACATACAAAATTACCAGGTTTGTTTATTTGTTTAATTGATTGATTTTGGGTTATAGCCAACACAATATATACAACAAAAACAACGAATAAAAATGTTAATATATATATTTGTCTTGTGATTGAAGCAGACATGAATAGTTATTTTAAGATTTACAGAGCAAATATAGAAAACATTCAAACATCATACTCATTATTCAAATATAAGAAGGGTGCACCCACTCGTGGATATATACATTTTTGTCTGTTAACGTACTTCTGGATATAAATATAAAATTCATTAATTTCATAATTTGTTCTTAGGTGATTGACAGTATCATATAAAAGATATAGGTAGTAGTTAAATTTACTGTATGTGGATGGGTTTGCCTTCATTTATATTAGAAGTATGATGTACATTTTGCAAATTATAATATCAAATATCTTAATAAAAGTTTAAGTTTATCTAATTGTTGTTTCCATTTACTTTCATTATGTTCTTATCATATATATGCACATTGTACATTTATATAGATTAAAGTTTACTTGTTTTTTTTTGTCACGCCTACAATATCGACGACGTCAAGACGTAGTAGTTCTCGTTGTCACTGACTTACCACCACGACCGTAGCTCAGAGCCTCAGATTGCTTTCATATATGGCATCTACAGTCCTAACACTGAGTTTTCTTATTATTTACGTTTTTTTTTTTGTTATTTAACACATATTTGTGATTATTCGTCTCTCCTACGCTAATGTTTTCATTGTTTTCCCACTTTGACTCCATGGAATCAACTAAAATATATGATCGAGGGTCATATTGTAGGCGGATTTATCCTCTTTGGGTTTCTCATGCACACTTTTATACTTTACTTTCAGTCGATAAATAATATACAATACCTTATCTAGATTGAATTGTTACAAATATGACATATGCTAAAAACAAAATGATATTTCTCCGATTTTACACATAGGTTACAAAAGATATAGCCATAAAATGAAAGTAAGATAATCGGGACTAGCCGAAAAACATGACTTGATCACAACAGGCTCCCGGTATGATAACAAACAACTCTTGTATATATACTAGATAGCCGTATGTTAAAGAATCGACAGTAAAAAAAGACATACATATGTATAAAACCTTTCTTCAAAGGATTTGTATCGTGTCTGGAAACTAAAAAAGACAATGAAATGATGAATATCCACATTTTGCCACAAATTAATCCTTGTATTGCTACTAGAGTCATTACTAGTATACAATCCATGTGTGGCTCCACTGTCACGTGCAATACGTCTTCACCCAACACGACCCCTAAAGATGATCGTTTTCTTTGTACCTATATAACGAAAAGATACGAACTATTACTCATAATATAGAAAAAAAAAACGATGACAACATAAAATAATAACTAACAGAAGGCTTACCACGCCCGCAACCCTTCCTTCACCATCGATTATTTTGAACTCTAAGCTATGAATCGATCCTTCCATTTTATAACTCAAGCTACTTATACATTGTCCTTCGTGGGTTCCAACTAAAACACCATAAGCCAAACTATTCTTGAAGAAACCGAAACTTTTTCTAACTCTAAACCATGGTCTACTGGAATCTTTGTTGTTATAACAATCCCAAAGCCCACATGTTAATAGTTTCTATTAAATAGTTTGCAAAACAAAATAATTCAGTATAGACATCGCTTTAAAACGTATTAAAGTGAGAATATTTGTTGTAACGACAATATTTGTCGTTATAACAAAATAATGTCATAAAACATGAACTTACCTTTCGAAGTATTGTGCAAACAATGTTTCCACGAAGATCCATCAAATGAGCTTCACTTATACACTTGCTATCGTAATTATCTATACGAAAAACGATTCCACCGTTGGAATCATAGACCGTATACCCATTCGAGTTTAACACAAGTGATTTCATCCAAATAGTATATGTTTCTCTTTCAGTTGAACATGAAGAAGATGAAGAAGGTTTTTGAGGGTATATTTTAGTCATTTTGGAAGAGAATTTGATATGTGATTTATGCATCAAGTGGCATCCATTTATATAACTTCCAAACAGGGTGTGATAGTCCTAACATTTTATAATAACATAAAAGTGATAATATTAAATTAACCCTTTTTGGTTTGAAGTGAATAAATTAATGGTTTTTGTAAACATGCTTAGAAGTTTTAAAAATGAGTCTGACTTAAGAGTTATACTATGCTTCTAATGTCTTCTGGTATGGTTTATGAGGCATTAATCATGAATTTGAATTTGTCCTCTTTTTATTATAGGTTTAGACTAAACATACCCCTTATATACTTGTTATTATAAACCCCCCCCCCCTCAAAAAAAAAAAAAACTTTAAATTTCTTTAACAAATTTATTTGACGTACATATTACTACACTCTAATATTTTTTGTAAAGCTTATCATAATAGTAATATTTATTATTTTTTTAAAGCTTTTTTGTTTATTTTTTCTCTTTTTGTGTTTATTATTCTTTATCGTAATAATAATATTTATTATCATTATAAAATATATTTAAAGAAATAATGATATAATCTCTAATAAAACGATAAAACAATTTGTATATTTTATCTTATTATATGTCTCCTGCCCGACAAAAAAAATCATTTGAATATATTGTGTTAGGTTCGGACGTATAAGATTATTGTCATATTAGAAATGAACCAATTTGTTGATCAAGTCGATGTTGTTTTATCTCTTTTATTTATTAAAAACAATGCATTTAAAAAAAGAGAGAAATGTACGTTATCTCTAAAAATTATTAAAAAAAAAACATACTCTAAAGTATTAAAACATTTATAAAAAAACTTGTTTTTTTTGTATCTTTTTAGATAAAATAAATGTTTTTTACATAGACAAATTTTTATTTGTTATTAAAAAAAAACAAAAAAAGAAAGCTTTATAATATAAACAAAAGGAAAAGAAAAACTCTCTAAAAAATAAAAATCCTTAATAATAATAATGATAATAAAAGATAATAAAATGGTAAAGAAAAAACAAAAATGTTTAATTCGTATTATTGCAAAACTTGAGGGAGGATAGCAGCACAGTTTATTATACTATGTCAAATCAAAACTATATTAGATTTAATAAAAAATTCTCAAAATTTGTTATTAAAATGAGAAATGAACTTATTTCACACCTATATTATAAGTTTAATCAAATTCTAAATTGTTGACATCATATGTCTCTCAATGGTGAAGGTATATGCAACCGTTGAATTACAAGTGTTTTTTGACGCACTAATATAGCGATTTGGATACACTATTAATCTATAATTACCCTAGTTCGTTAACCCATTAGACATGGACTAGGCACATAGTTGTAAGTAGTTCAGTTGAGACATTATTATAATCACATTATTAACTACATGAAAGTTTGAAAAATAAGCATCATGTTTAAACACATGATACTACACTCAAGTTAAAAATAACAAATATTGATTCTATAACACAAATGTTTTTTAAATAGTGAATTAAGGATCCTATGTACAGTTAAAGTCATTCATCTCTTGCCTCTAGATCATTTTTGACTTATTTAAGATCTTATAATCGTGCAATCTTGATTGTTATAAAGTTATAATCAATAGTTACAAATTATTCGTTGTTAAATTCATTTTTTAATAGCGTTTGTAAGCTTTTTTGTGTCTTTAGTTTCTTTTCCGACCTTAGTAGGTTTTTTAGGCTCCTGGCTTCTTAATAGGTTCCCGTTTCGGTTTTAAATATACCTGTAGAAACATGAAATGAATCTGACCTGATCCATAACGATGTTCCCCGGTCTTCGAGATGAACGAACCACGACTCGATCTTCTTCTCCGGTAGCTTAAGATCTGCAATGGTTTTTGGGGGTGTGGAGGTGACTGCTAAGAAATCTCAAGGATCCCTTGTTTACAGACACAAAAATGGTTATGGTGGTGGCTCTTATTGAGAACAACCCACCCTTAATAAGGAGGTGGAGACCTCCTTATATAGGGAGCCTCATGGCCACCATCATGGTACCCTAATGGGCCTAGCCCAGTTAGGGTTACCTCCACAAAACCCCCTCAGCCCAATAATATTGTATTAGTCCATATAATAAAATAAGCCAGACATAATAAATTAAGGTCGTAAGCCGGGTTTAGTACCATACCCCTACAAGCCCCCCAAGTCCAGTGTTGCTCCTAGGCGTGCAAGCGTTTAGGTGGAGCGCTGGACTTCATAAGTGTAGGTTCCCTGGACGGATCACACGAGATATCTCGGTCTACTCAGGTGCGGAAACCCTGCGTAGATCGTTACGAGCGTAGAAAACAAATCAAACAAACACACACGAATAAACCGAAACACGTTATATATTAATAACTGAACTCACGTGCTATGAATCACTGATACAGACTCTCGTCCTCACGTTACAATGAACTCAAACCAGCTTAGATCAACTCGATTAACTTTTTAACACTAAGCCGTAACCTAGTATAAATACACGACAACTTCGCCTGATATGTTCAGGCGAAGTTGTCCATAACTTCGCTTGTTCAACAAGTTCGCCTAGGCGAACTTGTTAACAACTTCGCTTAAACAAAAACATAAATAACATTACAGACTCGATTACAGACACTAGACTATGAACTACTGACATTTATGCACCAACAGACTCCCCCTTGGCAGTAGCTTCATATCTTGATCTTTAAGCACTTGTCTTGTAATCTTCACGCATGCACTCCTTCTCTAACACATACCGTGACTACTCGCTGATACTTCCTCGCTTCGTCTTTCCAAGCAGGAATATAGAATATCTTCTTTTCATTCAACACTTGCAGATCAGCTTTCGATAAGTTAACAAGATGCATCGGATCATACACCCTCAGCACTTCTTGTTCGTCTTCGTCTTCCATCACGGCTTCAGCAGTCTGGCAATCAACATACCACCATTTAAGATTCTTCAACACATCTTGAGGCATAATCTTCATTGGAACCTCCTTAATGCATCGAATCGGTTTGTACTTCATTACCATCTATGGCTTGCCATCTGCTCTCATTCCCCTTTCTTTATCTTCCACTAGCTTTCCCTTCTGTGGCTTTAATAACTCAAACTTCTTCTCTTTTATGCTTTCTTTCCACACGATCTTCCCAATAACCCTTGCCATGTTGTCGTCGCTTCTATTGATCAGCCCCAATCTAGCCAAATCCTTCACCTCACATTCAGGAAATGTATTGAGAGATCTCAACGTTCTTTTAAAATACTGAATCCCATCAAAACGTTTCACCACAAACAACTTAATCTGTTCATCATATAGCCAACAAATAATTCCTTTCTTCGACTCATCATAGCCTTTGATATTATAACTCTTCTTGAACATGGTTGGAACAGCAGGCTTCTTAGTTTTAATAAACCAATGAGCACAGCCTTCCTTCCACCTAGGCTGCTCCTCCCACTCAGTCTCATCATTTTCCATCTCAGTAACCATATCGGCTTTCTCAACATCTGGGATCTCGTGTTCAACATTTTCTTCAATTATTTCACCTTCTTCAATCTCATCTTCAATCACAATCTGTGCTCCAATCTTCTCAATCTCCTCAATAGGCAGCACATCATCATCAAACATCACATCATCCTCTAGCATATCATCATCCAATTCTTTCAACGCATCGATCACATCATCATCATCATCAACCATCACCACCTCATCACCACCAACTGCACCCGCAGACTCCCCCTGAGCTGTGGAAGTCCCAAGAGCTTGAGTAGTTCTTGGCAACTCACCACCTGCACCTTTCGATGCATTGGGATCATCGTCTCTATCATTTCTCTTCTTTGTCCTTAACTCGTCGCCTCTACAGCCTGTCTCCCCCTGAGATGCCAAGAACTCCTTCATAGCATCTATAATTCTCCCATGTTCAACCAGGAGGGACGACTGTAGTTGATTCTCTGCTACAAGGCGCTGAATAGCCTGGGTCTGGATAAAGTTTATCCTCGTTTGCTCTGATACCAATTGTAGGTTCCCTGGACGGATCACACGAGATATCTCGGTCTACTCAGGTGCGGAATCCCTGCGTAGATCGTTACGAGCGTAGAAAGCAAATCAAACAAACACACACGAATAAACCGAAACACGTTATATATTAATAACTGAACTCACGTGATATGAATCACTGATACAGACTCTCGTCCTCACGTTACAATGAACTCAAACCAGCTTAGATCAACTCGATTAACTTTTTAACACTAAGCCGTAACCTAGTATAAATACACGACAACTTCGCCTGATATGTTCAGGCGAAGTTGTCCATAACTTCGCTTGTTCAACAAGTTCGCCTAGGCGAACTTGTTAACAACTTCGCTTAAACAAAAACATAAATAACATTACAGACTCGATTACAGACACTAGACTATGAACTACTGACATTTATGCACCAACAATAAGGTGTGTTAGGATATGAGGCGGTTTTTTCCTCTTTCTTCGGCCATGTCTTTATTGTCTTTGAGTTTTGAGAGGTTTCCTCCATGATGGTGAAATGTTGTGATCCTTATGATAATAATGGTGCACTGGCATGAATAAGATATAGCACGCATCATAACAGTAGTGGCGCGGGGCCTGATAAAAGATAGAGTGCGCATCTCGATAATAATGTAATGCAACTTGCGCGCGAGGCAGCTTACGAGCTATAAAAATAATGAAGCTTGCGCGCGAGGCGACTTACGAGCTATAAAATAACGAAGCATGCGCGAGTTGCGGCTTATGAGCTATAATATGATGATAATGATTGGCCCACAAGGGCATCTTCTACGCAGGATGACTATCCCGGCTTGTCTTCAAAATAATAATGGAGGCACAAACGGCCAGATAATAATAATAATGTCATATGTGCTTGTGCGACTCGTAGCCGAACCTGCAAAAACATATCAACTAAAAGTGGATGTATTACAAGGTTCCCATCCTCGGGCAAATTATGAGGTGTGCCCAACCTACGTTGGCGCGTGGCCGTTTGGGATATTATTAGGCTCCCGACCTTTATGTTTGGCGCGTGGCCATGTGGGATATTATTAGGCTCCCGACCTTTATGTTTGGCGCGTGGCCATGTGGGATATTATTGGGCTCCCGACCTTTATGTTTGGCGCGTGGCCGTTTGGGATATTATTGGGCTCCCGACCTTTATGTTTGGCGCGTGGCCGTTTGGGATATTATTTGGCTCCCGACCTTTATGTTTGGCGCGTGGCCGTTTGGGATATTATTAGGCTCCCGACCTTTATGTTTGGCGCGTGGCCATGTGGGATATTATTAGGCTCCCGACCTTTATGTTTGGCGCGTGGCCGTTTGGGATATTATTAGGCTCCCGACCTTTATGTTTGGCGCGTGGCCGTTTGGGATATTATTAGGCTCCCGACCTTTATGTTTTGCGCGTGGCCGTTTGGGATATTATTAGGCTAACATACGTTATGCGAGAGCTTTCGGTGCATGTATGGTGAAGGGTTGAGCGCGCATTCATGGCGGAGGGTTGAGCGCGCATGCATGGCGGGGGGTTGAGCGCGCATGCATGGCGGGGGTTGAGCGCGCATGCATGGCGGGGGTTGAGCGCGCATGCATGGCGGGGTTGAGCGCGCATGCATGGCGGGGTTGAGCGCGCATGCATGGCGGGAGTTGAGCGCGCATGCATGGCGGAGGGTTGAGCGCGCATGCATGGCGGAGGGTTGAGCGCGCATGCATGGCGGCGTTGAGCGCGCATGCATGGCGAGGGGTTGAGCGCGCATGCATGGCGGGAGTTGAGCGCGCATGCATGGCGGAGGGTTGAGCGCGCATGCATGGCGGCGTTGAGCGCGCATGCATGGCGGCGTTGAGCGCGCATGCATGGCGGGGAGTTGAGCGCGCATGCATGGCGGGGTTGAGCGCGCATGCATGGCGGGGAGTTGAGCGCGCATGCATGGCGGGGTTGAGCGCGCATGCATGGCGGGGAGTTGAGCGCGCATGCATGGCGGGGAGTTGAGCGCGCATGCATGGCGGGGGTTGAGCGCGCATGCATGGCGGGAGTTGAGCACGCATGCATGGCGGAGTGTTGAGCGCGCATGCATGGCGGGAGTTGAGCACGCATGCATGGCGGCGGGTTGAGCGCGCATGCATGGCGGGGGTTGAGCGCGCATGCATGGCGGGGGTTGAGCGGGGGTTGAGCGCGCATGCATGGCGGGGGTTGAGCGCGCATGCATGGCGGAGGGTTGAGCGCGCATGCATGGCGGCGTTGAGCGCGCATGCATGGCGGGGAGTTGAGCGCGCATGCATGGCGGGGTTGAGCGCGCATGCATGGCGGGGAGTTGAGCGCGCATGCATGGAGGGGTTGAGCGCGCATGCATGGCGGGGTTGAGCGCACATGCATGGCGGAGTTGACCGCGCATGCATGGCGAAGGGTTAGCGCGCGTGGAACAGATCTGAATATCCACATCAGGTAGGTTTTATGTAAAAACCAACAGATCTGAAAGGATTTATAGATCTATGAATATGAAAGGTGATTATTGCTCAAACGAACCCAGATCTGAAAAAATCATATCTAGATCTGGTATATTTCACTTATAAAACACACAGATCTAAGGGTTTTCCCCAAAGTTTGGTGGTATTTCTTCTTGTATATTTTCGGATCTAGAAATATTTTCAGATCTACGGGTTTTTGGACTTCCATAGAACAGATCTGAAAGAAGAAATCGTAGAACCTAGAGTATTTGATGAACAGATCGGAGGACCGAGACGAAAAACAAGACGTGGTTCGTTGCCGGTCCCACGGATGGCGCCAATGTAGAAACATGAAATGAATCTGACCTGATCCATGACGATTGTAACACCCCGACCAAAGGCGGATTATACATCGGGGCGCCACATATTGTTTCATTACTCGTGACACTATTGGGTGTCAATATTTAATAAATACATTCATTCGCGCACGCGCAAAGTAGGCATAAGATAACAAATCATTATAAATCAATATATTATAAATCAAAATAATCAAACAGCAATAACTTGTCTTGATACATTTTAATCTAGGTCCAAAATAAAGAAAACCTCCTACGTGTCCACAAGCTCCAAATGTAGCTACAGCAAACCTGAACATGTGTTAAAATAAACGTCAACACTTGCGTGCTGGTGAGAAATCAAGTTTAATACAATACATAGATAACAATAAATATGCGCGCAACACGTGTATGTCTGGTGTTTAACAAGGGTGTAATCAGATTGTGGTCAAGCCTAAATAGATCATAGTTCATAGTTCAATCCGTGCTCCCAAATGAGCACAAAAACGAGAAAACATATGTGCAAGTGTAAAACAAAGAAAACCGTAAACGATAGGTCTCCCGTGTTCATCTAATGGATCCATGAAAACTTCGGAATAGGCCGAACAAAGCGGTTAATGATACACACATACAAATAAACAGCCAAGTAAACGTCCTCAACACATGGGATACTGCGCGACTAAAGTTCATAAACAAGTTTAAGACTCTAAGTTTGTATGAACACATGAACATCCCAAAACATTAAAAATAAAAAGGGATTAGGTACGAGATTACTCACTTGATAAACGGTGCGGTGAAAGATAAAGCAAGAACCAACTTTAAACAAGCACAAGTTAACCTATAAATAAGATTATTGTTTTAATGATTTGTTTTAAGTCTTGATTATAAGTTAGCATAATTAATAAGTAAATTATTATATATAATATATATATTACCGGAAAAGCAGGGCAAAACAGGATAGAAGACGAAGGCAAAGAGAAAGGAGACGGCAGAGGATCAACGGCAGAGAGCAAGGAAGAGAAAGATAATAAGTGTTTGCGTGTGTAGTGTTAAGAAAATAGCATTATTATTTATAGGGAAACCCTAGGGAACACAATCCCTAGAAAAGGGGAAAAGATCTCAAAAAGCAAAAGATTCCAAAAGCAAAAGATATCAAAAGATATGGCAGCTGCAGGGGGCAAAGGAAAAGCTGACAGGTAACAGTAAACAGGCATGAGAGGGTCAGATAAAGGTACTGGTCAAGCATGGAAAAAGCAGATCTCAAAAGATAATGTCAGTCACTTTTTCTATCAACAAATGGGGTTGGTGCGCATGCTGCGCCGAAAGTAACTTTTCAAACATAAGATAGGTCAGGTCAACGACACAGGAGATAAGACATCACAGAAGCAAACGGCTAGATTAAACAGAAGAAAACTCAAAGGGTTTAGCGCGAGAAGGCTCGAGCGCACGCGCGAGGGCGAAGGCAGACAGAAAACAGTCCACAGCGCGCCGCGGGAAGAACTAAAATCCTTAGCGCGTCGCGTGAAGAACTACCGTTCTTAGCGCGCTGCGAGAAGAACTACAAATTCTTAGCACGCTGTGAGAACAGTTCGCCTCGCGTATCGCAGGAACAACTGGTCTTCGCGCAGGCTTCCTTGTAAGGAGTCTGGCGCGTGGAGCTGCGCAGACAACCTTAGGCGGGAAGGAACAAAGGACAGTTAGGGGTTCAAAGCTTAAGGGCGGGACGGCGACAAGAGAGAAAAGAAGGCGGAAAGAGAGAAGAAGAGGGACGGGACGGCGGAAAGGAAGAGAGAGGAAGAGGCGGGAAGGAAAATATATTATTATTATTAAAAATAAAGTATAAGTATAAATAAATATTAAATCATAAAAGAAAGAGATCGGATCGGAGAAACGGGTACCTGGGTCGGGTCGGATCGGGTCAGATGTCACAACGATGTTCCCCGGTCTTCGAGATGAACGAACCACGACTCGATCTTCTTCTCCGGTAGCTTAAGATCTGCAATGGTTTTTGGGGGTGTGGAGGTGACTGCTAAGAAATCTCAAGGATCTCTTGTTTACAGACACAAAAATGGTTATGGTGGTGGCTCTTATTGAGAACAACCCACCCTTAATAAGGAGGTGGATACCTCCTTATATAGGGAGCCTCATGGCCACCATCATGGTACCCTAATGGGCCTAGCCCAGTTAGGGTTACCTCCACAAAACCCCCTCAGCCCAATAATATTGTATTAGTCCATATAATAAAATAAGCCAGACATAATAAATTAAGGTCGTAAGCCGGGTTTAGTACCATACCCCTACAATACTATTGTTTTGCACATTGATACTATTGGTAGATGTTCTTCAAACATAATTTCAATTTCAATAACTTATTCGTAAAAGATGTTAGATGAAATTTATCCTTTTACTAGTTGTTTTTTTCAATACTAATTTGTAATGAATTTCTTGTAATGAGTGTAAATAATTCATCCCACCTTATGATAAAAGAAACGAATTTGTGACAACGGTGAATCATTTTTTTTACTAGGTAGATAACGCCAACGACGAAAACAGGTTATTAAAAGGCTAAAACATATAGGTGAAACGTGACTAGAAAAACATACGCCTAATAAAATATATATTAATAGTTTATTGTTTATAAATAAAAAATTAGCAGTGTCAAGCATTACTTTGATTAATACGTCGTTTTCGTTCTAGTAGTATTACTGTAGAGGTAGGGTATGAAACCCACCATGTGACAGAGTATAACAATAACTACATACGCTGGGCGAAACACTGGGCGCCAGGAAATCACTAACGCCGGGCGTAGTGCATGGCGCGAAGAGTGTAGTCCAATATAACTTTTCCTGGCACCTCGGGAATGGTAATACAAAGGTCCCACCAGCATGGGACAAAAAGATGATAACCCACATATGGATAAACACACCAAACCAATGGAGATTAGACAACACATAAAGGACGGTACAAACAGTACAACCACGTCCTTGTCAAAAGGCCATGATGCCCACCAACTTCCACCAACCACCACGACCGCACGAATGGAGAATATTATTGGTGGAATACCTGAGAAGGTGGTTTGTCACACTCTCTCTCCTCCGGCTATAAATACCAGTAAACCTTCAAATGGTAAATGATGTACTTTCTCCTACTATCACTATCAAATTATACATCATACTATCAAGTACTGATTCTCAAGCCGGAGGGTGGTTACGAGAGAATCCCCCCCCCCCCAATTCCTCGTAACAAGCTCACGGTGTTCTGTTTTGCAGGTTACACTTGTCTGCGCCAAGAAGGTTTTATAACCCCTCGTGTAGAATACTTAACCATTACCCTCGGACTAACGTGTTAGACCTTGAGGGGTGGATTCGTGTTTCTTCATTGGCGTCATCCGTGCACATAGCTAGAACAGTAACTCACTCCGTTCTTGACTCTGATGAGTGACAAGACTACACCGAAGGAGGTTGGCCAAAAAGCCAACCTAGAAGGAAACATTGAAAATCTGGACGTAGAGGATACAGGCGGAGGTCTTCTAAATGCCTCCACTGTTCACCCTACCGTCACGGATAAACAAAAAACGAAAATACGTTCCAAAGCAACCATGCCGCCAGACATCATGGCATGGCTCGAGGCGGAACAACAAAAACTAAGAGACAAAGTACAAGAAAAAATGGCGTCCGTTGTGAAACCTAGATCATTGTTTGATACAGCTTCTAGTAGCAATGAAGAAGAGGAATCTGAAGAAAACTCAACACCGGCTCGTGCGAAAACACCATTCGCCAAAACAACTCCTGCTAAGCAAAACAACAAAGCAGGAGATAAGTCTCAGCGGTCGAACCTAAAGGCAGACTCACGCCTAGACGACCCCGACTATGAAGAAAGCTGGAAAGGACCAGACGCCAAGAAATTAGTAAAATACCACCCAGAAGCGGCGGTTGATTTTTCCAAATCATATCGGCCAACAACATCAGCGGGAAAAATCAAAGTTTGTAGCAAGAATAGCCGAAGCTGAGCTACCAGAAAATCCCAAAATCCCGCCAACGGTGGGCCAATATGACGGTATCTCAGATCCAGACCACTTGCAAACCTTCACAGCTGCGGGTTAGTATCAGGGTGGACCATTCCGTTATGGTGCCACATCTTTACGCTAACCCTAGTGGGAGCCGCGAGAGCATGGTTTGAAAGGTTGCCAGATGGCCAAATTACAAGCTGGGAAGACATAGCAAAAAAGTTCACTCAACAGTTTAGCCAGCAAGGGCGACACATCAGTGACCCAACGGACATTTTGAATGTCGTTAGAAAAGATAACGAAACGCTTAAAGATTTCATCACAAGATTTAACCAAGAAGGCCTGAACATCGGCGGCGTAAATGAAGAACTTCTGCGGGCAGCCTTTCGCCAAAACGTAAAGTGTGACGAACTTATATGTAACCTTACGGGTAGAGATGGCATGCCACAGCGATGGAACGATGTTATGACCGCGGCCAAAAGGTACGCGCGAATGGAAAAAAGTTTGGGAAAAGAACTGGCAAAGAATGACGCCAGAAACGACATTAATAGGGCCCGCCAGGGCAAAAGAATATCCTCCGTATGGTCAAGGTTGAACATCGATAGAGAACCCACATTCGATCCATCCAAAACAAGACAAAAAGGTCAGTCGAGTACGCCCCAAACGAACGCATCCAGGTGGACTCCGCTGACAAAAAGTCCAGCCTATATAATGTACAACGAAGGGATCCAACTGAAGAAACCGACACCAGTTAAACAGGGGCCGGGCACAGATATGAAAAGTTATTGCGACTTTCATGAGCAACATGGCCATTCGAGAAACCAGTGTATCAATTTAAAAGACGCGATCGAAGAATGCGTCAAAAATGGTAAATTGGATCACCTTGTCAGAAACATACGAGGAAAGTACAGACGCCCACCCCCAAGAGATGGTGGAAAACCGGAAAAGAAGATCAAAGATCTACACGCCAATATGATCTTAAGCAATGCTTAAAACAAGAAAAGAAAAACAGAATGGGCACCATGGAAAGAAGAACAAGTCATTTTCCCAAGAGTTAGAGGAGGGGCGAACAAGAAAGCACCCTTAGTGATCACAGCCGTGTTCGGTAACTACAGGACGCCGCGTTTCTTTGTTGACACGGGGGCAACGTCCAACATAATGTATCGCCAGTGTTTCAACCTGGTAGACGAAGAAGACAAACGTCGGTTGACAACAGTTAACGCTCCAATCACGGGGTTCAACCAAAGTATTGCATACCCGCTGGGGCAGCTGACATTCCCAGTCGAGCTAAGTGACGGGCTCCATTCGCGAACGGTAGACGTCGACTTCCTAGTAATGGAGACCCCCCACCCACAATATGATATAATCTTGGGAAGAGAAGCCATTGGTGATTTCAACGCTACCCCGTCAACAACACATGGGATAGTAGGGGTACCAACCCCGACCGGGATAGCAATGATCCACGCCAATAGAGACTGTAACATGGTGGACAGAAAAACACCGCCACAAAATACGCTTAAACTCGGTAAAACCAAAGAAGTGGAAAAATGGATACTCAACAAAAAATTCCCAGAACAAAGCATAACCATTGGACCAACCATCTCCGAGGAAGCATGGGCCGCACTCAAAAGCCTGTTGGTCAAGAACATTGATGTCTTCGCCTGGACTCCGGCGGATATGACGGGGGTCTCGAGAAGCAAAGCGGGACACGAGTTAAATGATAACCCAACCTTCATTCCGGTGGTACAGAAGCGAAGAAAGATGGGACCGGAACAGGCAAAAGCCTGTGATGAACAAGTTCAGCAATTGATTGATGCGGGTATAATCAGAGAAATCCAGTACCAAACATGGGTAGCCAACCCAGTAATGGCACCCAAGGCAAATGGCCAATGGCGCATGTGTATAGACTTCAAAGATCTCAACAAAGCCTGTCCAAAAGATTGTTATCCACTGCCAGAGATCGACCTTAAAGTTGACGCACTAGTATCCTTTCAGTTCAAATGCTTTTTAGACGCGTACAAAGGGTATCACCAGATCCACATGGCGCCAAAAGACCAAGACAAAATGGCGTTCAGAACGAACAGCAGAACATATTGTTACAAAATGATGCCATTAGGCCTCAAGAACGCCGGGTCTACTTACCAAAGGCTGATGGACAGAGAATTCAAACCTCAGATTGGAAGAAATTTGGAAGTCTACATGGACGATTTGGTCATCAAAAGCAAGACGGAGGAGCCATGTTAAAGGATATTGAGGAGACCTTCGGAACTCTTAGGTCAATTAGCATGAAGCTTAACCCAGGAAAATGCTCCTTCGGCATGGAGGAAGGAAAATTCCTGGGAGTAATCGTGACGAATGGTGGCTTCAAAGCCAACCCAGAAAAATTGGAAGCCGTGCATAAAATGTTGTCGCCAAAATCGGTCAAACAAGTGCAAACGCTTAATGGCCGATTGGTCGCATTGAATAGATTTTTATCTAGTCATGCGGAAATATCATTCCCGTTCGTCTCAACCTTGAGAAACTACCTCAAGAAATCTCAATTCCGATGGACGGAAGAAGCAGAAACGGCGTTCCAAGAAATTAAGTCATGCATAGAAGAATTACCAACACTTCAGCCCCTAAAGCTGGGGAACCGTTAATAGTGTACTTAGCAGCATCAGAAAGAACAGTCAGCGCAGTCTTGATGATGGAAAGAAATGGTGTTCAAACTCCCATTTATTACATAAGCCGCACCCTGGCAGACGCAGAAACAAGATACTCCACATTGGAAAAGTTAGTCCTATCCTTAGTCCAGACAGCGCGACGATTGAGAAGATATTTCTAAGGCCATCCAATACATATTCTCACCAACTTTCGCTTACAAAATCTGCTAAGCAAGCCAGAATTGTCTGGAAGGCTAGCAAAATGGGCAATAGAATTGGGAGAACACGCCATCGAATATAAACCAAGGCCAGCAATCAAGGGCCAGGTTTTGGCCGACTTCATCGCAGAAATCCCTCAAGAAAAGGAGGAAGAATGTAAAAGAGAGATCGAAACCCCTGTAGATCAAACGAAAGATGAAGTATGGAAGATGTTCACAGACGGAGCTTCCAACGATGAAGGCGCTGGAGCAGGCCTAAAGATAACCAACCCAGAAGGGCAACACTTCACGTACGCATTACGCCTAGAGTTTCAAAAGAACAAAAAATGAGGCGGAGTATGAAGCATTGTTGGCAGGGTTGAGAATCAAATTGAAGGATCGTACGATGCAAAAGACGATAAGATGGCATCATACCTAGCGCAAGCTAAAACGCTAATTGCAACTTTTGCCACATGCAAGGTGAAACACATCAAGAGAAGTGAGAACAAACAGGCTGGCGCCTTAAGCAAACTTGCAACCGTTGGTTTCGAACACCTAGCAAAAGACGTCCGCATCGAAGTCCTAGCAACACCTTCAATAATGAACAAATAAATTCTCGTTTGTTCAGAAGCAGAAAACAGTTGGATGACACCAATCATCAACTACCTCGCAAGAGGTACTTTGCCAGAAAAAAAAAGCAGAAGCACGGAAGATCCGCCACAAAGCATTGAATTACACAATCCAAGGAGACATCCTCTATAGGCGATCGTACTTGGGTCCACTTTTCAGATGCGTGGACCCGCAAGACGCAAATTATCTGCTTAGAGAAGTTCATGAGGGAATATGTGGCGTACACGCAGGACCAAGAATGGTGGTCGCAAAAATCATGAATACAGGATATTATTGGCTAGGCATGCATGTTGACGCCGAGAAAGAATTGAGAAAATGCAGCGCTTGTCAACGCCACGCGCCAAACACTCTGCGCCCGAAAAATTCCATGATACCGGTAACAGCTTCTTGGTCATTCCAGAAATGGGCGATTGATATGACTTGACCATTTCCAGAGGCGCCGGGCCGGGTGAAATTTTTTATTGTGGCGATCGATTATCCCAAAGTGGATCGAAGCAAAGCCGGTCGCAACAATCCACGCAACCAGCATCAAAAAGTTTATTTGGGAATTCATAATTTGTCGTTTTTGATTACCCATGAATTTGGTCAGCGACAATGGAACGCAGTTTGCTGACCAACATATCCAAAAATGGTTAAAAGAGCTCAATGTCATGCAGACATTCACCTCTGTTGCTCATCCACAAGGGAATGGTGAGGTGGAACGCACCAACAGAACAATTATAGGCGGAATCAAGAAAAGGTTGGCAAACCACAGATCAGGATGGGTCGATCAACTACCCCATGTACTATGGGCCACAAGAATGCACAAAAACACAAGTAATGCAGAAACGCCGTTCAGCCGAACGTATGGTACTGAAGCAATGATCCCCGCCGAAGCCGACGTTCCTTTTCCAAGAGTCACATTACAAAATGACAACGATACGAAAAGGCGACTAGACTTAATGCTTCTCGAAGAACGTCGAGAGTTGGCCGCAATACGAGAACAAAATTACAAGCGCCAGCTGCAAAAGTATTATAACACCAAAGTAAAGATATGTGAGTTCAACGCCGGAGATTACGTCCTTCGCAACAACGAGGCATCAAGAGCGCATGCATAAGGAAAATTGGCGCCGTCTTGGGAAGGCCCATATCAAATTAACAAAGTGTTGGGGAAAGGCGCCTACACGCTGATGCCTCTCGATGGCTCAGCGATTCCTAGAACATGGAACACAGTACAATTGCGAAGGTGTTATATGTAAATCGATTCCAATTGTAAAAACAGTCCAAGGGTTGAATTTGAATGGAAACGAAACTCCGCATTTCACAAAATAAGCATTCATTTCATTTATATACAAGAAATTACAAGCGAGCACTTATGCCCGCACACACAAAAAACACAACAAAAATACAAGCCAAGATGATATAGCCTAATCTACATCGTTGACACTCTTCCCGGAGTCAACGACAGCGCTATCTTCTTGACTACCAGCAGCAGCGGCGGAAGGTCCAGCTTGCGAAGGTTCAAGTAAATTCATCAACAGATGCACACCATTTTCTTCCTTAGCATACTCAGCAACTTGCAAAAGAATAGGAAACGTAAGAGAATCATATTCCGTCTCGGCGGCAGTATACTCCTTATCCACATCAACGGCGTGAAGAGCGTAGGCCTCAAGCGGAAGGTTCTCACGCAAATGCGTAAGGGCTTCCTGAAAACTAGCCTTGTGGCCAAGCTGTTGGGAAGCATTGACAAGGACTCCAACGCAACGCGTCAAATCATCATCGCTAATGATACGTTGGGCAACCTACATAAAAGATAAGCGTTAGTAGGATAAATAAATAAAAAAATAAGAAGAGAAGAGCATTAGGGGATACCTTGCAAATAACATGCTTCAACAACCAATCGCGGTCGGCAGCATCGGCAGCAAGCTCAGAAGTCAAAACTTTAATGGCTTCCTCATTAGAAGCCAACGTGTCAGCTAGCTTGCCAGCATCCGCCTTCCTCAATGCAGCTTTCGCCTCCAACTCTTCAATACGCTTGTGGAACGTAGCGTTTTCACTCTCGAGTCGGGCGGAAGCCTCCTTCGCAGCAAGAGCGCGACTGCGTGCGTCTGCAAGATCAGCATTAGGCTTCTTGCACGCAGTCTCAAACTCCTTATAACGGGCGGCGCGCTCGCGGTCGGACTCCTCAAGATCAGCCTCGACCTTTGCCAGTTTCGCCTCCAATGCGCTTAACGTTTGGCGATGATCAGACGACTCTTTACCGGCTCTCCAAACGCCAGCCTCAGCATCCTTCACCATTTGTTCCATCTCTCTCATGCGAGCACCGGCATCAATTTTGTCCTCGTGAAGAGCCCGGTTCTCGCGCAGCAACTCTGCAAAGCAAGAGAAAGCCTAGACTTGGTGAAAAGCGGCGTCGGAATATAAAGTGCCGCGAGGCTAGATCTTATGAGCAATGCGCTCACCTGGAGGAATAACATACTCCAAAAATTCGGAGCAAGTGGCAGGATCCTCAAAATTAGCGCCACAATTAACGTTCCATGGCTCGCCTCCATGGAATCGCGGGGGTCCATATCCACATCAAGAATACCTCCACTCAAACATCCGCTAAACCCGCCACTGCTACTGCCTTGGAGTTTAAAAAATTTACCTTGCACAGTCGCGCCAAGTTGAAAAGGGGGCAGCGGCACAACCTCATCACCATCAAGAATAAAACCCTTGTCAGGTGAAGACTGTCTTGATTTCAAAAAATCAGCAACAGAAAAGCCTGCTGATTCAAGACTAACCTTAGGCGATTCGTCCACAATCTCCTTCATCGGTTGAGCAGATGAAGCTGGTAGAGAGACAACTGGAATTGACCCAGTCGACGCACGAACAGTCGTCACAATGGTTTCGGCCTCAGACGGGCCAACCACACTTGTCTTCATTGGCAAACTCAGCATTTATACAATAGGCCCGGCCTCCGACAAGCTGCCAACACTTGTCATCATCGGCAAACTGGCAAATAGGGCCGCCAGAGATGAAGCAACGCCAGAAGTGGCGGGAGAAACAGTCGATGAAGAAATCGCCAACACGCCTGAAATGAACAAAAACGATTTTAGAAGCAAGTCAAGTTTAATCGAAAGAAAGAGTTGTAAAAATTAAACCTGACGATTTAACAAGACTACGCTTGACAAACCCGCCAAGACGAGGTTTCTTGAAGACGCGGGGCATCTCTTCATCATCTTCATTTATCACAGGGGTGGGACCCAAATGGTGTGGAACAGTGAACGCCCGAAATTCGTATCCACAACGGTTCCAGAAGCTGCAGCTGCAGAAACCACATCAGTCGCCACCAAAATTGGAGCACAACTGTTGTAGCCAGCGCTGACATAGCAACCCCAGGCTGTGAAACTGTTGGCGAGGAGAAGCCAACAGAAACTTGTGCGGAGATGGTTGGGGAAGACGCCATGCTGGCACTCAAACCGAGTGTGACATTTGTCAATTTTTATTCGTATCCGTATTTGTATTTGTTAAACCGACCCGTTGTGTCGTTTCAATAAATTCGTGTTTGTCGTTTATCATTTAATATTAATTACGATGATTTAAGTTTGTATCCGTTCATTATCTATTCGTATCGTTCAATCTACGAATCTTCGAGCCTTAAACATTAATAAAATAATGTAGTACAAACTATTTCAGTATAAACCGTAAACAATTTAGAGATATTAAAGAATATAAAGTTTTTATCTAAGTTATATATAGTTTTAAAGTTTAAGGTTCAAAAGATAAATCAAAGTTTAAAAACAAAATATAATGTTTTAATAGTTAAAGGGCCAAAAGTATAAATAAGATTAAATATAAAAATAATAATAATAACATTAAAACCCACTCAGCCCCCCTTGTCCCCTACGTCTTTCCGACCAAAGTTCGGCCGCCAGAATCTCAGCGCCGGCATCCCTTATTACACCCATATTTACTCCGTTTTGATCCGTTAATTCCACCAAACGACTCCTCCACTAATTATTAACATTAATTCGCGAGTTATTTTGCCATTTAACACCTAATTAACTAATAATAATCGCTAAAACCCGTCAGAATTATTATTAGAACATAATAACTCAAATTAAACACAACAACGGAACAATTGAGGCTATAAATAGCATCTCAATCACCTTCTAAACATGCTACAAACATATTTTTACACAAACAAACTAGTTAGTATCCCTGATTCGTTCGTCCAAGAAACATTCCGGCCAACTCACTGTTCGACCTCATTCCGACATCTTTAGAGGTAATTGATAGTTGTATTTTATTAGTTTCAACCCGACTATCAAAATCCCTAACATAAAACAAACACACAATCAAAAGTTTAGAAGGAATTGAAACCCTAGGGTTAGGATGAGGAAGATGAAGTTTGGGTTTGCTGTTTATATTTAATTGTTACCATTTCCTAACAACAATACTAAACTGGTCCAGTGGTTGTGTGTGTGTTGTGTGGGCATGGTGACCCGGGTTCGAACCCAGGTCACAACAAATCCTTTTTATTTCTTTTAAAAACCAGTTTTTATCAATTTTAATAAGTTAAATATATATTTATAATCATACAAAATAAAATAAAGTTATTTTTTATAGTTAAACAAAAGATTTTTTTGATTTCCGTTAACAATTTTCGTTCAAGAATCAACTTTTACAAACCAAATCATTCGTTAAAACTCGTTAAATAATTATTTAGATAATATATATATAATAATGTTGTAACTATATAAATTCTAACCGACAACGATTAATTCTGTTAATATGATTTAAATCTAATATTCAACTTATACGTAATATAATAATAATAATTCATTAACTTAAATATTAATACACTTAAAAACGTGTAACAAAATACTTATAAATAATAATACATGAACCTTAAAAGCCAAACCTTTATTTTCCATAAAATTAGTTAGTAATTCTTGTATTTTTATTATTTTAGCTCGTGAGATTCGATCATTCGGTTTCATATAACGCGCTTTCGTTTCATTGTTAAGTTTGTCATCCCAATTCAAATGTGAGTTTCTCACACCCCATTTTTTTACTCTTTTTACTATTTTGGGGGTAGCATATATGTCCTATCAATAATTAAATTTCGTTTATCTATTATTGCAAACTACAATTCGTTACATGGACTTGTGTGTTTATTTGCTTACTTGCTCAAAGACTAATTGCTCATGGTTTCCTCAATAAGTATGATCATACGCCCCCCTATGCACTCAGGACCTCGATGTTATGAGTGGAATAGGGACCCCCGATCCGAGTACATTTGGTTGTTACCGAATGGAAAGGACATTGTTTGCGATTACTACACCAAGTTTCATGGAATTGTATGGTTTTTATGTACCTGTATCAAACTTGTGTGAACTCACCAACTATTCAATTAGTTGACTTTATTTTATATATATGCTACAGGTACTTACATTAGAGGATGAAATAGCGAAAGACACTAAAAGTTAGGATTATTTAAAGAATAAACAAGAAGATGTGTTTTATTGTTTTTCCTTTATATTTGTCTTATTGAATAACTTGTGTACTTGGGATTTGAATTAATTAATGATATTATTGTCAGTTAATAGTCTCACATGTGTTTTGAGCAATCTGTACGTCACACCCGGGCGTATTCCGCTAAAGCCGGGGTGTTACACCGAGTGCTTCAAGCAATGATGCCGAAGAAGGCGTAGGTTCCTCAAAAGGAACATTGGAGATCATGACGACATCGTCATCATCATCCACGGCATCTCTTACGGCGGCGTCTATCGGAGACGCAACCGTCTCCCCAACTCTGCGTTGTACGCCCCTACTACTGCACTTAGGAAGGCGCATAACGTTAGATATTCTACCTGAAAAAGAAAATGAGAGGTTAGCAAGATAACCAAATAAAAAGCAAAATGATAAAAACAGTTGAACCTACCACTCTGAAGGGTAATTGAGCTAGGAGGTGGCAGCGGTCGCGATACAGGTGATCGCCCCATAGGAAGAGGAAACACAAAGTTTCGAGCAGTACGAGCAAGGATTGACTCCTCGCGGGGACCTAACTCCCTCCGCCCCAGCATTTTAACGCCCTCAGGCGCAGGCTGCAAAAGGAGCATGTGGTCGTCCACCTCTGAAAGAAAAACAAGTTAAAACATCGCAAAAACAAAACACACTTCGGAGCAAAAAATAAAAACGACGCTAACCTTGACCACCGTTAAGAATAATGGGCACAAACGCCGCATCATCCCAAATGCGGCTCATGCCGAACAGCACCAACGCGCGCTCCGAATATTGACGGAGTGGAGAGAGGCTGGACCGCAAAGTGTTAAACCAATCGGAACCGGTATAAGGAGCCACTTTCGGCTCAGGAAGCTCTTTCCATACGTAAAGAACATAGGATGTGGAACCACGCGCGCGGAGAAATAGAAGAACACACTCTTCCACTCATGCAAACTCGATGGTGCATCTAAGGCGATAGCCTTGGCACCGGGGCGAGATAACCTGTCAGCCGTCGGAGTAATACCGGGGCAATGATAGGTATATTTGAAATGGAGAAGACGAGCTATCCTGAATGGATGAATCTGGCTAAGATGCTGCCCAAACACACCTAGAACGTCCACTAAAAACCGGGTAAGGGGCAACCGGAAGTTGCCCAAAAAGAAGTACTCCCGGTACACGGCAATCTTGCCGGTGGGAGCCTCACGAGCTGTCTTGCCGTAGACAGGCAACTCAGGCTCATACTCAGGGCTGATGTTACAGACCCTGGCCACATTGTTAAAGTCGTCGGCAGACATACGACAACCGACGAACTCCATGGTATTATTCTTCTTAGTCTTGGAGGTTTGTGAAGATTCAGCCATAAAATAAAGAAGGCTTGGAGGAAGGAAAACAGTGAGAAATGATGCTTAAATGGTGTAACCTCCCCCTATTTATACTAATCGCAGTTAATGAGGGAGGGGGGATACAAAAAGGACAATTAACGCGTGGCCCAATAAGAAAACACCACGATCACAAGATGGCAGAGGATATGTGTTACAGCTGGGCGCGTCCGCCCACTCGCCTGACACAGGCAGAAAGCCTGCAGAGCAGAGCAACCGTCGTCAAACTGTCACGTCCAGCAGTCGTTTCACTGACTTGCATTTAATTCACTCATCCACGCCAAATCACACGTCATCCATATAAAAGGAAGCAAAAATGATAAGTGTTGGCCAAAATAGGCCACGCCAGGGAATGATTTAAAATAAATCACCCGCCAAAACAGGCTCCACCAGGGAGTGATTTAAGATAAATCACCCGCCAAAACGGGCTCCGCCAGGGAATGATTTAAGATAAATCACCCGCCAAAACGGGCTCCGTCAGGGAATGATTTAAGATAAATCACCCGCCAAAACGGGCTCCGTCAGGGAATGATTTAAGATAAATCACCCGCCAAAACGGGCTCCGTCAGGGAATGATTTAAGATAAATCATCCGCCAAAACGGGCTCCGCAAGGGAATGATTTAAGATAAATCACCCGCCGAAACGGGCTCCGCCAGGGAATGATTTAAGATAAATCACCCGCCAAAACGGGCTCCGTCAGGGAACGACTTAAGATAAATCATCCGCCAAAACGGGCTCCGCAAGGGAATGATTTAAGATAAATCACCCGCCAAAGTGGGCTCCGCCAGGGAAAGATTAAGATAAATCACCCGCCAAAACAGGCTCCGCAAGGGAACGACTTAAGATAAATCACCTGCCAAAACGGGCTCCGCCAGGAATTGATTTAAGATAAACCACCCGCCAAAACGGCTCCGCCAAGAAATTATTTAAGATAAACCACCCGCCAAAACGGGCTCCGCCAGGGAATGATTTAAGATAAATCACCCGCCAAAACAGGCTCCGCAAGGGAATGATTTAAGATAAATCACCCGTCAAAATAGGCCCCGCCAGGGAATGATTTGAGATAAATCACCCGCCAAAATAGGCCACGACAGGGAATGATTTAAGATAAATCACCCGCCAAAACAGGCTCCACCAGGGAGTGATTTAAGATAAATCACCCGCCAAAATAGGCTTCGCCAGGGAATGATTTAAGATAAATCACCCGCCAAAACAGGCTACGCCATGAGATGATTTAAAATAAATCACCCACCAGAATAGGTTGCGACACGGGATGACTTACGATTAATGAAGTCACCCGCCCAATACGTGGAATTATCCACGAAAATAAACCAAACCAACAAGGAACATCAGCAAAAACCAAAAGCCCATGATAAGTCCACAACCCCCACTTCTTGAAAGAAGGATGACTATGGACTAGGGGGTCTTGTAGAGATAGGGTATGAAACCCACCATGTGACAGAGTATAACAATAACTACATACGTTGGGCGGAACACTGGGAACGCCGGGCGTAGTGCATGGCGCGAAGAGTTTAGTCCAATATAACTTTTCCTGGCACCTCGGGAATGGTAACACAAAGGCCTCACCAGCATGGGACAAAAAGATGATAACCCACATAGGGATAAACACCAAACCAATGAGGATTGGACAACACATAAAGGACGGTACAAACAGTACAACCACGTTCTTGTCAAAAGGCCATGATACCCACCAACTTCCACCAACCACCACGACCGCACGAATGGAGAATATTATTGGTGGAATATCTGACAAGGTGGTTGGTCACACTCTCTCTACTCCGGCTATAAATACCAGTAAACCTCCAAATGGTAAAGGATATACTTTCTCCTACTATCACCTATCAAATTATACATCATACTATCAAGTACTTATTCTCAAGCCGGAGTGTGGTTACGAGAGAATTCCCCCCCATTCCTCGTAACGAGCTCACTAGGGATGAGCATGGTACCGGACCGGTCCCGATTCCGAAAATCCCGATCTCGAAAATCCCTAATTCTTGGTACCGGTACCGGTACCGAAATATTCGGTTCGGTACCGGGACGGTACCGGGATTATAACGGAACCGGTACCAGTACCGTACGGATCCCGAAGCTTAAAACTTTGGTACCGATTCAGTACCGGTCCCGATTTTGCTCATCCCTAGAGCTCACGGTGTTCTGTTTTGCAGGTTACACTTGTCTGCGCCAAGAAGGTTTTATAACCCCTCGTGTAGAATAATTAACCATTACCCTCGGACTAACGTGTTAGAACTTGAAGGGTGGATTCGTGTTTCTTCAATTACAACTTACAAGTTACCACGATTTACTTCCCATATATAATAAAACATCCGCTAAATATAAAAGAAAAACATATTTTAAATATAAAAATTAAATTGAATCAGACCTCCTTTTTGTTTTTCTTAATTACTAATTTTTTGCATTTTTAGGGTTCGTACCCATGACATCATATTTTAGACTTTAATCATCTTATCATGGCCACTAAAGTGAACGGACTTCTAATATACATCCTAATCAAAGTTGTTCTAGTAGTAGATTAAATTTGTTCTTAATTTTATTTGATAAGTACTGTTTAATAAAAAATTTTGTTATTAATTTACGTCTCGTCATCTTATAATGTATAAAAGAACTGCCTATAACTTTAAATGATTTGAGAACGAAGTCAGCCAACCACAATCATTCATCACTAAGTAGACGATTCTACCATCAAAAACAAGTTATGAAAATAAAATATCCAGTCATATAGCATAGCCTAAATCATACAAGTGAAAAGTGTACAAAAACTACTTGTTAGACGTTAACTGAATGATGAAGAAAAATATAAAGATAAAAATAAAGACTAGCGATTAATCGGATTACAATTTATATGCAATGTAATATTTAAATACACATATTAATACAAAGTTTTATTTATAAAATTTTCAATTTTAACCAAACAAAACTTAATCGACGACTAGCCAACCATATACCAACTAGGGAATAATCGACGTCTAAACAAGATTTTTACAACCATGACAAAAGGAAAATAAAAGAAATAATAAACATGATAGTGATTTATAAAACTATAAAAAATAAATTGGTTGTGGCTCAATGGTAGAGCACTCACTTTATTAGTGAGAGGTAAGGGGTTCAAACCTCACTATCACCAATTTATATGAGATATACAAGAGATGACCCTGGCTTGCCAGGGTTCGAGTCCTGATCTCACTCAGTTTTACCGGCTCCACGCTGTCGTGTCGTTTGGCGGGAGTGAGGGTCGGGTTTTATCCGGGGAATCTCACAATAGGTGGACCGCTAGGGGCCCCGTCCACCCCGACTTGTGGCCGGCTCGGGCTAACTTTAGCTAATAGTAACCATAAACGGAGTACCCGACGTTACTTAGTTGGTTATTCCAAAAAAATAAAACTATAAATAAAATCAAACATCACATTTACTACATTGAATAATATAATTTCTTTTGGTTCCACAACCACAAGTATTACAACGATTTACTTGCCATTTAACTATAAATTTCATTAAATACATATAATACATACTTTCCCATAAATAAAACAAAAACTAAACTAAATCATAATAACAAACCACAACACTACACAAAATATGACATCAATACTTAAAAAATAAAATTTGGAATGATAATATTTTCAATAAATAAAAACACGCAATATAAAGAAACATTCATTACAAAACCAATAATGCGTTGAAAACCGTTAAACCTGTAATATTTATTAAAGACGATCACTATCTTTTTTTTTCTTTTTTTTTTTTTATAATCTCGCTACATCTCATAGTAATAATATTCTACACACAATGTATATAATTTTGAACATAATATTGATTCAGAATATTCTTTATAATAAAATAAAATATAAAAAAAACAATAAAATCTTGTAACGTACGTTCGCCCAAAATTTGAACGCGTTAAATACCCTCTCTCACTCTCACTTTCCCGCTAGTCTCTAAAAATCTTTCTCTCTCATTAAATAAACCCACATATACATATACATACATATATATATATATATACTCTCTGTATCTATCTCTATATATCTATAGCGGTCACTCCTAAATCTTCGTTAGAGAAGAAAAAGGTTGGTTGAATTTCAATTCAAACCTATTTCAACGCCGATTAATTCTTTCGCATTGTTTTCCGCATCTTTATTATTATTATTATTATTATTTGACGGTTACTCACCTTTCATTCGTTACCTTTATTATTAATATTATTATTCATCATTTGTTTCTCAACGGATGGATCACTCCATTCATCGTAAGCTTCATCGTTTGATTGATTGGTTGAGTGTTAGTTCAGTACAGCTTGTGAACTTAGGGTTTGGATTTGCTGTTTATTATTGCTTTAATTGATTGACTGATTGATTCATTTATTAAAGAACTGTTTTTTTTTTGTAATTAGAATCGAATCGAATCTGTTAGGTTTGTAAATGTGGATTCTTGTATTAACCATTTTCTATGTGTCTTTAGTAAGCAAGCTTTCATCTTTTGATGTCGTTGATTGATTGATTCATTGCTGGTTCGGTAGACTTCTGATCTTAGGGTTTAGATTTTTTGTTTATTATTACTTTAATTGATTGATTGATTCTTTAAAGAACTAGTTTTTGATTACGAATCGAATCGAATTGGTTAGGGTTATAAATGTCGATGGTGCATTCGATTTGTTTGATTTGGTAATTTCGGGGTTTTTCCTTATAAGATGAACTTTAAGCTAGTTTCTGATTAGAAATCGAATCGGTTAAGTATATACGTTGTCGATGTGTTTGATTCGTTGATTTTAATTTGCGGCTTTTCCCTTATAAGGTGAGCTTTAAGCTAGTTTTGATCAGAAATCGAATCGAATCGGTTAAGTTAATAAATGTCGATGGTGCGTTCTATTTGTTTGATTTTAATTTGGGGGTTTTTTCTTATATAAATTGAATCGAATAGGTTAGGGTTATAGATGTCGATGATGTGTTCGATTCATTTGATTTGGTAATTTGGGGGTTTTTCCTTGTAAGGTGAACTTTAAACTAGTTTTTGATTAGAAATCGAATCGAATTGGTTATGTTTTAATGTTATCGGTGTGTTTGATTCGTTGATTTGGTTATTTTGGGGGGTTTTTTCCTTATAAGCCGAACTTTAAGCTAGTCATTTTATTAGAAATCGAATCCAATCGGTTACGGTTATAAACGTTGTCGATGTGTTTGCTTTGTTGATTTTAATTTGAGGGTTTTTTTTTCTTATAAGGTGAATTTTAAACTAGTTTTGATTAGAAATCGAATTGAATCGGTTACGTTTAAACGTTGTCGATGTGTTTGATTCATTGATTTTTAATTTGGGGTTTTTTTATCTTATAAAATGAACTTTAAACTAGTTTTTGATTAGCAATTGAATCGAATTGGTTGGGGTTATAAATGTCGATGGTGTGTTCGGATTTGGTAATTTGGGGTTTTTTTCCTTATAAGTTGAACTTTAGGTTTAATGTTTTATTGATTGTCAATTTGCAGGTTAATTTGAATATATAGATTGATAGATTGATTTGATGGCTGCTGCAAAGGAGGAGCAGCACACTTTTGATTTGACTAAAGAGGTTGGATTCACTTCCTGTTCATCGATCTCCGATAGTAGCTGTGATGCTAATACTCCAAGATCCATTTGCAGCCGCGTGTAAGCTTCTTGTTTTAAGTCAACTTTGACCAATATTTGAGCTGACTTCGTCCTTAGTTGTTTATAGATTGTTGATGTAGTTTTCTGTTTGTTTGTGCTTGTAGAAGTGGTGGTCAAACTAAACGGTCGTCACAAGCAGGCTGGACTGAAGAAGAGGTTAGTTGACAATCTTTTTTTGCTGTAAAAATAAGATATTTTGTCGATGTTTTGTGTGATAGTGTAGATTCTTGATGCAGGGTACTCTGTTTTATACCTCTTTAGCTACTTTAGACTTATGACGCAGGATATAATATTTTGTATAATTTGTTTGTAGGACTCTGTGTTAACTGATGTGGTGAAGAAGTACAATGGGAGAAACTGGAAGAAAATAGGTTAGCTTGCAAATTAAACTTGTACTCTGTTTCAACTATTACATTCTGCAAATGTTACCTAATTGATAATATTTATAAATTTCATCTTACCGTATGTTTTTTTTTTTGTTTTTTCTTTTGTCTTGTGAAGCTGAATCGATTCCAGGGCGGTCAGATGTTCAATGCCTGCATCGTTGGCAAAAGGTTCTTAATCCTGAGCTTGTTAAAGGACCTTGGACCAAAGAGGTATCCCTTTTATTGTCTTTTCTAAAATATCACTTACTGTTTTACTTAATGTATTTGTTCTGTAACACATGTTTAATGAAACAGTAATATACTTTATATCTAAACCTCTTTTCAGGAGGATGATCGTATTAAAGAATTGGTTGAAAAACATGGTTGTAAGAAATGGTCACTCATTGCAAAACATTTGACCGGTCGAATTGGCAAGCAATGCCGAGAGAGGTAAATCCATTGTTTGTTTACATAATATTTACATGTGTAATTTCTTTAGTGTCAAATAATTTAGACATACTATACGGTTTTCAGGTGGCACAACCATTTAGATCCTGCAATAAAGAAAGAGGCATGGACCGACGAGGAAGAGTCAACTCTTGCATATTATCACCACATATGTGGCAACAAATGGGCAGAAATCGCAAGATTCTTACCTGGAAGGTACAAAGAAACCATCTTTATCGTCAAAATGTTAATAAAGCACTAAACTACCATCCCATTAATGTTAAATTTTGTTAATAGGACCGACAATGCAATTAAGAATCACTGGAATAGCACAAAGAGAAGATTAGATCTAAACATGCCACCTGCTTTTCCTAGTAAAATTACATCCCCTGAAGTTACTGTAGTTATTAAGAGAACCAGTAATTGCTCAACAAATTTGGCTCTTGGAAATAGCAACGGTTCAACCGATTTGACCAGTGATGACTGTTTAGGGTTTACCAGATATTCAAAAATCCAAAAAGTTGAACCATCATCATCTCCTGATAGTTCGTTCTTAACTCTATCGATTAGCACTCAGACAGTTGACAAACAGTCGGTTTATGAAACACCTCCAAATCGCTCGGTGTGTTACCAGCCGCCAAATGGTCAAACAGTCAACAAGTCAAAGCAGTCAAATGGTCAATCTTCCTGCTCTACTCCACCTGATCTTGCATTAAGCATCTCTATCAACAGTAGCAGTCCTGAATCTATATTGAGGAACTCGGGTTTGACTTACAAGAACACACCTTCAATCATACGAAAAAGAACTCCTAGCAAGACGGCTGTTCAACCGACTTTAGGAAGGCGTTTGGATTACATGTTTGACGCAGAGTGTGACAAAACCGTTGTCAGATGTTGCACCCCGGGCTCGGTTACTCCTTCCTCAAAAACAAATGTCATGTTGACTCCTTGATTTTGTTCAGTTAGTAAGTTCATCTTACAAATTATCAAATTCTTTCTTTGTTCATGACTTTCATGGTTTGAGTATGTTATTATTGTGCAGACATAAAAAAATCTCTCAAGAAAATGGTCACATATTATATATATATAATATAGCAAAGATATCTTATGATGGTGCAATGGAAGATTGGAAGTTGCTAGCTTGACGGAAATTCGGGCGATAAAAATGACTTGTTTTGTTGGCTTGATACTTGATAGGCTGGATGTTGGTTTCAATCTCAAAACTTCATATACTTTAATAATGGCATCATACTTTTTTATGTGAATACTTGTTTTTAAGTCTTTGTAAGACAGTTTTGTTTTTTGATTTGCAGATGTTTTTTGATTATATGGTATTAATAATGAGTGGTTGTGTTGCTAGATTAAGTGCAGGGTACAATATGTTTTTGCAGATTTAAAACACAATATCATATTTTAGAGATTATATATACTGGTGTTTAATCTAGACCAGTTTCATTCATTCATGGTTATTCATAAAATTTTGGGATTTTTTCTTTTCATATGTATAAAGTATAAACTGTTCCCAACATGTATTAGAATTAGAATTTGTATATGTGTATTTGTAAAATTTACTGTCGGTGGGATTTTACTGGGTATGATTGATTGATTGATTGTATTTGTAAAATTTTATTTATAGTTGTATGTTTATTGAAAAAGTGAGATGTATTCGAAATAGATAATTCCTGAGTTATCAATTACTATTTAACAGTTATCTATTTCAAACAACATTTTGATTGTTATTTTTTAAAAATTACTATTTAACTAAAAATCATTTATAAAAAATATTTTCAAAATTACTATTTTTATAAAAGTATTTTTAAATTACTATTTAATAGTTATTTTCTAACCGTTGACTTAATGTAAAAAGTTACATAACTTGGTTATTATTTCACGAATTTGTTTTCTTCACTGATACCTCATACTAATTAGTTACCTATATAAAAAGAATTGTAAAAAATGATTGCAATGGAGTGAAGTTTTCTTCATTTTTTTTTGTGTCTTGTTTTTATTCCTACATCTAAAACATACACAGAAACCGGTTTCTAACCGGTTTGTACTCAATTTCGTAACCGGTTACTAACCGGTCCAATCCTAACTGGTTACTAACCGATCCTAACCGTCGGTTATTAACCGGTTTATATTATTGATTTCAAAACCAGTTAACCGAACCGGTTAACCGATTTTTTATTATTATTTTATTAAAAATCGGGTTTTTCCTGGTTATTAACCAGTTAACCGGTCCGATCTAACAGGTCAAAACCGGTTACTACCCGACCCGAAAACCGGTATAACTGGTTAATTCTCGTAAAAACCCGGTTAGCATATTAACCGGTTAACCGATTTGTGCACCTCTAAGCTAGGCTATCCTTTATCATTCGATATGCTCTCTACATATAAATAACCTACACTCTGCATGCCTATCAAAACATAAGAAACAAACCACACTCCTTCGTTCGCTACGGTTTGAAATTTTGAAACCGACCAACCGAAAGTAAAACAACCAATCGTGAAACCAGACCAACTATTTGTTTAAACATTTTATAGTTTTAAACCTAACCATAAACACTCATAGTCGTTACGTGATTAATAATGTCTGCGTTCGAACACCCACAACATCACACAATCACCCTTCTAGTTAATATTAAGGTGTCGGTACCATACGACCAACGACCTGTTTAAACTATTATTATTATTATTATTATTATTATTATTATGACTTTTCTAGATTTTCCAACACAGTGTTTCCACGAGACGTGTTTTGTTTTAAATATCTTTTCAAGCAGCTCTCATTTGTTTACTTCAACCACCAAGAATCTTCTAGATAGATAGTTAACTTCCATCTTCTCCGGCCAAATCTCACCGTTATATCTGCTAGAAAACATAACGCTTCAGGTAACAATATTATTACGTACATCACTTATTGATATATCCACTTTTTTTTTGTCTTATGTTTCGATGTAATCACTATTTTTTATTTTTAATATATTCCACCTTTTGTAAAAAGAAAACCGTTACAAATATGTTCACTTTAGTTTTAACTCATTGAGCTTAAGTTTTTGTTAACATGATTTAATATGAGATATTATTCTTACTTTATTATTATATGTTATGCATTGAGTTGCTATAGGCAGTGATGGCGATGGAAAAAACTCCATTTTTGACTAAAACATATCAACTCGTTGACGATCCGTCGTCGAATGAAATGGTTTCGTGGAACGATCATGGGAATGCGTTCGTCGTATGGAGACCGGATGAATTTGCTAGAGATTTGCTTCCGAAATACTTCAAACACAACAACTTCTCTAGCTTTATTCGTCAGCTTAACACTTACGTAAGAGCATTCACGTCCTATTCTCTATCTTTATATATTTACATGTATTCTATAAAATTTGTTTGGTATGTTAAAAACTTGTATCATATTCTCATTTGTCGTATTCATAATAATTTATTTGATCATTTTACACTTTTTCATAGACTTATATTAAATTATAAAGGATTGACTATACAAATTAGATGTCTTTTTTATTTTTACTATTTTCTATATATTTTAAAGATAAATCGATTTTAGAGAAGAGGATATGAATACTCATAAAACAATGGCTAATTGATTCACATTAATTGAATACGAGTTGTATGTTGTTACAGACACAACCTATACAGGATAACTCAACACAAAAGACGAGTCTAGTGATTTATATTATGACACACACAAATACTAGATAAAAGTATCGACACACAAAAATAAAGAATAAAATAAAGTTTTGTTATTTTATCCATTATTTGTGTCTTGTAGACTCTAGGTAGGTGGAGAGTTCATTTAGTTTATAAATCTCATATTTGTTACCAATGTAATTAATTTGGGACAAGTCTTATATCTTGTAATTGTTTTAATCCTAACACGTTTACTGTTGATTTTTCCTGGTATTTGCGTTTTTAATTTAGGGGTTTAGGAAAATCATATCCGATCGATTGGAATTCGCCAAAGATTACTTCATCAGAGGTGAAAAATCTCTCCTTCTAGAGATTCATCGTCGAAAAATTGCATCCACATCACCCGCACAAGCAATAATAACCGGAATTCCCATCTCAACATCTTTTAAAAATTCAAGTGAAGAAGTTGGTGGATTATCAAACTCACCAACAATTGCTACATGTACCGTAAGAACAGATCTCTACAAAGAAAACGAACGATTAAAAGAACATAACTCTAGCTTGCGATGTGAACTCGATCATCCAAGAAGTATGTGTTGTAACGTTGTTGCTATGTTGTCTAATGTTAATGCAACTCAACCCGAGTTAGGTGTTGCTAGTGGTCCAATGGCGGAAGATGAGACGTGCCCGCGGTTGTTTGGGGTGTCGATAGGTGTGAAACGCGAGAGAGGGTCCGTCAAAGAACAAGAACAAGAACAAGATGATTGATTAGATGCAAGAACAAACATGAATTTAAATTCAAACTTGTACTTTATTATTGTGTATTAATTTTGGTCGTTGATGTACAAAGTGTCAAACCATTTGGCAAAAAGCATATATTAGATGAAATAGACTATAAATGAAAAAACAAGTAGCCAACAATATTTATGAAGGTGTTAGTTTTATTTTCTAATGATAAAATAAGTGCTTTAGATATATAGTTTTTTTTGCTTTATTTCTGAAGATTCATAGGTTTAAAGTTATATGTAGTGATAAAATATAACAAAAATTACATAAGTTGTGTTTTCTTTTGTGGGTTTCCTCTTGATTACTAATTCTAAACCAAAAATAGTATATTTTGTACATATTTCTTTCGAAAATTAATATACTTTTGTACATATTGTTTTCGGAATGAAAGTGGAAAATAAAAATGGATTTATTATGAATCATTTGTAAGGGAATACGAAAATAGATAATGTTATTGTGCAACAATGACAAGCATAATAAAAAAGTGTTTGGTTGATCAACATAATGGAATTAACGATTATACAAAAAATCATATTATCTTAAACACATAAAAACCAATCCTTTGCATCCATCTGTTTTTTATTCATTTATTTATTATATTTTCCTTTCATTCCTCTCTTTTCACCCTACTTTCTCAACACCACCACCATGCAATCACCTGACCACAAACTTCGTCACCACCACCACCACCGACATCGCCGCCATCGCCATCACAACCAAACAGGGCCTTTTATGAAGTGATCACGGAGGAAACAATGGTTGTAGTGAAGTGTAGAGGTGGTTGAAGATGGGAAATGTGGAAAATTTGGTAAAGAGTGAGATATATTAAACTTTTAAATTATCTTTTAATACAATTTCAACTTCTGTGTCGGCCACATGATTTATGAATGCGACTTAGCATTGTAAAAGTCAATAATTTTAAGGAAAATGAGAAGGGTATAACATTAACAAAGTAACAAACACAATGAAATAAATTATTTTTGTCTCAATTTTTTTTTTGCTAGGCTTATATGTGCTACTGTGCAAGGGTTTTATTATGGGCCAGTTTTGATATAATCGGTTATTGGGCTTGGGTTAATGGAGCTTAAATCTGAGTTTGGGTTTTAGTATTTGGATGTAGGCCGTACAACTATTTTGGGCTAAGTCCAACAGGCTCACACTTATTTGATCAGCCCATTAAAGTAAAGTATGCTTTTCCATGTAATCAAAAGTTTTGTTTGTTTATTTCCCTTTATTTGTTTTAAGTCTATAAATAGGTAAACTTGTTTAATGTTTTAAAAACAATTAAATCAGAAAATGAGTCTTAAAGTTGCCACCTTCCTTTATTTAGTTGGGAGATTTACCATCTTAAATTCTTCTATATTATTCCGAATGGGTGAATTATTGGTTCCCATGAAGTACCAACTATAATGTTCGACTTCTTCATGCATGCATCCATATTTTCTTCTTTGTTTCTTCTTTAATCTGGCATAATCGTATCGGTGCAACTACCGACTCCGTCATTTCTTTCTGCCACCGCACTTTCAACTCATGAGATCAGCATGAATTGTCTGGAAAAATGGGTACCGAATATTGTGTTGAATCTATTGGTACCATATCGATACTTATTACAAAAGTTCTATCTTTATATGGTATCGCTAGTGTACCGACACTGGTACAAAAAATATTGCTATTGTATCACCACTAGTACATAAGATTACACCATTATTGAGTTATTACATATATTAGAGTTAATTAATATCTAAGTTCGGAGGAAAACAATTGTGAGAATTAACCAAAAGATGACAAGTGTCCATAGTTATTTTATTTTATTAGAATAAGAATATATATATATATATATATATATATATATATATATTGTGTAAGGAGGGTGGGGTTAAAATAAAAAGTGGAGTGTGTCTAAGAAGTGTAAGAAGTAATTTGATGCGTTGGATATGTGGATCTGATGGTGCATATGGAAAGTGTGTTTATTGTGCGGTGTGTTTTATTTCAGTTGAGGTGTGTTTATTGTGCGGTGTGTTTTATTAGATCTAATGGTGAAAACACACTTTCTACACTTTTTAGGAAAAATCTACTTCTTATTTTAACCTTGCTCTGTGTAAGGATCCTAAAAGAACCATTTGAAAATTGAGACTTTTGAGAACCATTTTGGACCACTAAACAAACCTCTGAAAAATATTTAAAAAAATTATAAGACAAAAAAAACAAAAATTTTAAAAAAGTAAAAAAAAAAACAAATTCTTATATTTCATTCGGGTTTCAATAAAAAAAACATTCGTATTATACACATGTGTATAATTTCATTTAATATCTAGTTACGTAATGTACACATATGTACATTATCATTTACCTTAAGTTGTACATATGTGTATAATAAAAAAACGTGTATGTACATATATGTACATATTATTTGTATATGCATGTATAATTTAGCTAAACCGAGATGGTTTTTTCTTTTCTTTTATTTTTATGAAACTGGGATGATAAATAAGCATTTTTATATTTTTTTACTTTTTTTATTTTTGCGTTTTTTTGTTTTATGATTTTTCTTAATTTTGGGTTTTTTGTAGTCTAAAATGGTTCTCAAAGTTCTCAATTTCAAAATAGTTCTCACATGATCCCGATAATATATATATATATATACATATAACTTTGTTTATAAAGGATAAAAATATTTCTAAACTAATGATAGTAAAACATAACAAAATGACAAAAGTAAAATAAAAAGAGTTTAAATCGTATTAATGTAAAACTTGAAGAAAAGAAATACGTTGAACAAAAATAGAGGGGATGGTTGTATGTTTAGCAACATCCAAATCCAAATTATAAATATGGACGGCAAAACATGTAGGTTTTTTTTATAAGATGACATGTAATTAAATAGATATAGAAATTTAAAGAAGGTTTTTTCTTATACACATGTATAGTGTGGAAATCTGGAAGCAACATGGAAAGTTGGAAACTAATCAAATATCCATAATTAGCTCACATCTTGAAACATTCATCCACTAAGGAAACTACTCCCACACTCTCCCGGCACCTCCCTAGAACCACCACCACCACCACCACCACCGTCATCTCCACCATATATATATATACATATATATACATATATCTCCTCCCATATCCCATCAACAATATATATATTAACTAATTCACCAATGGAGATCACCATAATATCAGCTCAAGGTCTCAAGAACTCATCACTCTTCTCTCAACATATCAAACCCTTCATAACCCTCACCACCACCCCACCACCCTCCTCCTGCCACGTGTACACCACCACGGTGGACCATGAAGGTGGTGTCAATCCCACATGGGGTGACAAGTTTGATCTTTCCAATATTATTAATGCTAGCTTCTTCTACAATAAAAGTTCCTACATTTATTTGCAAGTGTACACCTATAGGTACTTCTTGTTGGGTCCTAGGTTACTAGGGTGGTGTGGGATTCCGGCTAGTGATATTGTCGATGGGTTTTCGCCCGTTGGGACGGTGAGGAGGTTGAGTTATAGGTTGAGGAAGAAAGATGGGTCAAGGGGGAATGGTGTGGTTAATGTGGTGGTCAAGTTGGAGAGTTCAATTTTTCAAGGACAAAGGCGAGTGGATTCTGATGTGGCAGATATGAGGTTTGGACGGGTGGCTGTTGGGATTCCGGTGAGGTCTCCGGCGGGCGGTTGGTGATCAAGGGAGTTTGATAGTGTAATTTGTTAAAGAATATAAGATATGATAGTCTATGTGATTATATTTTTGGTTTGTTTTGATAGTATTAATATTATATATATAGTACTAGAGAGTGATTAAGAGCACCCGGGCACCAAAACCTAATGTCCGGGTCTACGTGGCATCGGCGGATTTGAGGGAAACGTACATACCACGTTGTAAGCCTAAAGTCGGTATGGGAGGCCTGGGACTGCAAACGAGCAAGCAGACAACTAAAGTGGAACCATTCTCTCACAAACAATATTACGTGTATATATTTTTAATATGGTTTGTGGTGGTTCGTTGTTATGGATGAAAATGTTTGTTTCTTAGGGTTGTTTGGAATCTGATGTAAACCCAATGTTACATTTTTTGAACGTTTGTTGTTGTGAGTGTTCTAAGAATTGCTTTTGAATGTGATATATGTATGTAATAAATATGTGAATTTATGTATGATATTTAGGGGGGTGTAGATTGTATATTTTAGTACTTAGTTATTTTTATAGGAAAAAAAATAGATTAACTAAACAAATGTTTAAACAATTGTGTATGTTTGGTTACATAGGTATTTGTCGAGGTTCGATTTTCACAAATGATTATATTCTATAAATTCAAATTTGTCATACAAATTGATTATAATAAGCTCACGATATAGAGTAGTGGTGACTTGGTCTTCTAATCCAAATGTGTTTGAGGGTTCCGTGTCGTTATAAAATCAATAATATCAAAGGGTTAGTTTCAAACCAACAAAATCCATTAACAATTACCACTTGCCAAAAAAAAGTATGCAAGAAGTAATGCTAAAAATTAACATTTTGATAATCAAATGAAATACGCCCTGCTTGCGGTGCACGCATATAATGTATATATGTGTGAACCCTCAGGTGGGCAAAAGCGAAATTGCGCTAATTTTGACGTTATTTTACCAATATCGTGAAAATAACGTTAAAAGTGGCGGAAGGTTAATCAGGCATCATGTGGTGGCGTTGATAGCCGAAAGACAAGGGTACATGCACCAATCGGTCGGTGTCCCGATGGTTCAGTGTTATGTGTCTTATGTCCAAGGCTTGATGCAAAACTACTATCGAGCCGAGGGTCTCACCGGAAGCAGCCTCTCTATCCCTATGGGGTAGAGGTAAGGCTGTCTACATCTTACCCTCCTCAGACTCTACTATAGCTTTACTATTGGTGGGATATACTGAGTACGATGATGATGATGATAATCAAATGAAACAATATTTTATCTATATCTATCAAGTGACAAGAACCATTGAAGAAAAACTTAATAGACTTGTATAGTCGTATTAGATAATTGTGTACTTTTTTCATATTCTTAGACTAAGTTTTTCTATGTTCATTAATTATATATTCACTAGAGTGGACTGATTAAGGAAATATATATATTAAGATAAGATTAAAGATATAAATACAAATGGAATACAACAAAATATAAAGATATCATTAGTTGATGTAAAAATGACAGACAATATTGTGGAATATGTGAAGAACAAGACAAACCACCGTCTTTACTCCTCAAATGTTCCACACTCACGACCCCACTTTACAAGCCAAACGGATATCGATCATAAAACTTTTAACTAATTTAATCTTTTTGTAATTATTATTATTCTTCCTGTTATAAAGTAGCATTTAGTCAAAATATTCATCCACCTTTGTTATATAGAACATGTCTAGTAATTATTGTACACAAATTTCTTTTGTATACATGGAATTTTTGAAATTAATTTGATTAGTAGTGATCAGAAACATTATCCAAATGCCTTAACATTCAATTGTTTTTTATGTAATATAAGACATTAATATTTAATAGTAAATGATACTATGGGTAGGATAGCATATATTCACTTGACTTGGTCAGAACATCTTGAAGATCATGCATGTGGGATATATTTTAGCACTAAATATAAAGCTTTAAACTAAAGTCAAGAAAAGGACATGCTTAGAGGAAACTAACTTTTATTTTCCATCTACCATTCAATTATCTAATAATATATATACTAAAAGAAGAAAAAGAAAAAGAAACCCTAATATTATTCATCAAAGTTATCATATGAAAGATGTCAGAAATGCTAAATCTCATTTTATTAATTCCAAATCACAAGTGTTTTACCCAAGAACAAATACAAAGAATGAACGGATAGAAGCATCAATAAGAACTCAAATCGACAATATGTGATGACCGAAATCAGAAACAACATGAAGTAACAAAGAACAAGCAAGAGTCATCACTCAGACGAAACCATAGATAAACAAATCAGAACGATGATTATAAGAACCCTCCAGCAAGACGAACGAGAATATCACACTGAGAACTATGAAGATCCAAATCAGGAGCTAATTCTCAAATGTTAGGAATTACTATTATCTCGAAAACAAGAGATTTTAAGACATATGACTAAAAATGAGCGGTTGTAAATTGTAAGTCTGTAACACATCCATCCCATAAAGTTCCAAACTTAACATATCATGTTTTAAGTAGTTCAAATGGATAGGCCCAACATCTTTTCATCTCCAGCCCGGCTAGCTATTGTACAAGCTCATCAGCTAGTAGCGAGTAGCGACCAACTCCAAGCCTAGTTGCCAAAATGCCAATTATCCAACCCTCATCAACAACAAAAGAGCAATGAACCATAGCTAAAAACATATAGTATTTTAATTACACAATATTTTAATTATACGAATTGAACTTAGATAGATGTCAAAAAAATGAACTAGCCATTCACAGTCAAGAAAAAGAAAAAGGTAACTGAATTTTAATAATACAAAGTTGACATATTGACTGATAATAATTTATGTTGATATTTGGTCCGTGACAGTCCTAACTTTCACTTTAGTTGTTAAGGGTAATCCCGGTAGTCAAATTAAGAGTATGGATTTTATCAACCAATGTGTTCAAATTATGAGTATGGATTTTATCAACCAATGTGTTAGACTTTGTATTATTAAAATCCATTTTTTTTAAGGAAAAGAAAAATAAAATCCTTTTTATGGGCATGAGTTAATTGATGGGTTCGCTTTGCAAGCCTTACTTTTAGCCCATATAAATGGCCCGATATTTCATTTAATTAAGCCCATTCCACCTAATTGTAGTTCACTCAATGTAGAGGTGTATTTTTAGGAACCGGAACCGCGTAGGAACCAGTTCTGGGTATTGTCAACAAAAGTCAAAACCAAGTCAGGTAGGAACCGGTTTAGGGTATAGTCGGTATTTGACTTTGACTGGGTTTTTATCAGGTTTTTCGGGTTTCGGGTCGGGTTGGGTTTTGACTGGGTAAAGGTGAAACCGGTTCCGGCGGGTCCAGTTATAGGGAGAAATCCAATACCAGATCGTACCCACGGGTCAGGTCTGAAACCGAGTATTTCCAATTCAAATTGCACACTTCCCGTTTTCTTCTTGTATTATTTAATCTAAAGAAAATGATAAAGTGAGCCCAATGCAACCGAAAAAAGCCTATGATATCACCTATCAAATATCAAATACTCTGCTATAATGAGAAAACATACACAAACTGGTTCCTAGGAAGGTTGACCTAGGGTGTCCCCGTTGGTGTGTTGACCTCACTGGGGTGTCCCCGTTGGTGGGGCTGAGAGACAGTGGCTTCGTACCGGGACTGGCGGTTTTGAGAGCGGAGTCTAGGAAGGTTGCTAAGCATGAGACATCGTGTTTGGAGAATCAACACGTGTTCATTCCATTTGCCTTCGACACTTATTGGATCCCTAGCTCCCGAGGCGGTTCGCTTCTTGGAGCGGGTGCAGAAGGTGGTCCACAGCAACTCGCAGAGCCCGAGGAACCAAGGATTTATATTTAGTAGAATAGGCTTTGCGATTTAAAAGGGGATAGCGGCGCAGCTTGTTGCTCGCTTACCCATTATCCAGATGTAGTTCGGTTTGTGTTATATATAAAAGGATCAAAGAATATAAAAAAAAAATACAAAAACTGATGCATACAACTTTAACACGAGTATTTCACTTAGCTTACGGTTTCTCAAGAATCGTGATTTATGAACCCAAAAAAATAAACCTAACACGCGACAAACTGAATTTAACAAAAGCACACGAGAATCAAGAGCGGTTTGATACAAGTAACACTAATGATCTTACTATGCCTCCTCAGAGCCATGAGTGAGGTTCTTGACAATGTTGTACTTGCACAGAGGGCATGTTGCATTGATGAAGAGCCACTTGTCTATGCAGCTGCAATGAAAATGGTGAGAACATGGAAGCTCGGCTTCATCGTCGTAGGCCGAGAGGCATATGCAACACTCTTACATGTTTATCATTAATATTATATGTTAAGTTATTGCTAAAGCGGGTAATCTTGACCCGTTGACTTGTAAATTAGTCAACTATCTAAAATAATGACCCATTTTAACATGAACCAGTTTCACAGTCCATTCACTACCCATCTTAAGAGGCTAGTTAAAAACTAAAACGAGCAAAAGTAATACCTATATTTGTTTCTAATAAAAGTGAATTGCGGTTTTCATCCCTGTGATTTATCCAAATATGCGGTTTTAGTCCAATAGTTTCAAATTTGCGATTTTCGTCCCTGTGGTTTCATTTCACTTGCAATTAAACCTGAATTCACTAATCTCGTTAAGTTTGGTCGTTAAACTCATCAGTGTGCCCTTCACGTGAGGGGCAGTTTTGTCATTTTTCCCTCAAAATACAACCCAGCCCCTCACGTGAGGGGGCTTGCGAATTTGGATTATGGTTTATTTGAGGAAAAAAGGACAAAACTGCCCCTCAAGTGAGGAGCACGCTGATGGGTTTAACGGCGAAACTTAACGGAGTTAATGAATTCGGGTTTAATTGCAAGTGAAATGAAACCACATGGACGAAAATCGCAAATTTGAAACTATTGGACTAAAACCGCAGATTTGGATAAACCACAGGGATGACAACCGCAATTCACTCTTCTAATAAATAAACTGATTTTTAAGCAAGCACATTAATTTCACTTTCACATATCCAACTCCATATTCAAAGTTTATTTTGACTACACCAGTTGGAAACAAACCACGCACTTTTTTTTATTTCGATTTTAGCAACCTAACATAAAAATTAGTCTCAAAACGAAAACTTACTTAAAACTAATTACTAAATTAAACAACCAATCTCACATCATATGCGATATGAAATGCAAAGAATGCTTATGTAGAGAATAAAAAGTAAATTCATTAGCAAGTTTGAAAATGGTATTTAAAAAAAATGTTTTTAGAATATTCACTAGATGCACAAATAAGATGCTACGTCATCAGTTCTTAGAGAATAAGCGTAAAATACCTGTTGCTAGTTGAATAAAGCATTTGTTGCTACAACTGGTAAAACAAATGTAACTTGATTGCTAAAATCAACAAATGTCGGGTTAAACAAGCCAAAAAATAGCAACTTGCTTTCACTTTTTGTCCTAAGATGGTAATATAAATTTTTATTGCTAATATGGTGCATAATCTTTCACTTGGATGTGTTGTTAATTCATTACGAACATAGTTTTTTGCTAACAGATTAATTTGACACATGATGATGTTGCCTACAAGTGGCGTCCATGTGGCTTTTATTATTGCTAATACGGCCACAAAACTATTAAATTGTACAGATAACATCTAACTACAAAAGCGAAAACAGGCTGCCATTATATGACTTTAATACTAAAATGCAAATTAGTTCTGTTTCATGCAATGTGCGCCTTATTTGACTAAACCGATCTGATCAACGTTTCGAACCTAACAACATCTAATTAGTCAATAAATGCACACACGCAAGAGAGAGAGAGAGAAATCTTACAGCGTCTTCGGGCGACAGAACATGCCCAACCGGTGAGTCAGTCCCGCACTCGATCATTACTCCACCACACATCCCTTGTATCTCATCATCCGTCTTTCCACCGTTGTCACGCCTAAACGTGAACTTCGGCAACAACTCAATATCCTCTTTGGTTGCACCTTCCTATAACACATTATTTAGCAAACTCAAACACGCCACACGTGTAACAACTAACATATATGTATATAAGGGCGTCCGTAGTGGGGCGACAAACAACCAAAAAGGGGGCGATTTTTTTTTGAACACCCCCCCCCCCCCGGCGACAAAGAGGCAAAATGGGGGGGGGGGGATGAATTCTTGTCGCCTGTTTGTGTGTTTATGTGTATTATTATAATATATGTGTGTGTGATATATAGATATATATATATATATGTATATACATATAGGGCTACAACACCATTACACCTCTAAAACAAAAACCCACCCTTTGCTGACTAGGCGCCACATGGCGCAAGTCGCCCCATTTTGTCGCCCCTCCACTACACATAGCCTAACAAATCATAAACAAAGTTCCTTACCTGATCAGCAACGGCATACAAGACAGCAATAATACACGGAAGACAACAACAAACCGCAATACCAATAACACACGCAAGCGCCACACAAAACACAACAAAAAACACATCAAACGCCAAGAATATCACACAAAGCCTGCATGATCAAAAACATTCAAATCATGTGATCAGCGAACTTATACAAGACATTAAAACAAACGATAATTAAACATTTAACCGACCAATAAAGCTTAGGCGAATTCTGAGCCATCACTTGCCCACCCGACGAAATCCAATAAAACCCGAGAATCCACCACACGAACGAAAACATAGTATTCGCAGACTCCAAATACTTCGCCACACCACTACTTTCACTATTCGTCAAATTCGCCAATGTCACATACCGACTATGACCCGAACCCTGACCCGAACCCGAATTGCCCGCCCACCGTCTATTTTTATACTCACTCCACACACAAACCATATGCACAACACACTGAACCGCATACCCGACAAGCCAGACCCTAAGCCAGGCGGCGGGGGACTCGTTTCGGCTTAATATTAAAACGACAAGGGCGACGAAAACAAAGGCTAAATTCCAAAGGAGGTTAAGTATGACTACGGGTTTCGAATAGGCCCAATCGGTTTGTCTGTCCTCCAGCTGCTCAGCTGCGGTTTCTCTGACTAGCATCGATGGCTCGCGCATCATCCGGCGGCTGCTGGCTCGGCGTAGGAAGCGAGCCGCGTCGCGTAAGCTTTGGCGCCGGAGTGATCGCCGGCCACGGTCGTCGTCGTATAGCAATGGCGTGGTTACCGGGAGGAGCTGGAGCCAACATTATTATTCTTATTATTATTATGATTATTAATTAATAATTAAGAAATTAATAATAATAAGACCAGACCAAACCCTAATGGTTTAATGAAGATAAAACATAGGATCTTGATTACAGGTGGAATTGGAATTAATTGGATTCGAAAATTACGATGTTGGGAGTCTGACTGAAGACTATGTTGTTGTGTTTGGTTGTGTGAACTGTGAGGGTGGGACCCACCGGAAAACAAGAACTGATGATTTTGCGGGTAAATTGAGAAGTGAAGTGATTGTATTGTGTGTACTTTTGTTTTGATGATACATGTATCTCGTGTGTAACTTAACTGCATACGGTTGGGAAAAGCAGATAATATTAATGATCTCAATCAAGTCTATTGATACGGAAGAAAACTTAACGGTCTAAACTTTTTTATGAATTTCAAATTGATTTTTTATCAGAAGATTGACACGGGTTGATTGATGTAAAATTCAACTCGAAATAGTTAACGTCGTTAAGTTTTTCTTAACGAGGGATCATTAAAAGCAAAAAAAATTTGTCTGGAACTACCAGTGGCAATTAACTCAGTTGCGATTTAGATCGACCAATAGTCTTTAGTTGTGATTAAATTCAGTATTGCTTTATTTTATTCTGATTATTGTTCTTTCAAGACTTTATAATTTTAGATTCAGATTAATAATAATAATAATAATACAAAAGGAATCGAGCTTAAAGATTCTTAAAATATATAGTGAAAGCTATGGTGACTTTTAGTTTTTAGAATTTAGGAGATACATGTCCAGGGTGTTAAAACGTCAAGCTATTGATAAATTATGCAAAGTTAAATCGCTTGAAATTTATTGAAGCAAGCTTAAAAGAGCTCAAGCCTGAAAACAAATGTTAGATCAAAGGTTGTTGAGTAGATTTATATACTTATGATGTTTGCATTTATTGAAATAATGAGATCAATTGATCTATGAGTTTTGATAGCTAGACAAGATAGTAAAAGTGATGTTTAAGAGTTAATTAAAAGCTATTATTATACTTAATAATATAACATTTTTAGTTTAGTTCTTAGCTCTTATCATATAATTTCTGATCTTATTAAAATTCTATAATTTAATACTTGTAACGAGGCGTAATCAGTTGTTTTAAATGCATAGTTGATTTGGAATTTCTTTTTATAATATTTGATGGTGTTGACAAGTTCACGCTACAATGAAGATAATTTTAGAAGTCAGAGTTCTTGGATCAATCATCAGATATCAAGTAGTCAAGCTGTATGAGTTATTTATACTTCTGTATAAAGAATGATTATAAAATGTACGATCAATAATTGAAACTTTAGATAAAATACACTACGTATAAGTTTGTACAAAGAATAATAAATTGATTTTATAGATCAGTTTTAAAATAACTTGGTCTTTACTAATACACATTAAAAAAAGTTAGTACATAATTTTACTAACATTTTTTTTTTCAATTTAATCATATTCATATTATTTGCATTATGTTGCTAAGACTTGTTAGCTATTAAATAGCTTCAAAGTATATCAATTTCATAACATACATGAAAGTTGATAGATTAGTTACATTTACAATCTAATGCTAATGTTGAAACATCTGAATTAAAAAAGAAATAAACTAATTACAGAATTATGGTATCTTTTGGTTGAGCCAACATAATATTTCAATACCACAAACGCTTAGGTGTAGTGACAACAATAGAAATTATTTTGTGTTATGGATGTATGTGATATTCAAGTGGCGTGGTATATTTTTAGACGATGGTATAGCATGTTTTTGAAAGATGACATGACAAGCCCAGAAAAAACGAGAAATAAAGAGATTTTGAAGTTGTTTTAGTGTGAGCTGAATTGAACTTTCGTTTATATGCATGTCGTTGTGTGTATTTTCTTGTCCCAAAATTGTATTTTATTATTGGAACTTTATTTAATTTTTACGGTAATAATAATCCTTCAGACTTTCATACATAAAAACATGATGACACCTATAAATAATTTTTCTAAACCCGCCAATGATAGCTATGAACATTTGTAACATGTATTCTCATAACTCTCCTACAACATTTGGAAGACACCGATAAGCTGAACATAAGAAGCATTTTAATTAAACTTTAACATGAATAATTGTCAAAAGTTAAGGCATAACATGTGTATATGCTTACCACGCATAACATGTGAAATGTTTCTCATATGTTACACTTAAGCGTCAATTAGTTTCCCATATGCCATTACCTATGTTGGTATGTTGGAGTGTCAGGTCGATCTAATTTGAAAGTGGGTGAAAGAAGTTGGAACATCAATAAAATATCACCAATTAGGAATTTTATATTTTTATAAAGATTGACGGTGTTGGTCTGTTAGTACTGGTTTCACAGGTCATCCATCCCGATTATTCTTGCCTCCACATTCCACGTGTATATTGATGTTAATTTTAAACGACTTATATCAATTTTTTTACAAAATTTAGTATTTAATAACGAAAAGAACCATACGATTGTTCAACTAACACAACACACTTCTATCGAATTTGGTATTCTAAGAAAACGACATTTTATCACATATATAGTGTGTTATAACTAATTATCCGTCTCCCTTCTTATATTAAATATATATATTATAATTAAATGTTTACGTAAGAAACAAAATTTCTTAAAAGGTTTTAAGAAACTTTTGCTAATAAATTATTATTATATGATTAAATTTTTTACCAATAAGTTATATTTTAGAAAAAAAACTTCTAAAAAACAAATTGATTTTAATAATTCAAATCATGACTCATTGTCTGATAATAATCTTTATTGTTAGGGGGTGTTTGGTACAGAGAATGGAATTGCAGAGAAATGGAATAGAGAAATGGAATTGCAGAGAAAGGGAATTGGTCTGGAGAATGAGAATTGACTGTTCTGTTTGGTAGTACAGAGATTTCAGTAGAGAAATATAGCTGAGAATCATTTCTCTTGTTTGGTACATAGGAAATAAACAGAGAATTATATCAACTTTATCATTAGCACAAGTATTTTTTTCATAACAAATATTTATTAAAAAATAAAAAACATATAAAAAGATGCATAAATTCCAACCAAAATATGCATTGATCAAACCAATTCACATACAAAACATAGTTTTTAAGCAAAAAACATCAACCATAGTTAAAACCAATTCACATACAAAACATACTTCAACCATACACAACTATCCCATTGAACCGTCGGTATACAACTCGACCATCTCAATTTTCTCTTCTATTGTCAACGCAAGAAAAGAACGTCCTAGATCCACATCTTTACCAATCAAATGAGCTGCTTTGAACCGTTTTTTCGTAGTGATACCTGGTAAAGCTTTCAACTCATCACTAACCTTTTCATAGATTTCACGAGCCTCCATACCTTCTTTGCTAAGTTGTTCACCCACCATCTCCCCAAATCGAAGCAAAACTTCCTTGATATCTTTGCAAGACTCTCGATATATCTCATCTGCATCCGTGATTCTACCTCTTTTGCGCTTGCTTGTTACACTTCCTGTTAGAGGAACCAAACTTATATATGTCATTAAAATATGATATTATGGCTGCAAAAAGATATCATGTTGTTACTTTTGTTGCACGGCTTATTTCTTATCGAACGTGTCACCACAACGCCAACAAGTTTGGCTTCGGTTTTAAGGGCTGCACGTTGTAAGTTTTAAGAGGTCCATAGTCTAATTTTTCTGTTATAAGGGCTGCACGTTTGTAAGTTTTGAGTTAGTTTTCACTTAAACGGGTTGGTTTCTCTAGGGTTTTAAGGGCTGCACGTGAAGCCAACTGGTTCAGCTTTTGGTGCTCCGTTTTGCTGTGCAAGATTGACGGTGAAGCTGCAAATAGCCTTAGAACTGTGTTAATGTGGTGAGGGGTTTGCAATCACTACATATATTTCTGTCTCAATTCTCAAAACTAATTTTTAGCTTTTTAACTAATTTTGTAACTTAGCCTCCTGTTACATGCTGGTCCATTTGAAATATATGTGTAGTTAGCTTACATAATTGAAAAGAGACATATTTTGCATGTTCTCACAGTCAGTCATTACTGATTTTAGTTAATTAAGATCAAGTTCTATGCTCAAAACAATATAAAGTATAGTCCCTTTTCTACACTTCAAAGTTTCAATAAGAAACAAGCAGAGTTACTGGTAAAACATATAATACACATATGCTTTTAATGTAAAATGCACATGTAAAATATTTTTCTTAATTGTAACTCAGCAAGTCTCTGAAATAAGATTAGGAGGAAACTAGGGTCATATTAATTGTATTCAAAAGAACTAGAGTCATAGTTGAGAAGAACATGAAAATTTGAACCCAAAATGGTGATATTATTTGTTTTTTTAATCTAAATAAGGTTTTTTTTTTGGGTTGCAGGTGGATTATGCCTGCACCCCTGAAGAAGTGCAACAGCATTTTCAGTCTTCGGTTTTAAGGGTTACCAAAGTGCCGGTTCGGATGCTTTTTAACACACGGTTTATAGGTATCTTTCAGGTCTGATTTATACCAAGTTCAGGGTTCAAAATAAACACGTTTAACTTACAGCTTTCTGTTTTAAAATCAATATTTTCTGTTTCGTAGTTTTAGTTATATACCTGTCATATTTTTATTCCAAGAATGCCCTTTGCCACATTTATTGACTAAAACTGGTTCCTCACCACAACACGGTCCTGGACCAGTTATAATATATTGCAAATGACTTAATAAAAGTTTCATACTGATAATAGGGTTCTCGGAACCTTAATAGTGGTTTGGGTTCGTTTGGGCCCGTTAGGCCTTTTGTTCGGTTTTAAAATGTATGTTTTCACATCAAACAAGTTCGGGTCAGATTATATGTTTAAAATAATATATGTGGGCTGTTAAAATGATATCATAACGGTACTTAGACTATAGGGTTCAGTTCTTGATCAAACGAGCCACTTAACTGTCGTTTCAGGGTATTTTAAGGCGTGGTTTTTATAATACTTTTATAGCTTCGTCAAAATACTTTTATACAAACAAAAAAGGATACCTAGTTGCTGGAAAATATGTGATAAAGTTCCAGGGTTCAATGGTTGCAAGACGAGTTGTTTTTCAAACTATTTCACATGGAAAATATTAACCGATTGGCCATGAGAGTGGCCACTGTTTTGAGGGCTGTTATAATACGAACTTAGCACATTAATATTCTTGATTATATCAGCATTTAGACTGTATATTTCTTGGTTAGTTCATGATTTTGTTTAGGTTACAATGATGTAACCGGTTTTTAAGCTTTATTTCATTAGGTAGTTGTTAGATACCGGTTTGGGCTGTTAACACACGGGTTCGGGCCTTGGATTTGTTAACATGTAATGAGCATAAAAAAACGAATTGATACCTTCAATATGCAGACTCACACAAGATCAGAGGAGTAGAGAAAGAGAGCGTACCAGAGAAGGGGTGCCTTGGATTGGATTGGGATTCCAGTGGAGGTCAGAAGAGGCTGGAGAAAGAAGATGATTCCAGTGGAGCGATCGTTGAAGAGGCTGGAGAAATGGGAGAAATGAAAAGGAGGAAAATGGAGAAATGAAACCCTAGAGAAATCCATTTCTCCGCCTTTTTTAGAGAAAAGAAATCGGGAAATGGAAATGGTTTATTTCCATTTCTCACGTCTTTCTTTCGTAAACAAACAAGAGAATTGTTTCCATTTCCATTTCTCACCCTCCAATTCTCTGTACCAAACACCCCCTTAATATAACCAATAGAAAATTTAACTTTTAATTTGTTTACAAGGACAATCACACTCTAGTATCATAAATTTTCACTTATTTTCACTCAGAAAGAAGACGGGTTCTCATTTTGATCATAATGATCATTGTGAGAGAGACCAAACAAATCTCAAATGTAAAGTTTGAATGATTACAAGAATCACGAATGTGCTTGTAATTGAAAAAGGAAATTAAAATTGGTAGTGCCGCTGATTAAATGGCATGGACTGGTACCGGTCAATGCGTCATAGTTTGTATTTTTGATTGTCAGTTAGCCATAACCTTGGAGATCAAGGGTTCGAGTTCCGTGGTAAAAATAGTGTTATTATTAAAGGTAGATTAACCTGACATTAAAAAAAGAGTAAATCACCAAAATATGGCATTTCAACAACGATATAACAAACATTGCATTTTAAACTTCTTTTTGAAATAAACATATACTAATCTTTTTTTTTAAGTCTTCCATCTTACATTCAATTACGAATTATACTAACCACATGGACAACTCAAATTATCCACACGAAAATTTGTTTGGCCACCGACTTTTTCACACAAAAGTATTCCCTTGTCGCTAATTTTCATCCACGCGACAAGGATAATCTGCATTCAGATATCTACATGTTTAACATTCGCTTCTTCTAAACAATATATGCCTATTCAAACTTTAATTATTTTTGAGATATTTGACATTGATGACTTTGTGTATTAAATATTAAATTCAAATTAAATTTTTAATTATTTTTCTCAAAGTTACAATAAATAAATAAATAAATAAAATATAATAATAATAATAATAAATTATGAGGTAAGGTGTAACGCGTATTGGCAGCGGATCACCACCTAACAATGAAACCGACATCCAAACCAAACCAAACCAAACCAAACCAAACCAAACCAAACCGAGTTACTTTCAACCAAATCATTACGTCTATATCTCTTCCAAGTTACTCCCTCATATACACAACTATAAACATTAAACAAACACATATTCATCTCAACTAACAACTTAACAGATCAATCAAAACATCAAATGGGTACTGGAGATCTAGAGAGCTGGGGTAACAACAAGACCAGAACTACTGGCCCACCACCAGCACCATCTTATTCACACTACGAACAACAACCATCATCATCGGACAAACAATGGACTTCTTGGCTCGTACCCATGATTGTTGTCGCCAATGTGGCCATGTTTGTTGTTATTATGATTGTGAATGATTGTCCAAAGAACCATGATGAGAGTCTTGAAGGTGATTGTGTTGCTAAGTTTCTTGGTAGGCTTTCGTTTCAGCCGCTTAAGGAGAATCCTTTGTTTGGTCCTTCTTCTTCCACGTAAGCTTTTCGATGTGTTCGAATCGGTTAATTTGTGTTCAGGGTTTGTTATTGATTGATTTAGTTAGTAATTAATTGAATTAACCAATGGTTGCTAGTTGCTAGTCGGGCGGTGGGGTAGGGACAATGTTGCAAAAATCCTGACTAGGCGCCGATTACCCATTGATTAATTTTGGGCTAGTCGGTCAATGGTCAAATCCGGCCAAAATTGCGAATAATCAGACTTAGTCGGTGTTTTCTTGTAAGGTTCTGACCAAAATCGTCGGTTTTCGACGAGATTCTGGCCAAATTCAGTGGTTTCTAATGAGATTCTGGCCAATTTCCAGCCAAAATGTATATGTGTATATATAAAACTGAAAATTACATATAAAAATGTGTGTGTATATATAACTGAAAATTGTTCATTAAAGTCTGATTCGATTAATTTTGATTAATCTTGATTAATCGCTAGTCTTGACCCCACCGCCTGACTAGTGACTAGCGATTTCTACAACATTGGGTGGGGATAAGTGATTAATTGGGATTAATCATATTGGAATTTATATGTAATTTTTTAAATATACATGCATATATCAAATTTTGAGTATAAAATTTTCAATTTTGACCGATTTTGATCAAATAGCGGTTAATCGTGACTAGTCGGTGGGGGTACCAACTAGCAATTAATCGGCTGCGCTTAGGCGGGTTTTTTTACAACCATTGTTCTCATAATCGATTAATCGGAATTGTAAATGGTTGTTCTTGATTATGATTATGATTTAGGGTTTTTTTTGTATATAAACCAATTGAAGATATTTTTATAAAAAATATGATTGTCTTTTATATGAACATTAAAAGCTTTCTCAGTTGGTCATATATATATTTGTATTTGTCATGATCTACTTTTGGTTTGTGATTTAATTTGGCATTTGGGTCTTATAATTATTATTAAAATAATTATAGATTGGAAAAATTGGGAGCTCTGGAGTGGAATAAAGTGGTGGATGACCATCAAGCATGGAGACTAGTCTCGTGTATCTTTCTGCACGCCGGAGTTGTTCATCTACTCGCAAACATGTTAAGCTTGGTTTTCGTTGGAATTCGTCTCGAGCAACAGTTCGGTTTCGGTACGTTTCCTTATTAACTTTCACATTTGGTAGAATCATATAAACATAAACATATTTTGATTACTATTTGTTTATATACATGAATACAACAGTTCGAGTCGGGATACTCTACATGCTATCCGGGATCGGTGGGAGCATATTATCTGGTCTTTTTATAACCGATAATATCTCGGTTGGTGCTTCGGGTGCTCTGTTTGGACTTCTTGGAGCTATGTTATCTGAGCTTCTCACCAATTGGACTATTTATGCTAATAAGGTAATCATAATATTATATTCACAAAATTATTTAAAATAAAAAAAAATGGCCAAAATGCATATGTATTTAATTTTCTTCATATCTTTTTGTAGGCTGCAGCTTTGTTTACACTCATTATTATAATTTTGGTTAACTTGGCTGTCGGGATGCTACCGCATGTTGATAACTTTGCACATATCGGAGGTTTCTTAACAGGTTTTCTTCTCGGGTTTGTACTGCTTATCCGGCCTCAGTTTTCTTGGCAAGAGCGCCATAATCTTCCTGTTGAAGCGCGTAGCAAATCAAAGTACACGGTCTTCCAATACGCGTTTTGGCTTCTGTCGGTCGTTTTATTGGCTGTTGGGTATGCTTTGTTTCACAATTTAGTTTTGTACTAGGATCAAATGGTTAAAATTAAATTAAGCGAAAATGTGTTTTACAGGTTTACAGTGGGGCTGGTGATGCTTTTCAAAGGCGAAAATGGGAACGAGCGTTGTAGCTGGTGCCATTACTTGAGCTGTGTTCCGACTTCAAGGTGGCGTTGCGATAATAACCAATGATTTTATTTTATTTTATTCCGCGTAGGGGATTGTTAACATGATTCTTATTATTGTTTTCTGGTTGTGAATTTGTGTTTTTATATGTAGTTAGGGTATGATATATTTGTTTGTACATGTAACAAACTCTGATACATGAGATTATAGATATATGTGTGTATATATGTTATATTATCTGACATTTATTTTCCGGCTTGTCGATGACATATATTGTTTTTGGTTATATATTTACATCATGTGCCTGAAACATTAATGGTTCTTGGTAAACGGTTAGGTGCTTCTTCGTCCTCTTTCGTATGAATGAAAAGATGATTTGCTTCGGTTACTCGGCCTTCATGGAACATTTCAGCTTTGTTCAATAAGTTTATTTATTTTAAGTTGTTCTGTTTATTTTCGCCTTAGACGAACACGAGTAAAACTATATATATATATATATATATATCGAAACGGTGCCATATAGAACATTGTACATTTCTCATTTCTTTTGTAAAACTTACATATTCTAAAACTTACATAGAATTTTCTTTTCATCATTAATAAGTTGTTATGTTTTCTTGAAAACAAATTTGGAATTTGATTTCTTGAATTCACAACGAAGTTTTAGAGTTGTTTCACAATCAATTAGCTAGCGTTTTTTCACGAAATAGAACATCATCATCGTACTCAGTAAAAGATTGTAATTGACAAACCGTGTAATATGGGCATTAAACAAAGCTTGTATATTGATGTTTTTTTTGTGTTTTCTTATTCTCTTGGTAGGGAATAGAATATATATAACCAAAACATATGCAATGGCTTTAGACAAGAATTGAAAATGCACTTATGATCATGCAATGAAGTTTGGTCGGAAAACATAGAGTTACATGTAATTGGTAAAAACAGTTTTTCTTTCATATGATTTTCTGCTTAAAACATCTGAATCCGAATCAACAATTATTATCTCTATTACATTTACAATTCACGCAGACCCTTTTTCTAACTTTCTTACAAAAAAAATATATTTATTAAAAATTATTTCTATTATAATTATGTATAGCAACTTCTTTATTTATTTGATAACTACCATAACCGTCGCCCTGTTTCTTAACCGTCTTTGAGGCATTCCGTTAACTTCTCCATGAGGAGTACTAACGGCATAGGCGGTTTCCGTTAAGTTGCTTTTGTAGTTCCTTTGGTTTAATTATAACAATAAAAATAAAGATAACCAATGTTGTAAAAGTGGCCGAGTTTGTTTGACTTTTATATGTAGCAAATATTATTGGCAAGTGCTATAATCTAAAACCGAACACAAAATACACCGTGGTAACAATGCTAGTTACATAAACAAAGAGAAATGAATCATACATATGCATGCATTAATTAATAGCAACATACATTACAAACCAGATTCATTTATGATAATAATTTTGAGATAAGTTCGAGAGAGAAGAAGAACAATAATAATAATAATCAATGATTTGGGTTGGAGGCAATGGAGAGAAAGATGATAACGGCCACCAACACCACCGGAACCAAAATCATCATCGGGATGGAGGGTGCGGCCACGGGTCCCATCGTCAACGGCAGAAACAACATGCATCCCACCACCAACAGCATGGCCACCATCGATCCAACACCCCAACCATACTCCACGTTCTCCATTTTTTATTTAATATATTCTTTCTTCTCCTATTAATTTCTGTTGTATGTATGTATCTCACTTGATTTATTTCTTGGTCCGGCCGGTGAATATATATAGGTTCGGTCGACGGTTGCATGCATGGCGGTTATTCGGTTGCGACGGTTAATCCGGTAAACTTAACCGTTAAATGAAAATTAAATAAAATCAAGGTTACTTATGTCATTTTATCTTATTTTAATTGACAGTTAGTTGTTATTATATTATTTTTTCTGTATGGTTTTAATTTATTCTTTGTTTACACTCATTATATTATTTTTTCTGTATGGTTATAATTTTGGTTAACTTGACTGTCGGGATGCTACCGCATGTTGATAATTTTGGTCTTCTAATTAGGGCTGTAAATGACCCGAGTCGAGTCGAGTCGAGCTAGAGTGTACTCGAGCTCGAACTTAATCGAGGTGGCTTGAGCTCGGCTCGTTTTCTTTATCGAGCTGAAAAATCAAGCTCAAGCTCGGCTCGTTTAAAGTTCTAGCCGGGCTCCTTAAACTTTTTTAAAATTTTTATTTTTTATTTTATATTGTAAAATTTTGATATATAACATACAAAAAAATATAATGTTAATATACATATTATATAAACTTTATAAATTAGAAAATTTATATGTTTTATTTTTGTCATTCTTTTATAAGGTTTTAAGTATCGAGTGACATAATATATGTATAACTTTTATTTATTTATTTCTTGGTATTATATTATTACATATAGATATTAAAATTTAGGGTTTAATCTAAACGAGCCAACGAGCCGAGCTAACGAGTCAAGCCAAGACCGAGCCACGAGCCGAGCTGACCCTGGCTCGAGCTCGGCTTGTTTAGAAATCGAGCCGAGTCGAGTCGAGCTCATTTAGAATCGAGTTTTTTCGAGCCAAGCTATTTTCGAGTGAGTTTCGAGCGAGCCGCGAGCCACGGGCTTTTTGAACAGCCCTACGTCCAATATGTGTTTTGGCTTCTGTCTGTCGTTTTATTGGCTGTCGGGCAGTGATGGATCCAGGAAATTTTCTTACAGGGTCGGAAAACCTTTTAGTCAGTATTCAGTTGACCATAGCTACATAATTTTTTTTCCGATCCGGTTCGGTCGGTCGTGTCAAGTAATTGGTATATATATATTTTTTTGTCCAGTTGGGCCCCTCCGATAAGCTAGAATCGGGTCGGCTCGAGTAATATAGAAAAAAGATAATCAAACAAAAAAAATACATATAACTTCATTAGAAATGTATGAATAAAATGTCATATATCTAAAAATTGTTCTTTACGAGTTTTCATCTTTTGAAACTTAACAAAAACATCATATAGTACGCATGGCTTTTTCAATAAAACAAATACAACTATCGTTTAAATTCTCATCACTCATTTGATTACGCAAATCAGACTTCACATAAAAGTATTTTCATCGTTTCCAGTTGCGACGGGTAATACTAGAGCTAGTCTCAATAACGGTAAACCAATACAAATGAAGTTGGTGAGCAAACCAGCATATGTAGAAAGTCGAAGCATTTTTTTTGAAGATTAAAGCTCTTATAATCCGTTGAACTCACCTAATAAACTATTTGCGCTATTGTAACCTTTTTAAATAAGTTAAATGTATATTAGGTTGATAGTTTTGGGCTTGGACTTAAAACTTAGGAATAGATTGATTGAATATTTGGCTTAAATTTATTTATATACATTTATTATAGAATTATAAATGTAAATTTGTAATTTTATTTTTTATTATGGCCGGTCTTGAAATTTTATGGGGGTCGTTCTCGAATTTTCACAGGGTCTTTTTGTCGTTCTCGAAATTCCTCAGGGGTCGGTGTCAAAATTCTAGAGGAGTCGATCAAGATTTTTAACATATATATACCACAAAAAAAATTTCCTCACAGGGGTCGGCCGACCCCCACCTCAAAGGGTAGATACGCCCCTGCTGTCGGGTAAGCTTTGTTTCACAACTGTTTCAGTTTTTACTAAGGATCAAATAGTTAAAATTAAATTAAGCGAAAATGTGTTGCAGATTTACAGTGGGACTAGTGATGCTTTTCAAAGGAGAGAATGGGAACGAGCGTTGCAGCTGGTGCCATTACTTGAGCTGTGTTCCGACTTCAAGATGGCGTTGTGATAATAACCAATGATTTTATTTTATTCTGCGTAGGCGATTGTTAACATGATTCTTATTATTGTTTTCTGGTTGTGAATTTGTGTTTTTATATGTAGTTAGGGTAATTTGGTATGTAACTGAAGAGGTATGTACCCGCCTCAACACCGAGCGAGGCGGGTCAACCCACAAGATATAGACAAGAGTCTTGAAATCAAGACATTATGAAGGCACAAAGCCAAAACCTATGCGCATGGCGCATATAACATATGCTCACGCATATCACACATGCGCGTGGCGCATCCGCGCGTGGCGCATATCACATGATTGTGCATATCACATCTGCGCATGAAATATCTGCGCGTGAGAATAAAGAGAAGACCTCGCGCATCCTCAGGATAGGCGCGTATCACACGTGCACATAATCAACCTCGTCCTTATCCAAATCAGGATTAGGGCAACCTTGATTGTGCACGTCAGACAACCTTCCAGAAGGTATCTTTTTAAGGAATAAGAATATGCTGATGTTGACAGCTGCCAGTGAAAGGTGGACAACTCAGCAAAACCCATGTGCTACCACGTGATTATAACCAATGAAAAAGCACCAGGTGTCCCCAAGGACACGTGGCGCAAATCAATTGGAGGAGGCCAACAAGGCTGAGCCCAATCAGTGGAAACCCTAGCACTATAAATACCACATCAACTCCACAAGGAAGACACACTCAATTACACTCAATCATCCAGTTACATCCAATAACACACAATCACATCCAATTACAGAGTATTCAGCTATATTAAGCAATACTCTCCAAATTTCCTTACTCTGATATTATTATCTTCTCCTACAAACACTTATTCTCACACCGGAGGGTTACCCCAAAGAGGACCCCTCTGTCCCTTTCTGAGGGGTAAGTTTACGGTGCTGTTCATTTTGTAGGTGGAAGAATCAAGATCCCAGAGAACCATCGGTGGAATAGCATAATCATACCCGAGGAAAGTAGATCGTCTACCAGTGAGTCGATCCACGTCTCTTCATTGGCGCCATCCACTGTTACAACGGCAACAAGATCTCATCAGATCTATAAAAAAAAACAAATTTTCACCATGGTTTCTGGTGCTCGTAACGTCGATCAAGTTCTGGAGGATATTGAACGTGAGGATGTTAATGAGGGACAGCAGTTTCTGAGGGTGCCGCGTGATTCTACGCGCACCACCAGTAACCGTCCCTTCATCACAACTCCTCATGGCCAGACTGAAACTCCTCCAGACGATCTCACGTTACAAAATCTTGCCGGCGCGAAACAAAAAGGACCAATGGGTCCAGAAGATGAAACAAATGACCCTAAAGAATGTCTCATAAACGAGCAACGGCGTCTAATGGACAAGTACAATGAGATGGTCAAACAGAAAAAGTTAGCCGACTTAACACAAAGGCAAGCGTTTGATAAGCAAACTGTTCATGGAACAAGAAGGGGGCGCGCGCCGGAAGAGGGTCACTCTGTTCACACTGAACACGCTGAGTTTAGTGATGAAGAAGTGCACAGCGTTAGGAGGACGCGAGATACTCATGCAGGAGGCTCACAGCCCCGCGCGCAATTGAACATGGCGCCTGGAGCCAGAGCCGATCTGGATCTGCACGCACCATACAGCCCACCAGTGAGAGGGCAAGTGGACGTAACCACACCGTACAGGCCAGCCATCTTAGTAAAACATTCAAAATTCACTGAGCGCATCGCGAAGGCCCCCATTCAGCACAAAACCAAGATGCCAAGTGGTTTGGGCAAATATGACGGCACAACAGATCCAGACGATTTCTTGCAAGGTTTTTACAACACGGGAAACCTAGAAAGCTGGACGATGCCAACATGGTGTCACATGTTTGCTCGATGCCTAACGGGCGCGGCTCGTGTCTGGTTCGAGAGCTTGCCTACTGGGCAAATCGATGGGTTCGAGGAACTATTGGAAAAGTTCCAAGCTCACTTCGTACAACAGCGCAGACACACGCGCGACCCTGATGACATCATGCACTGCGTGCGCAGGAATGATGAAACGATCGAAGACTACATAACTCGTTTCAATCAGGAGTCTCTGGCAATCGGAGGTATCACTGAGCAACTATTGCGCGTGGCCTTTATACAAGGCGCGCGCAGCGATCAACTCCGCCGAGCTCTCGTAAGCAGAGATGGCATGCCCACCACTTGGGCCAAGCTAATGGAAGCATTGCGAGTATTCGCGAGAAATGAAAAACAAATTGCCCAAGATAGGGCAAGAGAAAGAGGGCATCAAGCTGAGACACCGCGCAGCAACGAAAGAAGGGGCAAACAGAACACTGTATGGTCCAGGTTGCAACCAACCAGTTTTTCTCCCGCAGAAAAACAGGCGCAACCAAGCTCACCTCAGCCCCAAAAAGACATTCGTAATCGCGGGGAAGGTGATAAGAGGGAAGGCGGCAGAGATCCTAGCAGACCTCTGCCAAGAATATGGACTCCCCTCACTAAAACACCTTCACAAGTGTTGAGCACTGAGAATGTCCAGTTCAAAAGCCCAAAGCCGCTACACTACAAGGGACCGTCAAGCAGTGGCAAGTACTGTGAGTTTCACAAGTCCACAGGACACAACACTGATGCATGCCACCACTTGAAGGATGCAATTGAGAAAGATGTGAAATCAGGCAAGCTGGCTCACCTGGTGAAAAACTCAAGACCTGAAAATGAACAACCGGAAGGAGCCTCTGCCAGTAAAAAGTTTAAAAGAATCTGTGTAGCCGAGGGAGGAACGCAAGGGCAAAGATCAAGAAAGAGAAGCGCGCAAATCCAAGGAGATTGGCGCGAGCAGCAAGTAATCTTCCCAAGAATCAGGGGAGGCCCTTCCATCAGCAGTCCTCTTGTAATCACTACACACATTGCTCATTACGAAGTGTCAAAAGTCCTGGTGGACACTGGCAGCGAATCAGACATCATGTATGAGCAATGTTTCAGAAAACTGGATCCGGCAGACCAAGCGAGGCTTGAAATTGTGAATGCACCAATCTCTGGTGTTTCAAATGAAATCATTCATCCCCTAGGTCAAATACAATTTGAACTAACCATGGGGGATGAGAAACACAAGCGAGCCGAAGTTGTTAACTTCTTGGTCTTGCCCACCACTTCTTGCCACAATATGATCTTGGGTAGGGGAACGATTGCCCAATTCAACGCCATACCGTCGCCAGCGCATGGCGCGTTGGGGTTCCCAACACCAACAGGTGTAACTTTTGTATACAGAGATCATTTGTGTGCAGTGACAAGTACTCCGCGGGAAGGGAGAATGAAACTTCCAATGGCAGACAACGCGCCAGAGGAATGGATTCTAAACCCGAAATTCCCGGAGCAAAAAATCACAATTGGCGCTACGATATCAGACGACACGAGGTTGAGAATGAAAAGGTTGCTCACAGAATATATGTCGGTCTTCGCGTGGCAACACTCTGATATGACTGGGGTTCCGCGAGACCTGGCGCAACATTCTCTCAACACGTTCAAGTCTGTAGAGCCAATTGCTCAAAAGAAGAGAGTCATGGGGGATGAGAAGGCGAGGGCCATGAATGAGCAAGTTGAGGATCTATTGCGCGCAAACATCATCCGCCCGATACGATACCAGACATGGGTAGCCAATCCTGTGATGGTAAAGAAAAGTAACGGGTCATGGAGGATGTGCATTGACTTCAAGGACCTCAACAAAGCATGCCCAAAAGATTGTTACCCCCTCCCAAACATCGACGCAAAGGTGGACTCCGTGGCGCCATTCAAGCTCAAATGTTTCCTGGATGCGTACAAGGGCTATCACCAGATTCAAATGGCATCACAAGATGAGGACAAGACCGCCTTCAGAACCGACAAGGGTGTTTTTTGTTACACAAAAATGCCCTTTGGTTTGAAGAATGCGGGCGCCACCTACCAAAGACTTATGGATGCCGTTTTCAGCGAGCAAATTGGAAGAAACCTAGAAGTCCATGTGGATGATTTGGTGATCAAAAGCAGGGAGGAAAAACAAATGCTCAAAGACATCGAGGAAACCCTCGAGCGCCTAAAGGAAGTTAACATGAAGCTCAATCCGAGCAAATGCACTTTCGGCGTGCAAGAGGGAAAATTTCTGGGTGTAATGGTCACCAAGGATGGTTTCAAGGTGAACCCAGAAAAGGTGGAGGCCATCCTTGACATGCCCTCGCCATCCACCATAAAAGAAGTCCAGAAGCTGAATGGTAGATTGGTATCAATCAACAGGTTCCTAGCGAACCATGCAAGCAAATCTACCCCATTTGTCAATACATTGAGAAACTGCTTAAAGAAAAGCCAGTTCAAATGGACTCCTGAGGCCGAGCAAGCTTTCAGTGAGATTAAAGAATGTTTGATAAATCTGTCCGCGCTCACAGCTCCACTTCCTGGTGAAACTTTGACATTGTACCTATCAGCAGGAGAGCGCGCCATCGGCGCAGTATTGTTGGTGGATCGCAAGGGAATCCAAACGCCAATATACTATGTGAGTCGGGTGCTGACAGATTCTGAGACGCGCTACTCCATCATGGAAAAGTTAGTTTTGTCACTAACACACGCGTCGCGCAAGCTTCATAGATATTTCAATGGTCATCCCATTGAAGTACTGACTGGTTACAACATCCAGCAAGTCTTGCGGCGCCCCGCGCTTTCGGGAAGGCTAACAAAATGGGCGCTGGAATTAGGAGAGCACACGATCGCCTATAAGCCCCGCCCAGCAATAAAAGGACAAGTCTTAGCTGATTTCATCGCGGAAATTCCAGAAGGAAAAATTGAAGAGGCTCAGCGCGAGGTAGACCCTCCGCGAGCCAATGATGAAGAAAATGTTTGGAGATTGTTCACTGACGGAGCTTCAAACAACGAGGGGTCCGGCGCAGGCCTTAAACTGGTGGATCCAGAGAATCATGAATATACTCACGCCATCAGGTTGGACTTCAAGAGCACCAACAATGAGGCTGAGTATGAAGCTCTGCTGGCTGGCCTGCGCATAGCGCACAAATTCGGAGTTAAAAAGCTAGAGGCCCATGTTGATTCATACTTGGTAGCAGCACAGGTCAATGGCCTTTATGATGCCAAGGAGAACACCATGCCTCTATATCTAGAGCAGACGAAAAAGCTCATCGAGCAGTTTGACTGCTTCAGAATCATTCATATTCCGCGCAGTGAAAACAAATCTGCTGACGCGCTGAGCAAGATGGCATCAACCAGCTTCGACCACTTTGGCAAAGATGTCAGGGTAGAAGTAATGAGCAACCCGTCGGTGGTAGCGAAGTCTGTCCTTGTAACTCATACAACCCCTTCATCATGGATAACTCCAATAATGGAATTGTTGAAGGAGGGAAAGGTACCGGGCAATCGCGCACAGGCGAGGAAGATAAGGCACAAATCGCAGAACTATGAACTGCTTGATGGCACATTATATCGACGCTCTTATCTTGGGCCGCTCATGAAATGCCTAGATGCTGAGGAAGCAAGCTATGTGATCAGAGAGATACACGAAGGAATCTGTGGAATACATGCTGGCCCACGCATGGTGGTTGCCAAGGCAATGAGCGCAGGTTACTATTGGCCAGGCATGTACTTGGACGCTCTAAAAGAGATCCAAAAATGCAAAGCATGTCAGAGCTATGCGCCAAACACCATGCGGCCAAAGAACAACTTGATTCCAGTGACCTCCGCATGGCCTTTCCACAAATGGGCAATCGACATTGTGGGTCCCCTTCCGCAAGCGCAAGGGCGAGTAAAATTTTTGGTAGTGGCAGTAGACTATTTCACAAAATGGGTTGAAGCCAAGCCACTAGCAAAAATCACAGCCGAAGCGATGAAGCAGTTTATCTGGAGCCACATCATATGCCGTTTTGGCTTGCCCATGGAAATTGTGAGCGATAATGGCAAGCAATTCACTGACAAGAAGATATCCAGCTGGCTCAAGGAATTGCGCATCAACCAAATTTTCACTTCAGTTTATCACCCTCAGGGGAATGGACAAGTGGAACGCGCGAACCAAAGCTTGTTAAATGGGCTGAAGAAAAGGTTGGAGGGAGAATCCCATTCTTGGGTCGAAGAGCTACCTAATGTCCTGTGGGCACACAGGACATTAAGCAAAACCAGCAATGGCGAATCCCCGTTCAGCCTAACCTATGGAACGGAGGCAATGATTCCAGCAGAAATTGGATGCCCATCCCATAGAGTGCTCATGATGAACAAGATTGATAACGAGCGTGAAAGAAGGTTGGACCTCAACTTACTTGAAGGGCGCAGAGAGGCGGCTATCATCAGTGAAGCCAGATACAAGAAAAAGCTGGAAAAATATTACAACCAGCGCGTGAAAGAATGCCACTTCAAGAAAAATGATTTTGTCCTTCGAAACAATGAAGCTAGCCGCGCGATACCCCCGGGAAAAATGTCCCCCAATTGGGAGGGACCTTATCAAGTCTCGGAAGAATTGGGAAAAGGCGCATACGCTTTAAAAGATTTGAATGGAAAGAAGATCCCGCGCGCATGGAACGCGGCACAGCTGAGAAAATGTTTCATGTAAAAATTGTCAAGTTTGTAATCAAGGCTTTTTAAGCCATTATGAATAATGCTACGCGCTATCTTCTCTTAATGTGGATTCTATTACCTTTTGCATACATGTTTCACACTTCCCTTTATTAATTTTGAGCAATATGACAACATTGTATTGACATCAAAACAAAATAAAACGAAGTAAAACATACATGCGCGAGCTTCAAGCTCAAAAACGCGTTAACGAGTCTTAACTCTAAAACGTCAGGGCCTTAGCCCAATAATATGAGCCTTAGCCCAATAATGTGAGCCTTAGCTCAAATCACTCACAACATCCATCTTACATGCTGCGCAGCCTGACCATAAAATACCTAAACACAACTAAGGCAAAGCAAATGCCAAAACATAGTTGTTAAGGTGTCAGGTTGGGGTCGCGCATGAAATTGTAGTGGATATCTGAGTAACACATTGACACGTAAAGGCTAAAAAACTCATAATTCCATGAATGCGCGATAACGTCGCGCAAAAGAGGAATAATGAAAACGCCAAGACACGTGTCAACATAATCAAGATATGGCAAAATCACTTACAATATGACAAGGGTTAAGTATAATAAATTCCTTACAACCTTGTTCTTATTCCAACGTGCAAGCATATCTTATATTCAACAAGCAAACATGCAATATAAAGAGATGAATGGGAATGCGCAAGATGCGAAGAAGGGAAAAACAAAATTTCATTCCAAAGCATTGAAATTTACAAGTTTACAAGATGATGAGATACAAATTACAAATAAAAATAAAAAACATGAAGGGCTTCTCAAGTCTCCACGTCGACGTCAGCCTCTTCATAATCCTCATCACCGCCCTCAGCATCTGGCGCAGCTTGCTCCTCGTCATCTCCAAACTGACCATAGTCAAGTTGTTCATCCTGAATGGAGTCTTCTAGCACAACAGAGTCAGGAGCGGATCCTTTGGCCACGCCAGAGCCGCTAGCAGGAGCAGCATTCCCCGCGCCATCATCGCCGCCACCAGCCCCTTCGCACTCGTCAAGTAATTTCTTTAGCGCGCCGAGGTCGGGCTGGTCAGCAAGCGCGGAAATCTGCAAATCATATGGAAAAATATAAGTACAAAAAAGACTTGGAAAATAAGTCAGGGTAATATCATTAAGGATAAAATACCTGCCCAATGATGGGAATAGGAGTGTTCAAATACTTCTCCCCCATCGCGGCCATGTCCGCGCAGGCAACGTTGCTCTGATAAGGGTAGTCGGATGGGTTCTTCTTCAGCATCCCATATTCATAGCCATCCTTGAACCCTTCAGCTCGACCCACCAGGCGCGCGGCAGCGTTGCAATCCATCACAAGGGCCTGAAACTCGTCTGAGTATTTCATCGCGTAAGCGCAACGAGTCATGCCCTGTGAGACTAGCCATTGGCGATCCTGCGCGAGGGAAGCAACAGACGTCTCAAGAGAAGTAATCTGAGAGTTTAACAACTCAACAGTTTCCTTAGTTTGTTTCAGCTCCTCTTTGTCAGACGCTGCTGCCGCCAAGGCTTCTTCTTTTTCCGCTCGCGCAAGGTCAAGTGCTTCCTGGCTAGACGCTGCCGTCGCCAGGGCTTCATCTTTTTCGGCCTGCGCGGCCGCCAGCTCCTTCTTCAGGCGGGCAACCTCACTCTCCAGTGATGATTTGTCAGTTATAGACTGGACAAGAGCTTGGTCACGCGCCTCCGCGTCAAGCTCCAAGTCGCGCACTCTACGCGCGTACTTGGCAGCGTCCGCCTCGGCCGCCTGTAGCTTCTCCCTCGCAGCCTGTAGCTCATGACCGCGCTTCACGAAGGCGGTGTTAGCACTTGCTCTGTTCTCACTGAGCTCTGCTTGGAGCTTCTCAGCTCTCTCTCGAGCATCAGAAAGATGCCAAGCAGACACTTTAGCCTCTTGCTTGGCTTCCGCAAGAGCATCACGTACCTTTATGTAATCATAGCGAAGCTCTTGGGAGGCAGCAAAGAAAGCCGACCTAGCAAACAGATGATCGTTGATCAAGTCATCGCGAGCGCGGCCCTCCTGAAACCTCCTTTCAGCTGGAGGCACAGAATGAGCCCAGAATTCCGCACACACACCCATGGACTGAAATGTGCTGTCTTCAATAATATTCCATCTCGGGCGGTAAATGTGATCGGCTTCCTGCAAACACAAAGTAATGATCTAAGTCATCAAAACATTAATATGGAAGTCCGCACAGCGGAGCAAAAAAGAACCTATACCTGCGGGGATGAAGCAGAAAAGTCAGCGCCAGCTCCACGAGAAGGCTGCGCCGGAAAATCTCGTGGCGCTGAAGGGCTGGCGCAGCCACCGTCGGAGTCCTCAACTTCAAACACCTCAACCTCCTCTGAAACAGGCCTTTTCTCCTGCGACCTAGAAACAAAATCAGTCTCGCGAGGAGGGCTGTGCGCAAGAGGAGGTGAGGGAGGTCTCGACGCCGCCAGGTCGGCGCGTAAAACGGCCTCCTGCTCCTTAGTAATCCCGATGAGGGGAGATTCAGCGCTTGCAGGAGCAGGAGCAGAACCAGCGGTGCTGGCACCGGCGCCAGGAGTGCCGCCAGCAGCTTGTACGCCAGCAATGACCTCTATGAAAAATCAACAAAAAGAAATGGTTTATGACTTGATCTAAAAGAAAAAAGTTAGAAAATAAAAGGGCAGTACATACCTTGGCGCAACTCCGTTCGCGAGGCAAACATCGCCATGAAGTCCATTCTCCCCTTTTTGGAGGGTAAAACAGGGGACTTCGAAGCGACCTCCGGCGCAGGCTCGGCACTTTGTTGCGCCTGAGGTTGGTCCACCAGGGTCGCCGGCTCTACAAACATTTGAGTGAGCAAAGATTCATTAGTAATTCTATCAGAATCGCGCTCATAGAACCATAAAAGATAACCAAAGGATAAGCAAAGTATACCTGTCGGAGAGGAAACGGCAGGCGCAACGCCGCTCCCCTTTTCCGCCGCGCGAAGGGAGGAGGTAGTGGCACCATACCTCAGGTGGACAGGAGGTCTGCCCACTTTTTGAGGCAGGGAAGACAAGGAAAACTTGGTGGTAAACACCGGGGTTTTCTCAGGTCCCTTCGCCTGAGTAGGAGGATCCTGAACAACATGGGCATCATCTTTCTTCTGTTTCTTACTGGCCCCTGCGCCAGTTTTCCCCTTAGCTTTACGCTTTAGTTGGGGCGCCTCCTCTTCCTCCTCCTCTTCCGCGAGCTCCAGCTCGTAGTTTTCGAGCGCATCTACGATACGTGCAACGGAAATGTTAGCCAAATTTGGTATTATAAAGGCATAAACAAAAGTACAAAGGCTTACCAGGCGCATCGCTGTCAAAAAGAAATCCCAGATCAACAGGGATGAACATGTCATCAAAGCGATCGGGGAAACCAACCTCCCCAGCGCCGAGCGCGACGGAGCCACCCTCCATATGCTCATCATAGGCGGCGTGGATATACTCCTTGGTGACTGCACAAAACAAGTCAAATGATATCAGCAAAACGAATTATATTCGCGCAGAAGTAAAGCAATGAGATTAACTTACACAAGCCGTCGACTTGGATAACGGGCTCAGTCGCGCTGTCCGCCCACCTCCTGCTCATACCAACCCCCACCAGCGCCTCCTCACAAATGTTCTTGGCGGGGGATGGTTCAGCGGTCAACTTATTTACCCAGGCGCCAGTTGGGTTCTTGAGGACACCCACATCCGCAGGCGCAGAAGAGATCGCGCGCATGGTCATACGGATGGGGATCACACCAGCCCTTATATAGAAAAATCTCTCAGACCAGTCATGAAGGCTCTTGAATGAAACAGTGCAGCACTTCACCTTCTGACTGCGAGGAATGAAGGAGAACCAAGAATCTTGGATCTTGGGCTTATAAAAAAACTGAAAGCGCCGAGGGGTGGGCTCCTCGCGCTGAGATTTGCACATGAACTCAAAATGAGTCATGCGCACGAGTCCAAACGGATGGACTTGGGATATATGAATCCCATAAAACCTAAGCACCGCACCTACAAACCTTGTCATCGGGAGACGAAGGTTGCAGTGGGTGAAAAAATGGCAGTACAGGGATATATAACCGGTAGGCGGGTCCGCCGCCGTTTGCCCGGACACAGGCAGGATGCAGCCATACTCAGGGAGAAAACCCTGAGAGGCGATAAGGCTGTCGAAATCGGCCTGCCTCAGTTTGCAGGGGATCTCATCCCACTTCTTCACTGCCTTAGTCCTCCCTACCTCCTCCGAGGAGGCCTCAGCAGTCTTCTTCCCCTTGCCGGTCTTCTTCAAAGTTGACATTACTAGCGATTTAACACGGCGACTGTTGGGGGAGATTGTGTTGTCTGAACTATCAGACATACAACTGTAAAAACGAACGGAGGAAGCCTCTAAAAGAACAGAGATCTGGAAGCAGAAGACGGTAATCGGAAAAGAATGAAAGACAGGAAAGCTTTGAATAAACAAGGAAGATGAAGAATAAAAACTCTTAAGGGGCTGGCTTTTATAAGCCAGGAGAGAGAAATTTTGGTACTGATCGGACTCCACGCGCCACCACTCGCAGGTGTAAGCCAACGCGAGCGCGACACGTGTCCCTGACACTGTGTGAGGGGACACGAAAAGAAACGATACAGCTGCCACCAGAGTTCACGCGCCACCACTCGCAGGTACGGACCAACGCGAGCGCGACACGTGTTCCTGACACTATGTGAGGGGACATGAAAGGCAACTGTAGCACCTCGAGCACACGAAAGGTCTGACACGTCTCCATCACGTACATAGACGATTCGTTTTCAACCAAAAGGATAGAATTTCGCGCAATGATGAGTAATAAGAAGAAAAAGACAAAACCCTATTAAAAGAGCAAACTATTAAGTCTAATATCTATCTTACCTCGCTCGCGCGAGACAAGACACACATTAGACTGGGGGGGCTTGAAGAGGTATGTACCCGCCTCAACACCGAGCGAGGCGGGTCAACCCACAAGATATAGACAAGAGTCTTGAAATCAAGACATTATGAAGGCACAAAGCCAAAACCTATGCGCATGGCGCATATAACATATGCTCACGCATATCACACATGCGCGTGGCGCATATCACATGCTTGTGCATATCACATCTGCGCATGAAATATCTGCGCGTGAGAATAAAGAGAAGACCTCGCGCATCCTCAGGATAGGCGCGTATCACACGTGCACATAATCAACCTCGTCCTTATCCAAATCAGGATTAGGGCAACCTTGATTGTGCACGTCAGACAACCTTCCAGAAGGTATCTTTTTAAGGAATAAGAATATGCTGATGTTGACAGCTGCCAGTGAAAGGTGGACAACTCAGCAAAACCCATGTGCTACCACGTGATTATAACCAATGAAAAAGCACCAGGTGTCCCCAAGGACACGTGGCGCAAATCAATTGGAGGAGGCCAACAAGGCTGAGCCCAATCAGTGGAAACCCTAGCACTATAAATACCACATCAACTCCACAAGGAAGACACACTCAATTACACTCAATCATCCAGTTACATCCAATAACACACAATCACATCCAATTACAGAGTATTCAGCTATATTAAGCAATACTCTCCAAATTTCCTTACTCTGATATTATTATCTTCTCCTACAAACACTTATTCTCACACCGGAGGGTTACCCCAAAGAGGACCCCTCTGTCCCTTTCTGAGGGGTAAGTTTACGGTGCTGTTCATTTTGTAGGTGGAAGAATCAAGATCCCAGAGAACCATCGGTGGAATAGCATAATCATACCCGAGGAAAGTAGATCGTCTACCAGTGAGTCGATCCACGTCTCTTCAGTAACAAACTCTGATACATGAGATTATAGATATTTGTGTGTATGTATATATATATTATATTATCTCACATTTATTTTCCGGCTTGTCGATGACATATATCATTACACACAAATAGGCCTGTAAGTAAACCGGACGAACACAGACAAAGGCATGTTTGTGTTCGTTCATTTAACTTTAGACGAACATGAATACTTAATCGGACAAATATTTGTGTTCATATTCGTTCGTTAAAAAATATACATTTTCGTTTATGTTTGTTTATTTAAAATCTAAATAAATAGTTCACGAACATAATTAAATAAAGATAATCATATATGAACGTATTTTAACAAACATAAAACAAATATATATAATTTGGATTTAAATGCCAAATCTGTTACACTACAGAATCACATACCTCAATTTATCACTAACAGAAGAAGAATTAATTAAGTCAGTATTAAAACCATTAGTCTAATTATTTGTCAAACAGTTTATTAATCTTTTACAATAATAACTTATTCAAGAGATGTTAGATATATTTTAGTGTAACTAGATTGACTTGTCGACCAATGTAAGTAACGCAATACTGAAACGGTGCCATATAGAACATTGTACATTTCTCATGTCTTTAGTAAAACTTACATATTCTAATACTGAGACACATTAAAGAAGCATCTAGCTTTACATGATGATGATCCTGAGCAAAATATTCAGGAACATTGTGATTGTTTTCCCAAAATTTCTACACAATACGAGCCTACCGTCCATCGTAAGCTTCTGCAGCCTCAAAATACAAATCCTGTGTTGATCAAAGTGTCTAAATTTTTTATCATTACTCCTCAGTTTTGACTTTCTTAGTCATCTGAACATGAAGGCCATTTGGAAACTGTAAGCCCGGTGTTCTTATGATATCGCCTCCTTTAACTGTTTTCCATCTGTCAAATATTAGAAGAAAAACATGTTAGTAATAGTATACCTCTAGTTCATAAACTTATAGAATTTATTTATTTATTTTTACCTGTATTTAGTAACCAAACAGTGAAGAAAAACTGCCATCTGGACTTTAGTAAAATCTGTTCCAACACAAAACCGCATACCACCACCGAACGCCATGAAATTCTTCGATGCGCCTTTCTGATCCATTTTCTGTTTAGAACACGTAAGAATCATAAGTGTCTTTTTTTTTTAAATATTTGCAGTTACATAATTGAATATGAAGTTATAGAGTTAGTGTACCTCCCATCTTGATGGATTGAATTCTAGCGGATTCTTATAATTGTCGGGATTTAAATGAACGGATGGCGGACATACCATTACCGCCCAACCAGCTGGAATCGTATAGTCTGCATAAGTCCAACATCCATAATAATAAAGTTCACAACTTTATTATTTATAAATTATAAAAATTAAAAAATTAAAAAGGACTTGTTTTGCTACCTTTAAATTTAATATCTTTTAGCGCCTTTCTAAACACTCCTGGGACTATATTAGCCAAACGGACCGTTTCATTTATAAGCTGCAACATTTATTAACGAGTGACGAATTTCGCAAGTGAAATCTATATAACTATATTATTCATAATTTCATATTCAAATATTCAACGCACCTGAAACGTGAATGTCATCGACTTATATTCTTTCCATGTAAGTCCAGACTCTTTATTTTCTCTAGTTCTTAAAATATTATCATGCTCTTCCTGCATACATTAGTAGCAACATAAGACGACTCGTCGGGCAAAATAATATTAGGAACAAGAATTAAAATATCTTTTCACTAACCGTTAATTCCTGCAATACACGCGGATTGTCTCTCAGAAGCTTGACAGCTACTGTTAAAGCTAGTGAAGTTGTTTCAAAGCTTGAAAACAACAGTACAAACATCAAGTCTAGTGCGATTGCTTCTGTTAAGATCGTATCACCTCGATCAAGTTCTTCGAGTACATAGTCAAAGAAATCAGTTTTGACTTTCCTAGGATTCGCCCGTCTCGCTTGTAGCATGTTCTTAAGCATTGTCATTGCTTTCTTTCTTCCCTGATTAAGTTAAACACAATAAAACCATAAATATGTCAACTTGGGTCGCGTTTATTCCAAACGGGCCAATTATGAAAACTGCTAAATGGGGGAACAAATGACACAGAAACCTTCTAAATCGTTTGACTCGTATATTTATATTACTCCCTCCGTCCCTCTTTAAGTGTCATGGTTTGAAAAACATAAAGTTCAAGGTAAACAATGATTACTTTTTTTTGCTTACCAAATGACGACAATGCCATTGAAAACTGGGTCCATCAATATTGTTTGTTAATGCTGGTTGTGTGTGTTTAAGGGTAAACTTGGAATTTGGCTAATAAATTTTAAAAGTGGACATTTGTAATGGGAAAAAAATGAAATACAGACACTTAATAGTAGGGGTGAGCATGAAATCGAAAAAACCGAACCAAAACACAGACCGACGGTTTGGTTTTTTGTTTTCGTAAAAACTGCACTAACGGTTCGGTTTTGGTTTTGCATGTAAAAAAAACTGAAAAAACCGAACCGAACCGAATTGCTAATTTTTTGTTTTTTATATTTTTTATTAAGTAATTTATAAGAATTTAATAAATATGTAATTAAAATATTTTTGATCAAATGTATAATAGTCTATATTTTACAATTAACAAAATTATTTATACCTAAATTCATTATTTTTTGTCTTTTTTTCGGCCTAAAATTTTCAAGCTCAAATGGCAAAAACCAATAAAACCGAAACCGAAACCAAAACGAAATTCGAAAAACCGAAACCGAACGGTTTCAAAAACTCCAAAAACCGAAGTTTTGGTTTTAGCTAAAAACCACCCCGAACCGCACTACGCACACCCCTACTTAATAGGACGGAGAGAGTATTATTCTACAAAGCATCCCGACCCGGCCCGTTTTAGTACCTGCAGACACTTGTGGTAAGCTGTTCCAGGAATATCCAAAGGAAAGGATATTAATCCCTGTATAAAAGCTACAAAACTCTCCCTTAGATTCTCAGATGACTTCTTTGGATCATAACTTATTAACTTTTTGGCAGTTAAATCAAATATCATCTGCCAAAAAAAAAAAAAAAAAAAATTAGGCTTTTAAGCATGTTGACATTAAATTTCATTACATTATTTTAATATTACTTACATTTGCAGTTGCTTCCTTCAACTCAACTGATTCAAGCCCAGCCCATATCTCCAAGTTTCTTGCAGCCACATCTTCCACTTCATTAAGCATTTTCTTAAGGCTTTCGGGCCCGAACAAATATAACACCATGTTCTTGAGATACTTATACATATAACCATGCAAAGACCCTACATTTTGCCTCCCAAACACTTCTGTAAAACTATCTGGATACCAGCTTTGAAAGAGTTGACCCTCTTGTTGAAATATCATATAATTAAGATCCGTATCGGTCGAGACTATGACAGGCCTCCCAACTAAATTAGTTTTGAATATCGCACCGTATCTGCAATCCAATAATTTATGTTAGAATACAATCATTAGGATCATGCATAAAATGATACAATCATATATAATAATATAACAATGATATGTGACATATGGCCATATGGGCCATATGTTAACCAGCTCATAATCATATAACAATGACAGGTAGTTCCAACAGATTTCCAACAAAAAAAATTAAGCTCCGACTTTGCTACAATATTATTTAATAAACATTATGTTAAATCAAAACAGATTTTTTATGAAAGTTGTAGAAAGTTTACAACCACATGTTTTTGTAGCAATTTTGTAAGAAAAGTTGTTGGAAAACGGTTGAAAATGATTTTCAAGCATTTGTTTTTCCAACGTAACTTTTGGTTTGAAAACTGTTAGAAACTAGATTTTCCAACAAATTTCCTACGAATTCATTGGTAGAAAAACATCTCTTTTTCTAGTAGTGAATCATATGATCATGATCATCACCTTTTGATTCTTTCTTTAACAAAAGGAGGTGTGTCCCAAGTTGGATTAGGAGCGAAAAACTGTATGGTTTCCCCGAGTAACGGCCAACCCATTGACCCTGGTGGAAGGTTACCATTACACGTAGGATTTCACCATTTGTACAACCAACGAGTAACCGCCAACACAAGTGTCACTGCAATGCACATACTAACAGACCACATATTTAATTTGTAACTTTTGTTACAAATTTTGTTACAAATTTAAACCAATGAGAGACTTAAGGAACTAAAATTGTATTTGAGAGAGAGAGAGAGAGAGAGAGAATTAAGCAAATGGTGGAATGTATTTGAGTATATACACTAGGAGAAGTATATATATATATATAGAGAGAGAGAGAGAGAGAGAGAGAGAGAGAGATATGCGAGAAGTTGGAACTATATTTAACTAATAATATTATTATTATTCTTATTATAATGCTGGTTCAATACCCTTTTTGTACAGTTAGTATATATATCTCATAAAGCTGTACAAGTGGTTGTTGATATAAAAATAATACTCTTTTGTCTTAAGACAACAGCATCTTTAATTACAACTTAAGCTAGGCAAGTATGCATTCAATTTCCATGAAGTTTACATGTTGTGCCTCGTTTTCCGCCTTTGAAACTCGACGTTTTAGACCACACAAATCTTAACTTAAAGAAAACGTATAAATTTGTCGAATTGATCTACGTGTGGTATTGCATCATCTTCATGTATAGTTGTGTTAGAAAATAGAAAATAAGTTAATAAGTAAGCTTCTCTAGATTCTAGAAGATAAGAAGCAGATAGAATCTTTATTGACTATTCCAAGTATGAAACCAATCATATATCAAAATGATGATAACTAAAACAAATACTAAAATCCCAGATGTGTTCAACTATATAAGTATTATTACTATAAATCTTTGCCAGTATCTTTGTTAAATACTTGATCTTATTATTATGACATTAAACTGAAACAAATGTTGTTCTTTTACTTCATTCCAAAACTTGTTTTTTTGATCTTTGTATGTCATCCTAGATTTTCATTAGCTGTACCTATGCATTAGTTTATTATCTATATCCACTTTCATAATCTTAATTGCATCACTATTGATTTGGTGCCAGATTCTTTCTACCAAACCAATTTGTGTTGTTCTAATATATTCTTAGGAAGGTGTAAGGAACCTATCAACTTCTTTTCAATTTCCAAGGAGTGTTTGGATGCCCTGTCGTCAGTAGCGAAGATGGCGCGCGCTATAGCGCGTAATGTTGCGACTCCATAAATATCAAAAAATTGAAAAACCGAATTTTTAGGCATTTTTGTCGACCAAGCTCCTATGCAGTCAATATTGGTGCTATAGCGGTTATCGGACCTCTAGCATAATATCGGTACCAATAATATCGGCGATATTGAACTGATATTAGTTTTCTTTGTCTTAATTGTCATTTTTTGTGTTTAATGTTAGTGTTTTAAGATCAGTTTCTACTTGCTACATTTGTTTAGTGTTTTGTATGTTGCAAAAGGTTAGTTTATTAATGGTAGGAGAGTACACAGAACTATTAGTGTTAAATTGCTATATAAATCTTGCATGATGTTAAAATTACCGATATCCCGCCGCAATAACTGATATCTCAAATATTAGTCCCTGACTGATATCGGATATTTTTCCACATTTAACTGTATAGCCAAGCTCCACCACTTCCACCGTAAAAACTTAATTTCGTGAATATAAACCCTTTTATTTCTTAAAAAAATTCTCCCAGTTTACCAATATTTCTTAAAAATTTCTCCCAGGTAACTTGTCGTTATCGACAGCTATTCGCTATTGATAACTATGAAATGCAAATTTGCATAAACATATATAGGAAATTAAATTACTCTCCAAACATGAAATAATGTGGTCAAATGTGACATAGAGCACCACACACAAGCAGCTGTGTTGTTTTTGAGCCACGAGTTATTTTACTAGGTAGGTAACTGTATATAATTGGTATGACCAACTTGACCAATGACCAACCAGTGTAAACCACTGTGTTTGCACGTGCATGGTGCATGTGTATGAGACGACAAAGAGAATACATATGCATGCCATGTGAGAGCTGCAATATGAACAATAGTATTGGTATTTGTAATCATTGTCTGCTCTTTTAAGTTTTATAACATGTCTTGTAGTCAAAGTGAGCTCTAAACTCCAGAAACTTTCCTTTTGACTTCCACTATTTTTTTTTGGAATGACCAACTAAGTAACGTCGGGTATCCCGTACGCGGCCCCCATTGGCTAAAGGTAGCCCGAGCCGGCCATTAGTCCGGACGGACAGAGCCCCTAGCGGTCCACCTATTGAGGGATTCACCGGATAAAACCCGACCCCCACGCCCGCCAAACGGCACGACAGCGAGGAGCCGGTAAAACCAGGTGAGATCAGGACTCGAACCCTGGCTTGGGTCATCCCTCATATCTCCCATATAAGTTGGTGGTAGTGAGGTTTGATCCCCCTACCTCTCACTTGTAAAGTGAGTACTTTACCATTGAGCCACAGCCAACTTTTCTTTTGACTTCCACTAATTAATATTCTTTATTATTATTATTATTATTATTATTATTATTATTTGTTTTTGCTTTGAGATATAGTAAAGCATTTTTTGAAATGCAAACCTCCAGATTCATGTCATTCTTGGCCTTCAAATTGTTTCCAGTTTGTGGCAACTCGTTACGTACGTAAGTTGGGAACCATGTAGGCATGTTTTACGGAGGTTTTTATGCGTATGTATTGGTAAATATAAAATATGACGCAACTATGATGCAGAACAGGGCTGAAATACATTGTGTTTTAAGTTTTTTAACGATGTAGAAGCGAAAATAGAAAACAAGAAAAAATAAATTTAATACTATAATCAAAGAAAAGTATTGTGACAACTAATAATTTGCATGAGTTGGTGACAAGCCATGCTTTTTCTTACCATAAAAAAACAAGATAAATCTCTAAATTCGTCTATTTTTCACTTTTTTATTCTCGAATTGTCGTTGATTTATATGAGTTGGTTGAGTTATCAACCCCTTATTAAACCATTACCACTAAATTATAGTTTATTCTTTTTGTTTTTTTTTCATATATAAATTGTGATTTCGTGATACGTATGATTTTGCATATCTAAAAGTATTTTTCTACCGTCGTAGTTTCTGACTCATACGAAAGGGGACACTTTTTAAGAGAAAATTTGGTAAATTTATGATATATTGGGCCCTTTGTATAGAGCAAGTTTAATTTTGTCGGGTGTTTCCAAATCTTGAGAAAGGAAAACTAATGGACTAGAATTGTAATTTTTTTAACATCTAGCACCTCCTCTAATACTACTCATAAATCTACATATCCACGAGACCAAAATCCTCAACCGTTAGATTTATAACTAAATGACTAAATAAACACTAGATCACATGTTTTTAAGTTGTTACATTGAAATTAAATCACTCATAATAATGAAATTACGAGGAAAAATAATAAGTAAAACATTTATATTAATGGGTCAAGCGTAACAAAAACTATGTTTGTTTTGAGTAGAGTTTGCTTTTTTTGCCCGCTTGCTTTTATCTTGTTATTTCATACAACTATGCGTGTATTTGTATAAGTTCCGTATCATTAACACCAATATTTGATTCTCCAAAGGAAAAAGATAGTATGCAATAAGGTGATGAAAAAGGGACTGAGGTTGGACAATATTTTAACACATAATTAGAATGACAACTAAACAACTATTAAAGTTAATTAATCTCTTTGTTTAATGCATATTACAGCAAACAAGAGTGATTTGTAGTTTAAGTGCATTGGATTGAACAAGTGTTGTATATTTGGTCCAGCCTGTCTTGCACAGATCTATTGGGACCCACTTAAAAAAGGTTTAAAAAGCGTGTAATCAAAATAAGTCATAACTCTAAAATGTTAAATTAATTGGCCTAAAATAGGGATGTAGTCAGTAGTCTCCTATTATGGAAACCCAAAATAGGTGCCTGGTTGATGGTGGTGCATTGACCAAAGTTTTGGACTAAATTGGGACATTAGTCACCACTCTTTAACTCATTTTTTATGGCTCAAATACTATCAACTTCATGCATTTCTATGTAAATTAATTTCAAGTGTTTTGCAATTTTTTTAACAGCTAAATATATTACATTATAGGGGATTGAATCATTGACCTCTTTTCATTTTTCAAGTGTTTGCATACAAATTAAACGCTTTTGTTAACAATATCTAAAATAATGTGATGTTTATAGTTCATTTGTAATTTGTTTTTTCAAGATCCAGAAGTATTTTGAATTTTCTTAGAGTTCATACTTCGTAAACCATCATTAATTTGGGGGCAAATAGTAAGTAATAAAAGAGTAAACTATTATTTTTGTCCATGTGGCTTCCTCGGTTTTGCCATTTTTATCCAAAAAGTCTTTTTGGCATGGTCGTTCTTAGGGATGACCAAATGGTTATGTTACTGCACCGGTACCGTCGACACCAATTAAGTACCTTCTTTTTAACCTTTTGGGATTGGTAGTAGTATGGTTAGGTTTGGTACCGTTATTTCATGAAATTTTGACTTCGCTACCACCGTTACCAAGATTTTGATAAAATAAGGATCTGGATTTTCAGTATCGTCGGTACCAATTCGGTACTGACATTTTGACGTTTTGGGATCAGTATGATGTTGGTACTAGCACGATTAAGTTCAGTACCGGTACTGAACCAAACATTTTTTTACCGGTACCAAGATTTTAGTAAAGTTGGGATTGAGATTTTCGGTATCGAGCGCATCCCTACTCTTCCTCATGGTTTCATTTTCTTCTAATTCGTTAATTCTATCCAAATTTTTGTCTTCTTATACATATGTTTTCTTTATTATATTGTCACTAATTTGCAAGTTTGTTCATGTTACATGGCAACTATGTTTGGAGATGAAATTGAGTAACATCCAAAAGCCAATTTGATTATGGTTAGGGTCATCTTTAATAATCGTTAACATTTTTCATTTTGTTAGGTTTAAACAATTATTTTTTAATGAGCTTACTGGGTTATGATTTGTGTTGTGCAATCTTTATTTTTGTTTAATAAATATGAGTTTAAATAAATTGAGTAATTAAGTTTAAAATTTTGGGTTTGTCAAAGCCGGCAATGATTCTTGTCTTTTTAACATATGTACCATGCTGGCACCACCACCACGTTGTTTTTTATTTGTCTTTTTTTGAATGTATATTGGTTTCTATTAATCCAAACTATCGTCTTTTAGTCACGGCCCGTCCCAACTAACGAATTGGCTACTGACGGTCCCAACTTTAAACGTATGTGTTCCTAACGGTCCGCGACTAACTGAATCCTAACGTCGTTAGTTGCAGGTCACCGGAAAAACGTTTTTGGCCGGAAAAGTAACATTTTTTTTCCGGAAACACCACATGAACACCGCCGCCACCGCCAATTGACTCACCGCCAACCAACCACCACCACTTGAGCACCATAAACTGATTCCGACGATGTTTCTAGGGTCCCGATGACCTCAACAATTGGGACTTTTACTAGAAAACGGTTCCTAAGGGTCTAATACGTAGTTACCAAGATATTTGGGATGTTGAGTTTTAGGTAAAAATGTGAGTTTTTCAGCCAAAAACGTTTTTTCCGGCGACCTGCAGCTAACGGTGTTAATATTCTGTTAGTCGCGGACCGTTAGAAACAAATACATTAAAAGTTGGGACCGTCAGCAGCCAATTCGTTAGTTAAGACCGGCTGTGACCAAAAGACGGTAATTGGGACCAATAAAAACCAATTTTCCTTTTTTGAATTATATGTGCATTTGCGAACTACGTATATATTTTCTTCATAAAATAAGAAAGAAAGAAAAATTATAAATTATATTAAAAAAAAGTGTTTAAAACTGGTTTTTCACACGTTTATTAGTATATTATTGGTTTTTTATTTAAATTTTCCCAAGTACATGTTTTATCACTATTTTTGCATGTGTGCATATTTATATATGATAATTAAAAAATTAAACTATTTTAATTAAAAGATTACCGACACCAAAGTTTGTATATTTGTTTAAGGTCAGGGGAATATGAGAAAATTTATTTTATTTAAATCATTTAGACAGATATATAAAAAAATAATAAAAGTTAGTGGAGGGTAATTAGACAACGAGGAAGTGTCGAAGCATGAAAGCAGATCCATTCTCCCCTTTGTTTTTCTTTACTTTTTTTTTAATCTTTTTTTATTATTATTATTTATTATTTATTTCACTATACCCGCCCATATAAGAAGAGACGGTTACATACATACATAAATACATACATACATACAAATTTATAAATACATGTTCTGAAATCAATGAAGTTTGAGATGATTCAAGATTGTCATCAAAAGTTACAATAGATTGTTAGCGAAATCACATAATAAATTATATTAATAATGTTGTTAATTTTAGCGTCATCGGACTATTTGGGTAATCAAAATTTACCTATAGACAAAATGAAAATTCATAAAACAAATTAGTAGAAGTAAAACTTCTGGAGTAGACACTTCTCCTATACTATGTGACTTTGGTGTAAAACTCTAAGGACTTTAATATCATGAAGAGTTCCAAGGGGCATCGCACCCTTAGCAGGTGTGAGACAACACCTTCGAAGAGTCACGGGGTTTGCCTCTTGCGGGATTCAAGGGGAAACTCCCTTAGCTTGGGTGCATGGATGACAAAATGTTGCTTGAAAATGTTTTTTGAAAGTGATTCGATAGGAAACTTAAGGTTGGCAGTGACGTTGAAATTTGGTAATGAAATTGAAGGTCGGTAGTGGATTTGAAAAGGTTCAATAGATGTTGGGTCACAAAGTGTTTATATGTTCCAAAGTGTGCATGTGTGTTCTAGAGACAGGCTACGACAGAAAGAGAACCCAAGGAGGAGCGTAAAATACAGTGAATTGAAGGTGAAAAAACAAGGAGCTAAAGTGATAACATCATCTATATCAAACAAATTTATGCAACCATAATTGGGTGTGACTTAACCTAGACTAAACAAACATGTGATTGTAAACAACGTTATGAGAAAAGAGATAAATTTGATGGCTTTTGATAAATTGATTACCAAACGGGTTATTTGGTCAAGAATAGAAGAAAAGATACAGAAGTCCAAAATTAATATTAAAAGTGTTTATAAGCAAGTCTTAACACTTGTTTAAGATGTATCATAGATTGGTTGGAGAATGAGGAGCTAAATAGACTAATTTGTTGCAAAATGGGGTTAATTGTATATCAAAGCTTGCTTGTTTGACTTGTTAAGTGTTGACTTCAGGAAGTCAACCACTCAAAGAAATGATTGATAAGTAATTTTTATTATGTTAATAGGCCTAATGAGTAGTTCCGTTATTTTGTTATGTTAATGAGGAATGAATAAGTTGTAAATTGCCTTTATAACCTCTGAATACAATAGGCCACCCTTCAAATAACTTTTAGAAAAATGTAATGTGTTATAAATAAGTTTACTTTTTATAATATCATTACAATTTTCTAAAACATAATATAATTGATTTTTTTCTTCAATTAAGTTTATCCAAATATGTATTTTTAACCTTATAAGTAAAACATCAAAATATATGTTTTCCCAACCTTTTATAGAGAATTACAAGAAGCTTATAGAACCTTCAACCTAATATTTAACCAGGCTCGACTCTCTCCCCATACGGGGATCCGCAGCCGTGTCGGGCCTGATTCAACCAAGGGCACAAATTATTATTATTTTAAATTTTGTTTTATGTTTACTTAAGGGTCTATGTACCACGCGCTTGAGTTTTACCACTGGTTGTCTATATTAAAGGGTAAAGTGAGTACTATAACAAAAGCACAAGGACCAAAGACATCAACGTTTACACATATGATATACGCAATATTAATCCCAAAAGGAAACCCCATCATCTCCGTTAATTATTCAACACATACATATATGTATATATTATATATACATATATATACACACCAACCAATTCTCATTCTCAGTTGGATTGAATGGCGACACCTGATCGAGAATCAATCGATACGTTCATCAGCATCACCGGTTCATCTGAACTTATTGCTATCCACAAACTCACGGTAATTAATAATATATATTATACCAACTAATTGTTGATCGTTAATTAATCAATCTCTATTTTTTGATAATTTGTGTTTTTTTTCTGACTGTTGATGGTTAATTAATCTCTTTTTGGATGTAAATGTTGTTGCTTTATTAGGTATTTTATATGGATGTTAAAAAGGGTTCTAATCTATAGTGGGAATTGAACCATCAGTTTTACATGTAAAAATGCATGATAAAAAACTCATTTTTACATGTAAAAATTTAATTTTTCATAATGTTTGAGGTTTTGCATATAAACACACTTAGAATGCATTCTAATTAAAAATAATGCATTTTTTAACCTTTTTATTTATTTATTAAGACGGCTTCTAAATTCCATTTTTTTAGCTATTAAAACGGCTTCTAAATGTGTTTAAAATGCAAAAGCTATAAAAAATTATGGAAAATTTTCATTTTTTTTAATAATTTCTGAGCTATTGCATATAAACAAATGTAGAAGGCGTTTTAATAAATTTTTTTTTTGAAAATAATTTTCTTAAACTGTTTTTCAACCTTTATTTATTTATTTATTAAAATGGCTTCTAAATACCTTTTTAAATTTATTTTTTTAATGCAAAAGCTCAAAAAAATAATTATGTAAAAATGGGTTACTTACATGTAAAAATAATGTTTTAATGAATTTTTTACATGTAATTATTTTATAAATATATAATATAAATTCTTTAAAAAAATTTGGGCTTCCACCAAGAACGGGTTCTAGACGGCGGCCGAGACTTGTATCTCTTCCCAGATGGCCCTGCTGATCACAATTAATAGCAACTGATATGAATTTTTGAGTTTGCTGACTTTATGAATCATCATGCTTTGTTCTTCTTCAGGAATCATTTAATGAAAATGCCAAATAAAATACTACTACAGTTTGCTGGATGCAGCAATTTTGGTCAAGTTACAGAATTTAAAATGAACATTGTTGAGATAGATAGGCAATTTATTGTATAATGCATCGATTTAGTTTTGCAAGTTCGTTTCTGTTTTTGTCGATATCCTTTTATTGCTTGATGCTAAACATATTTTTCTTTATGTTTAACAGGAGCATGGTGGTCGTCTCAATGAAGCTGTGAATTCTTATTTTACTGAAGGAGATGCAAACATGTTAGTTTCTATTAATATAAAAATTATGTTAAGTTTAGTTAACTCATTTTTGTTAACTTCTTTTCTCAGCAGGCACGAAACAACTGTTGCTGTTCCACATGAGGATTTTATGGACATAGATGACACACATAGAGTATCTGATGAATTACATCACCCTGAAAATGCTTCCATTGATAATGGCGGCAACGCTTTACCAGAAACCGTCCCTGAAACTCGTGGTACTAATAATGATACGCATGTGAGCCCAAGTGTTCCTGAAATTAGTAACTTACCTGACTATGGCATCGAAGAGGAAATGATCCAAGCTGCAATCAAGGCTTCTAAACGCGAGGCTCAAACCAGTCCACCAGATGTGGTAAGTTTTTTTGCAGGACGAAATGGGTCGGTTCAGGTTGCCCTCGAAACACTTTATATATATATATATATATATATACAGGGTAAGGATCCCAAGAGAACCACTTGAAAATTGAGAACTTTGAGAACCATTTTGGACCACTAAAAAAACCTCTAAAAAATATTTAAAAAAATTATAAAACCAAAAAAAAAACAAAAAATGTAAAAAAGTAAAAAAACCAAAATTCTTATATTTCATTCCAGTTTCATAAAAAAAAACTTCGTATTATATACGTATGTATAATTTCATTTAATCTCTAATTACGTAATGTACACATATGTACATTATCATTTACCTTAAATTGTACATATGTGTATAATAAAAAAACATGCATGTACATATATGTACATATTATACATATATGTATAATTTAGCTAAACCGAGACAGTTTTTTTTAATGAAACCGGGATGATAAATAAGAATTTTGTTTTTTTTTTACTTTTTTTTTATTTTTGTGTTTTTTTTTGTTTTATGATTTTTTTTTTATTTTTGGGTTTTTCGTGGTCCAAAATAGTTCTCACATGATCCCAATCATATATATATATATATATATATAAACTTTTGAGTTTTGTAACTAATAACTAAAAAAATACGCATTGGACGCCTTTTGACCGATATAATCCACACCCCCCCCCCTTTATTTTTTACCATTACGTATTATTGATAAAAACGTTCTTTAGAAACACGAGAAGGCGTTTGCGGAACTAGAATCTGAAGCAGGACCATCAGAAACACGAGTTTCTAAGTTGACCGAGGTTGAAGAAACCGAGACATTAGCATCATCAAATGGATGGTAAAGAATTATTTACTATTTTGTTTCTGTGTATACTTCTATTATAATTAAACCATGTATACAAGTGACACGAAACTGTAGGCTAGGTGTCAGGAGCTCATTTATCGAGGATGAAACCGAAGATGCAGACGAGCAACCTCTAGTTAGGCATAGGCATAGGACTAGACGCACGAACTCGAACGCACCATCGGCTCCCATACAGCAGCAAAATGCGAATAATCCTGATGAAGTATTTCTCTTACTTTCTATCTAATATCAAAATTTCTTTTGTATATTACTTCTTATTTTATTCGTTGATCGTTTGTTAAAAGTGGGGAGGTATTTCCTCTGAAGAACACGATGAGGCGGTCATGCTTGAGGCTGCAATGTTTGGTGGAGTTCCTGAAGGGGCCGGATATCGCGTACCGAATACTCGAAGCCGTTATACGCGAAATGGTTCGGGTAGAACTCGTCGACCCTACACTAGGTCGACCCCACGCCCTCCTTCTCCTACTCTTACCGCTCAAAGATTAATTAGGGAGCAACAGGTAAACTCTGAAGACTAAAGTTACTAGTTAACACAATTAATTCTTGTGAGACAAAATTATATGATTTTGAACCGTTTTTCTGCAGAATGATGAATATCTTGCATCGTTGCAAGCTGACCGAGAAAAAGAGTTGCTAGAACAGGCAGCTAGAGAAGCTGCTATTGAAGAAGAACAGAGAAAGTTGGAGCAAGAACAGGTAGTGTAATTTTCAAGATTTTTTTTTGGTTTCTTGCCATTGTTTCAAGATTTCAATTTAATTTTCAAGGTGTTTTTTTTTTTCATATAATTCCAACGTTGTTTCTTGCCATTGTTTCAAGATTTCACTATGATTTTCAAGATTGTTCTTGCCATTGTTTCAAGATTTCAATTTAATTTTCAATGTTTTTTTTCCCAAGGTTGTTTCTTGCCATTGTTTCAAGATGTCAGTATAATTTTCAAGATTGTTTCTTGATATTACCTCAAGACTTCTGTATAATTTTCAAGATTATTAATTGCCATTCTTTCAAGATCCCATATATTTTTCAAGATTGTTTCTTGCGGTTTTGTCGAGATTTCATACAAGTTTCATGATATTTTTTGGTTTCTGGTCATTGTTTCAAGATTGAAATACAGTTTTTAAGATTGTTTCTTGCCATTGTTTCAAGATTTCGGTAAGTTTTCAAGGTTTTCTTTTGTTTCTTTTTCGCAGGAAACAGAGAGGCAGCTAGCAGCCAAAGAAGCTTCACTTCCTCAAGAACCTGCATCTGACGATAACAATGCGGTCACCCTTCTCGTGCGGATGCCAGATGGAAGCCGTCGAGGACGCCGATTCATGAAAACTGATAAATTACAAGTATGCTTTCTGCAGTAAACATGACATGGATTTTGTTATTACAATACTTTTACCTTAAATTAACTGTTTTTCTATTATCTTGGCAGTTTCTTTTTGACTTCATTGATATTGGCAGAGTGGTCAAACCTAGCACATACAGATTGGTAATCACTCATATGTTATTTTATGCCATTTATACAATCTTATTTTGATGGTTTTTAAACATAGAATTAATGTAATGGTTTGACACAGGTGAGACCATACCCTCGACGTGCGTTCAGTGAAGATGAAAGTGAGTTGACCTTGAATGAACTCGGTTTGTCTAGCAAGCAGGAGGCATTGTTTCTTGAGTGGATTTAACTATTCAAGCAACATATGTCATTTGTAATTATAAATAGCTGGCTTTCATAGTTGATATGATGTTTATATGATTTACACATTGTCGATATTTTTTAAAATAAGCTATCGCGCATCAAAGTAAGCACTAGTCGGATTCGATAGGGATAAGTTTAAAGGTAACAAATTATGTTTAGTTTTTTTACCATTATGTGAGATCTTGATAGCATAAGAGATTTTAATATAGCAAAAACTGGGTTAAGTAATTTTTATGACCTTGGAGACTTTAGTCACTTTACCATATTAAATTTAAGTTTAGTGACTTGAAAATATACTAAATTTTGGTGAAGTGATTTTTTTATTTTGATTAATTTTGTTATTTACTCATGAACCATTCTTTTTTTTTTTTGAACAACATGGCTTATATAAAACAAAAATCAAGAATACATGTTAACAGAAACTCAACAAGAAACTAAGTAGGTTCTGCTCAACTCTATTTGTAAACGATTCAAACTAAACCCAAAATTTAATGTTTCATATCCAAATTATACTACCCAACTCCAAATTTTAATGTGACCTATTTAGTTACTTTATTTCAATCTAGGAATTGTTATGTTACACGAATAGTGTTGTAATTTTGCGCTTATATCGTATATATTTATAATATAATTAACGCTTCAAATTTTTTTATAATACCACTATTATAAAATGTCTTCTTGCAAAGACACAATCTGTGTCCAATTTAATCCAGACTTGACCCGACTCGACTCGTGAAATGTGTTACACATATTTTTCTTATGCAACATTCTAGTTTATTACATTCCCTCCTTTATAACTAACTTCATTTCAACAGCCAATATATATAAATACATAACTAATCATGTACCACCACTGTGTCACCTTTATCGTTAATTTTCCAACCGTTTGTTTCCCAAAATTAAATCTAAATCCACAACAACAAAACAACCTTTACAAATTTTGTCTTTTGATTGATTCTCTGTGTTTTTTTTGTTTGTTTGTATTCATCATGTGTCCGTGTTTGTTAGACAAGATCAAGGGCATGGACATGGAAGAAATGGCGTCTCTGATCGGCGTAACACGTCCGGTTTTCCAATTCCTTTTATGTTTTGTTGCCACAATTCCTGTCAGCTTCCTCCACCGCTTTGTCCCTGGCGGCCCGACTTCTAAACACCTCTACGCTGCCACAACAGGTGCCGTCCTCTCCTACCTCGCCTTTGGCCTCTCTTCCAATCTGCATTTCCTTGTTCTCATATTAATCTGCTACGGGTCGATGGAGATCTTTCGAAGAAAATGTGGCATCATTACATTCTTCTTGGCTATGGGTTATCTCATCGGATGGTACGCGATATATAACATTACATGCATGTTTTAACCTTGTTTTCATGTGTTATATATTTACGGAAAATTGGATTTTGATTATCCAAACTATGACATATTGGCCGATAATAATATATACTGGCAATTTCACTTGTGGTGTCATTAGCAATCTCACAAATATAATCTTTAGAGATTTACATGGAAATCGGTGATGATTATAGGGTTCCCAGGGTTGTCTCTGGGAATCCCTTAAAATTTTAGAGTATGAGACGAGTGATGAAACGGGCCCCTAAAATTGCGTTTTCAATTATGTGAATGTGATAGATAATTTGACAATTTTACAATAGGGTTGCCTTTCAAAAGCCCAAAACGGACCAAAATAATAATAATAATAAGCAAGTTATTAACATGATTCATATAAAACACCAATAATAGTTTTTTTCTATAAAATATGAATCTCACTTGTAAAATGATTCATACAAAACACCAATGGAAGTTTTTTTTTTCTATAAATAAACAAATATCACTTGCGAGAATTGAATTCATGACCTTTAATTCTATAAAAAAACAAAACACCAATGAGTCATTTTGTACAATTTTGTTTTAAAACAAAATTATATATAAAATATAAATATTTTTTTAACAATTACGGGCTTCTCGGAAAAGTGGGCCTGGTTCCATCGCCCTCTTTAGCCCTCCCTTTGGGCCGGGCCTAGGGATTCCTTGGCAGCAAATGTGAAAGTCGGGAGTGTCATTGTTAAATTGTCGGTATGGATTATTATGAACCAATAGGTCATCATATAAATATATATAATTGTGTCATATAAAAAATAGAATCTTGCTTTATTTAAATATCTTGATGGTTCATAAAATTATTGACTATTGTGACATGTTGGCAAACATGTAGCCATGTGTATTACATGAGTGGGGATTTATGGAAGGAAGGAGGTATTGATGTTACTGGTAAGCATTTTAATTGCCATATGTTTCATTACTTCATATATATATAAACTTATAATAATCCTAAACAACTATTATTACATTGTAAAGAAATTGATTTGTATGCTACATATCGTATTATGCAGGATCAATGATGGTGATAACATTAAAAGTGATATCATGCACCATTAATTACAACGACGGGATGTTCAAAAACAAACGTCTACGCGATTCCCAGAAGAGAACTCGCTTAGTTAATCTACCGTCTTTCATAGAGTATGTTGCATATTGTCTCTGTTGCGGAAGCCACTTCGCTGGGCCGGTTTTCGAAATGCAGGATTATTTAGATTGGACAGAAGGGAAGGGGGTCAGTAAACTGTAAACCAACGAGTCAAAACAGATAACTATTATTTTAATTATTTTATTAAAAAAATTTTGAGAAGTGCTTAATTTTTTTTTTTATTTTCTTTTTAACTAAATTTACCAGATTTGGAAGAAGACTGATAAGCCTAAACCATCACCTTTTGTGGCTGCAATAAAAGCTATACTTCAAGCTGGTTTATGTATGGGAGTGTACTTATACTTCGACCCGCGATATACAATATCAACAGTCGGTGACCCCGTTTACAACAGATGGGGATTTATTGAAAAGTTTAAGTACCAATTCTTGTGTAGCTTTTCAGCTCGTTGGAAATATTATTTCATATGGTCGGTTTCTGAGGCTTCCATGATTCTTTCGGGACTTGGTTTTAGCGGATGGAGTGACGCTGACTCGCCTAAAGCGCTATGGCGGGGAGCGAAAAATGTTGATATTTTGGGTGTTGAGTTTGCTAAGAGTGCAGTAGAGATACCACTTGTGTGGAATATACATGTTAGCACATGGCTTAGACATTGTGAGTTTATTTACTTTTGTCTCATATTTACATACTATGTGCAACTTATATATATAATGTATATATTTATGTATGTGTGTGTTTGTTCAGATGTTTATGACAGGCTTGTTGAGAAGGGGAAAAAACCTGGTTTCTTCCAGTTGTTGGCAACACAGACTGTTAGTGCTGTGTGGCATGTAAGATTTTATTTGCATTATATATACATATAAATACCAATATACCATAGTGCTGTCATAATATGGCAGAGATGACACGATAAGACACGATGGCATGTGGTACTAAACACGAACACGACACAATAACTAATCGTGTCATTTTTTCCAAACACGAACTTGTTTAGTAACTACTTTAACCTGTTAAGACCTGCTAAGGGACCTGTTTAAACATACAATGAATAATACATGTGTAATGAAACGAAAATTTTCAATACACGCATAAGAGTCTTAATCAATACATAATCCGTAATATTTGAAATACAAAACCACAATCCTTAACATATATGAAACAAAAAACCACAAATCCATAATATACTTGAAACAAAAAACCATACAAGCAAATCATAACATCCATTAAAAATATAACAGCGTGTTCTGACAGACATGAATGAATTGTCCTAAAGTTTAGGACTTTAGGAGTGTATATATTTATTTATTTTTTTAATATAAAAATCTACGCAGGTTACTAACAATATTAACAGGTCTTTTAGCTTGTTAGGACACGAATCAACATATCTTAAACAAGTCGACCTATTTAAGACACAAAACTTGTTAAGCTCAAACCCAAACCTGTCAAAACTCGTGTCATGTTAACAGGTCTGCGTCATATTTTGATAGCCCTAATATACCATTCTCACTAACTTAACTGTTTATGCATATATCAAATTCTCCCGCGCTGGAGAATTATGCTAGTTTATATAATTAAGGAAAGTTTAAATATATCTATATGTTACTTTGATAGGGTTTGTATCCGGGGTACATTATCTTCTTTGTTCAATCTGCTTTGATGATTTATGGTTCAAAAGGTAATAATAGTGATAATAATTCTTTCTAGATAATTTATTACATTCATGGTTAAATTTCTAACTTATTTTGTTTTGTGTATAATCAGTCATTTACAGATGGCAACAATCTGTTTCGGGTAAAAACCGTTCGCTTAGGAAGATGATTATGCTCATGAATTTTGCTTACACAGTTATTGTTCTAACATACTCTTCCATTGGTTTCATGGTAAGTATATATGGTTATTTTTCTTTGCTAGTGTCAATGTTTTTTTTTAATTCTATAATAGCAGACTTGCATTCTTTGGTTTGACCTTTAAAAATGAAAGTCAACCTTTTTTTTGTGTGAATGGAGTCTCAACAACTTGATGCAGACATTTTGGGGTGTTTGGATTTGTGTTATGCAACTAACTATATATCTCATTATCTATATTATGATACAATTGATAAAACTAACCATTAATATACTAAAAATAAATGATTTGGCATGTTTTAAATTTAAGTATTTTAACTTTTGTGGTTATTTCCTCATTAGAACAAATGATATATCAAATATTCATTTTCAAAACACACATCCAAACACCTCTTTAATTCACCTATAACATATATCCATTTTACGTTTCAGGTACTAAAACTGGACGAAACAATCGCTTCATACGCGAGTGTATACTACATTGGAACTGCCATTCCTGTGGTTATCATCCTCCTCGGTAACATTATGGTCAATCCAAAGGCGGGCACATCCAGAGCTCGAAAAGTACAGTAACGTTTATAAACCACACAAAAACACATAAATTAATATTATTTCCCAGCTTCGCTTTCTTCTTGGCCTATTTAGCACCCAAGAATCACACTGGTATGTTGGTTCTATATTCCGTAAAGAAGGTGGTGTAGGCGATATAGTTATGCATTTTTCAACTTGTCATGAGTTGTTTTCGGGTTCTATCCTCAACACTTATTAGCACCCTATGGGATCTAGAAGTGGTTTAGGGTATGTACTTGCACATTTTAATTATGTTTCCGTAATAATAATGTAAATGGGCACTCATGTAATGATTATTTGATGTAGAAGTAGTTCTCTATCTGTCCACTCATGTAGATTTGGAGAAGGTTTTCGACTTTTGTTGTTTACTTCGAAAATTATTCCATTCTTGTGTCTTATTTGTATCATCAAGTTCTTTATTTTATTGATTTTGTTAGGTAAGATTAATAAAAAGATGGTTGACACTTAACTTGTTGTTTACTATAAAAAATACGTTTTGGTGTTTAAAAAAGTAAAACTAGTTATAAAATATATTTTTTGTAACTATTACTCATAAACCAAAGAGAATTCAAAACATCTTCACCTTAATATCTCTATGATTATACACATACACACACAATTTGTAACCTTAACTCTTTCCATATTGTATTTTCTATTTGGTTATTTCATCGTTAGGCTAAATTTACTCTCCACTATTCTAAGACATTCGTCACATCAGCGTCACCTCAACTTTTCTTTCATCATTCAACCCCACCATTCAACCTATATCATAATTTATTCTCCACCATAAAAAGAAAAGGAAAAATAAATGATTGGATATGGTCTTCGTGGTCTAGCCTGTGGATTCCCCGTCACTAGTGACCAATAGAAGGGGCACGATTTTTCAGTAAGACCAATTGTGTTATGTCAGCACCACTAGAGGTCACTGGTATATGTTCCATAGTCCAAACATATACCATTGCCCTAATTAGAAAGTTGGCCGGTGCATAAACTAGAAAAAACAAATCAAATGCCCTTTTGTTCCCATATATTTGCAAAAATTGAAAAGCAATATATATATATATATGTCAAGTTGTCAACCAAAAGGTACAACAATTTGGCCACATCAAGAAATCAAACACCTTGTTGTTTCACTCTAATCCATAAATTATATTAATACAATTTGACTCTAACCAACCAACAATGAGTAGAATTTGGAAGCGGGGTTGTGGATCGTTTTGTGGCCAAGAGAATACCATCCTTTTTATTTTATTTTTTAATAATTATTTGAAAGGTTTTAGTATTATATCATATCTCTAATTAATATAAAATGCGGCTAATAGACACGTAGTGTTTGTGTTGTTAGGGTTCATATTAAGGTTTAATTTAATATTGACAATTGGGCACATGCAAGGTTCCTAAAATTAGGTAATTACATGATTAATCAAGATAACGGTTAACAAACAAACAAAGTGTTAGCTTATCAATTTAGGGTTAACATATTTTTAGTTTTGAATTAAAATAGTTTAATCATGTCAATCCAAATAAACAATTTCAAATGAAATGTAATGTTGATGTGTGTAATTTAAGTAAATTCAACATAATTGGTTTCTTCATTTTCCTTTTCCTTTCTTTTAGAAAGAGCATTATTTAATATTCCCTACCAAAAAAAGGAAAGAAACCATTAGAACTATCTACAGAAGTAAATGATATGTTGTTAACTATATAATATTCAATTAAAAAAACAACACATTAACTTGTAGGATGTAGTATTAAGTTCACACAAACTTATTTATGAGGATGTAACACAAGCGACTTAACGAAAATAACGAATCTACCGATGCGATTAAACTAGGGTATGCTTGGCAAACTTGTTGATTGAAGCTTTATTTGCAATTTTGTATATAAATACTAATTAGAAAAATAGGAACAATAATAGAGCTATGGTTACATGAGCTACAACTCCGACAACACAATGACGGCTTGTGATTGAAGCTACAACTAAAAGTCAAGAGATACAACTATGGCGACATTGAAATAAAAAATAAATAAATTATAATCAATATATTTACAACACCTCTTTAGCAAGACGTGAGGAAAGAATATAGAGCAGAGAACCATAACACTCTTATATCATATAAAATAATAAGATCCCGTAAGGTATTGAATAATTATATATATATATATATATATATATATATATATATATATATAAACTATTTGTATCAACTCATAATTCTATTAATTGAATTAAAAACTGATTACATGAAGGTATATATATGTTCTACTAGTTACAATAAACACCCTCTAACTTATGACAATGAACATTATGCTTAACATTCCCCCGCAAGTTGAGGGCGGGTAACGACTTGCAACATTGACCTTAAGAATTCAAATCTTTGAGTTGATAACGGCTTCGTAAATATGTAGGCAATTTGATCATCCGTTTTGATAAATTGAACCTTCAGATTTCCTTGACTGACTTGCTCACGAACGAAATGAAAATCTACCTCCACATGTTTAGTTCTAGCGTGAAACATAGGATTCGCCGAAAGATACGTGGCTCCCAGATTGTCACATCAAAGAGTGGGTTTATTCATCTTTACTCCCAGTTCTTGTAAAAGTGATTTTAGCCAGATTAGTTCCGCAACTGTATCAGCAATGGCTTTGTATTCGGATTCAATAGACAACCTCGAGACAGTTTCTGCTTACGCGCTGACCATGATACTAAGTTGGAACCCAAGAAGATAGCATAGCCCCCGGTGGATCGATGGTCGATCGGGCAACCAGCCCAATCAGAATCTGAATACGCGTTAATAGGCACTACGCGACCATTCCAATGCGAATATGCAAAAGCATGCAGGGTGGATATGGAGTTCGATCGGAACTGAAGACCCAAGTTAGACGTACCCTTGGGTAACGAATGATGCGTTTAACAACCGTCCAATGGGACTCGTGAGGTTCACGCATGAACTGACACACCCGATTCACTGCGAAGGAGATGTCTGGCCGAGATAACGTCGCATATTGAAGCGCACCCACACAATGCCGATAGCGAGTGGGATCGGACATTAAGGGGTCATTGGTTTTGATCGCCTCGACCTTTGTATTTGTAGGGGTTGCTAGCGGTTTTGACTCTTTTAAACCGGCACGTTCAATCAAATCTTGAATATACTTCCTTTGGGAGAGTATAAGCCCGGAAGAAGTGTGAAGCACCTCAATTCCAAGAAAATACGTGAGCCGTCCCATGTCAGTGAGAGACACTTGTTGGCCAAGAGACGCGATGATGCGGTTAACAACTGTCGGATTGCTGCCGGTTATGATGATGTCGTTCACGTAGACAAGAAGATAAACAGTGGCTCCCGAGTTTTTAAGAATAAACAATGATGGATCGGTTTTGGAACCCCGAAAACCGAGATTATGTAAGACTGTTAAGAGTTTTGTGAACCAAGCCCTGGGCGACTGTTTCAATCCATAAAGAGATTTGTGTAACCGACAAACATGATTTGGATATTTAGGATCTCAAAACCCGGCGGTTGGCGCATGTAAACTTTTTCGTATAGATCCCCGTGCAAAAAGGCATTTTGCACATCAAGTTGTTTGAGTAACCAATTGTCTGAGACGGCAAATGAGAGAACCGTGCGGATGGTGGCCGGTTTGACCACAGGGCTAAACGTCTCATGATAGTCAATTCCAGACTGTTGTAAAAAACCCTTGGCAACCAGGCGAGCTTTGTATCGAGTAAGGTTACCATGCTGATCAGTCATCAACCTGTAAACCCATTTGCAATCAATGACGTTATAAGTAGGATCCGGTGGAACTAAAGACCATGTCTTGTTCCGGTGCAGTGCGTTCAACTCGGCAGTCATGGCTTGACGCCAAGGAGCGGACTTGTTAGCAACGGTAAAAGAAGTCGGTTCAAAGTCAGGGGCAATAGTGGTGGCAATATTAGCGGAAGGATCAAAAAAATTTCTCGGTTTTGGGTGTTGCCGAAGATGGGGTGGACGGTACCGAGAAGAGGTGGTAGAAGGTGTAGGTTGTGGAACAGTAGAGGTGGTGGTGGGTTGTGTGGTGGTGGCGGCAGTGGTCAGGGCGGAGGTAGAAGTTCCGCCGGGCGGTATTATGGTTTGTGTTACAGGTGGGGATTGTGATGTCGGTTCATCAAATATATTAATAGGTGGGTCGGGGAGGGACGAAAAAGAAGTAGGAGTGGCGGAGGAGGGTAGGTCGTTAGATGTTTCCGTAAGAGAGGGAAAAACATGTTCATTAAAACGAACATGACGAGCAATGTAAATCCGATGAGTTACATGATCAAGGCATAGATACCCATGATGGGACGGGCTATAACCAAGAAAGATGCATGGAGTTGAACGAAAATCAATTTTGTGTTGGTTATAAGGGCGTAGATAAGGAAAACAGAGGCATCCAAAGACTCGAAGAAATGAGTAATCGGGTGGACGGTGAAAAATCAGTTGATAAGGGGATTTATTTGAAGAGAGACGTGATGGTAGACGCTTGATAAGATAGACGACTGTTTGGAAGGCAAAGGACCAAAAAGTTTGAGGAATGTTGGATTGGGCTAGTAAGGTGAGACCGGTTTCCACTACGTGGCGATGACGACGCTCAACGATGCCATTCTGTTCACTCGTATGAGGGCACGAGCGACGATGTGAGATGCCTTGTGAGGTGAAGAAGTTTGTAAGGTTTCGAAATTCGCCACCCCAATCGGTTTGAACACTTTTTAGGTTAGTGTTGAATTGGCGTTCAACAAGGCGAATAAAATTGGTAAGCGTGGTAAAAACATCTGATTTTTTCATGAGTGGAAAATACCACATGTAACGGGTATGATGATCAACACATAACAAGAAGTAACGATATCCATATAATGGTGTGGTAGTATGCCCCCAAACATCACAATAAACTAAATCCAATATGTTTTTACTACAAAAAGACGAAACAGGTAAAGTAAGTTTTGACATTTTTCCCAACTGACAAGAAGTACATAAAGTTGGACAAGGTTTATCTAAAACATGTAAGGAAAAAGATTTTACAATATGTTGAAAAACTTGAAAGTGAGGATGCCCGAGTCGTTGATGCCACATGTTATATGGAGCTCGAAAAGCGATGAACGCCATCTTGGAAACCGGTTGAAAAGAGGGTAAGCGAAGCGTGTAGAGTCCTTCTTCACTGGGGCCCGTGAGGAGGGTAGCCTTGGTAGCTTCGTCCTTCACAACAAAAAAAAAGTGTGAAATTCAAAGAAAACGTTATTATCTTTGCAAAATTTGTGAACGAAAAGTAGGTTACGTTGTAAGGCTGGAACATGAAGTATATGGTTAAGTTGTAAGTTTTTATTGGAGGTGTAAAAAGATTTTGAACCGACATGAATAACTGGGAGTGAGTTACCGTTACCGTTACCAACATAGAGAGAGTCGTTACCATAATAGATGTCTGAGTTGTCCATACTGGCGAGATCAGGAGAACCATGGGAATTAGCGCATGTATCCGGATTCCAAGTAGTGTATGAGGCAGCTTCCGAATTTGCATAGTGTGCTTGAGGGGATCCACGAGACGGTCCGGAGTGATTCGGGCATAGTGAAGGAATGTGAGCAATACCGCATCTATTGCAATGCCCGTAAACAGTGTTTTGCGTGGACGCCCAAGCGAATTGACGAGAGCCTTGGGACATGGAACCACCACGTCCGCGACCCCCGCGAGAAAAGCCGCGTGAACCTCGACCATATCCGCCGTGGGTATTACGTGATGAATTTGACCGTGTGGCGATGTTTGCTTGCGGGCCTGATGAAGAACCGGTTAGTGAAGTTGCGGTGGCAAGTTGGTTGGCCAGAATCTGCAAGTTTGCAATTTGTTGCTGGATGGAAGCCAAATCAGAAGCCGGCGGTGAAGTTGTGGTCACCGCGGCGGTGGCATTGAAAGCATGTGGAGACTCCGGTGATGGAGCAACAGTGGACCGAGTTAAGAGTTCATAATCACCAATGAGTCCGTGAAGTTTGTTAAAGTGAACCGGTGGTGATCGGTTTAGCAAGTTACTTTTTAAGCCATTATATTCCTTACGTAAACCGGCTATGGTTAACATAACGAGATCTTTGTCTTTGAAGGGTTCACCAATATTGGCAAGAGCGGTTGCGTATTCTTGAGCACGGCTGAGATAATCAATACCTTTTTCACCATCTTTCATTGAAATCTTTAGAAGCTGCGTTTTTAAGATAAATTCATGAGATGCATTCGACGGAGCGTATGCACGGGCTAGGCTTGACCATACATCCCTAGCGGTGTTGCCTTTGATGTGTTGGAACAAAGACTTGGAAACAGTGGATATGATAACCATACGAACATGTGCGTCGTTGGCGACCCAGTTTGTAAAATTGGGGTTTGTGGTAATAGCGTCTCCGGTTGTAATTTTCTCTTCCGGGCACGCTAAGGTTCCATCAACATAGCAATATAAACTGTTTGCTTTCAAAAACGGTTCCATCATGGCCTTCCAGTAGCCATAATTATTTGATGTAAGGTTGAAAGCAAACTTGGGAGAGTTATGGGATGTGCGTTCTTGAAGATTGAAAACATTGATCGTTGTCATGGTGAGAAACGACTGATTTAATACCTCGAGAAACGGTGTTATTGATTACGGCGGCTGGTTGTTGGATTGAGGGCTGCCAATTTGTTGATTGTAGTTGTTGTGGTTGATCGCTGAGTGGATGACCGCCGAACAGTTGGGGACGGCGGCAAAAAATTGGTGACGGCAGCGTAGGGTATTAGGGTTTACAAGTTGATTGGCTCTGATACTATATCAACTCATAATTCTATTAATTGAATTAAAAACTGATTACATGAAGGTATATATATGTTCTACTAGTTACAATAAACACCCTCTAACTTATGACAATGAACATTATGCTTAACAATTTGTGAGTGTACAATGAAAATTTACAAAGAAAATCAAATCATATTAGCTAATCTTTGAATAATAAGGTTATTGATATGTAACCTGAAGGTCACAAGTTTAAATAGTAAAACAACCAGAAAGGTAGTAAGTATATCATGCCGAAGTTGATCTGATACATCATGATCATTAGCACGCGAATTCTCTTGCATTGGGTACGCGTGTCCTCTATAATTATAATAAATCCTAACTGTAATATTTTTATAATCTAATAGTTAACTTTGAATGCTATATTGTATAACATATGCAATTGATCGATTCATTAACATACATGCATGTCGTTTTCGTGTTGGACAACAAATTGATGTATCAAAAGAAGAAAAGACAAATTGTACTAAGATAATTTACACAAATGGCCCATGTTGTTCCATTTTGCCAT